>NC_089210.1:22598405-22929238 GCF_963930695.1 Labrus bergylta | reverse complement strand
CTTTCAAATGAACCCTGCTCCATGCGGTGCAGAGGGAGGGGAGTGCCCAGGAGAGAAAAGCCCAAAACATTGGCTTGTTTTCGCAGATTACAGAAAACCTGGTGGTGCTGTACTCGGATCTTGTTGAGGTGACTTCTCTAGGTTCCTACTTAGACTCAGTGGAGTAAGGAAGGAAGGAAGGAAGGAACAGTCTAATACACAAACATGGACTCACAGAGACTAGAAGTATCCGCTGACGAGAACTTCCTCCTGACACAAGAGTTCTAATCTAAACACTAAGCTTTGACTTCCAGTCTTACTCTGACTTTAAGTTATATTCCTGGCTTTGTTGATTGAACTGGGCCCCTTTGCTTTGCTTCACAGCTTCTTTTTTTTCTGTTGTCAATGAAGGGATTTATTCCGTGACAGCTCGAATTCATCATTACAACCCATGACTTAATGACATTAGAAGCAGTGGGTGATACTGGTTACATAAAAAGATCAAGAGAATACATCACATTGGTGCAACATATTGCCAGTAACTACTACAACATGCTGAATGGCTTTGAACTTGCAATGATCAGGGCATAGAGCAGGTTGTCTGCACTAGGGATGGAAGCAATTGGATGAAATTGGATGCAATTGCAATTGGATGATTAAACATTGTCGCCTTCCTTAGTACACACCGAATATACTCGTCTGTTAAACTGATATTAAAATTGAATAGATGTAGGCTGATTGCTATGAAATGTTGTGTCTAAGGCTTTGATGCAGCTATCCATCCCTAGCTGGGGGCTGTAGCTCAGGTAATTGGGCCTGCTCTCTCCGTGCTACTGCCTCATGGTAAACCAGCATAGTGGACGGATTTCATCTCATTGGAGCAGTGCAGGTAAACTGGGATATAAAAAGTCCTCCAGAGCAATGTATAACCACATAAAGCATAGGCAGGTGGAGGTTAACCTACAAGGAGGACTGAAGGTTGGTGCGGCTAGTACTGTTAACGTTAGCTACGCTCGGAAAACCGAGTTTACATTGTTTACCTGTAGACACTGTGACCCCATGGGGTCAAAGAAAAAGATACCCTCATCACAACAGTAGTATAGAATACAGTAGAATAGTAATTCTTACCTTAAGACTAGTGGACTGGTCCGATTAATCGACAGAAAAATGAGTCGTTAGGAACACCCCTAGTCTCAACTTAGTTTGACGCCAGTTGGTCGAAGACAACTTGTGTGACAACAATATTAGTACTTTTTTGGTACAAATGTATCCATCAAGTTTAAAAGTTGGTTTGGTGCCCCCTATAGGTTGATTTCATAAGGCTTTGGTGTGAAAAATGATCAATACATGTGTCTAATTGATGACTAATGTTCTAGACTGTCTTTGCCTACTTGCATCAGTCCTACAAGGCAGTAAACCAAAATGTGTATTCAATCAAAATACAAAAAACAGTTGTCAAATTAGGCCTGTTCTACTGGATGTTTCTAGAGGCTTGTATTTTAAGCTTTAATTTGAGACGTGTGTTAAATGTCATATCAATGGGACTGGTGGGTGTTATGGCCTAATAAAGTTTTTCCCTCAGAGCATGAAATATAGTATCACCATCAGGTCAGCTAGGGTCATATATCTTGTGACGCATGTCCAACTACGGTCAATAGTTTTATGTCTTATGCTCATAGCAGCTACTGCCAAATTTAACAATGGCATAAGACAAAAATAATAATAACCAGCAGAAACCTAACCTACCATTTTCAAGGTTTGATCTCTTGATAAGCACCTTTGGCTGACATAACAGATTGTGTAACATTGCATGTTAAATATACAGTGCTAGAAAAAACTAACCAGACACTTCCTGTTAAGTAAAAACACGTCATGTGTAACCGCTTTAGTTTGTTCTGTTGATCTGAACCAATCAAGACAGTAAAAACACAAAGCAATGCCTTACACTAACATGCACATGCACAAAACCCACACACCAGCGTCTCATGAGTGAGTTTCTGGGCAAGAGTGTAATGTGGTTGAGGTTCACAGCAGGATCCAAATTCACCCAAGCTGCCTCTGAGGTCTGAAATAAATCTACCAATGACCTTTTATCCTCTCAGAAATGTGCACTTTATATTACGGGGGAAATTACTTTATGATGACTTTGCCCTCAAACGTTTTGGAGTCTGGATGGCTCTCCGGTTATGAGCAAGAGGGAGGGGATGGAGAGATTGAGATCCAGATGCAGTGTAATGGTATTTTATTGTTCTGGAGTTTTGTGAGGGTCATGACCCGGCACACCTGCGAGGAACAAAGACAGAACAATCACACACATCATTATCCATGACGTATTACACCAGCGTGTGGTTGAACGATAGGTCAACAACCTCTGAGAGCCTTGAATGCACTACTCTTCTCAGCAAACTAAAATGCAATCATACAGAAGAGTCATGCTGTGCAATAGAGATGTGTTCAATTTCAAGTGCTAAATCCTGAGCAACATTTAATATTGAGTTAAGAGATATGGGACACTGTAAAACTCGGGCAGCAGCAGTAAAGAGCTTTACAGCCATTGTTCTGCTGAGGTGATAACCATTGTTTAAACTGCAGAACATGACCTTTATTGGACGTCATTACACTGGGACGTGCTGTTAGTTTTATGCCTTATAGCGTTTATGAGTGTCATCACTCTCTATTTGAAATCTGGGACAAAGACTGTGTGTTTGCATCTACATGTAAGCTATTGTAGGGAATGTTTGATTTTTTTTTCTCTGTGTTTGTAGTATTAGTCATATTTGGTGGAGCTCAAAGGTGAAGTTTCACCCAAACGTTGGCATGCCTTCTTTTTCCTGATCAGTGAGTCACCCACAGCAGAAGAGACTCAGAGCTGGTGGATATTCTTCCATCAAAAGGCTGCCTGTCATCTCAAGGTGTGCCATCACCTTTACAGCTGTCAGGGCTATGTCTGCAGGCCGCTGACTCCTGGCTTAAGGTTGGGACATTAGCTAACAAGATGATGAATAATAAGGTTACAGGCATGTTGTAAATTATCCAAAACACACAAATCTATTTGACATGCTAATTGGGAAGCTTCACTGTAAGTATAACAAAATATCTTATAGGACACTAATTGGTGCTAGTGATATTTATCCTATTCTTCTTTTGGAATTACCGTGTCTCTGTTGTATCTGGGCTAACTTAAATTGAAAGCCTTTTACAATCTAAAGTCAATCCTATTGCCAAAGACTGCTTCTCCTGACAGGAGAACTGAACACTATGTAAATGTTCACCTTCTCACTGTCCAATCCAACATCCCACTGTCCAAACACATGTAATAAAACCCTCTGTTCACAGGACAACACGAGACCCAGGAGGAGTGGACCGGCTCAGGTCCAAGTCCCAGGAATCATCTTCCCACATCTGAGCTTTCTGCCCAATGAATGAGGCTTTGTCTGCAGAGGAATGAGATCCATATCTCCCATTTGGCATCGCTCATGTCGTCACTAATCAGAAGCAGATGAGCAGACAAGTTGTGCTTAGCGCTGACTGTGTACGTTAGCAACTTTACTGTGTGCATGCTTGAGTGTATGCATGTGTGTGCAGAGCTTAGATGGGTCTTACTGCTGAGCTATGGGACATGACTTGAGTTAAAAACAAGGTTTATGTAGAGATCAGAACATGCTGATGTAAAACATGCACTCTGTTCTGAATCACTTTTATGACTTCTGTCAGTATGTAATTCACAAATTCCACTGTTAAGAATTTCAGCCGGACTTAATTGTTTGATAACAGTCCAAAAATATAATTTGTATTATGAAATGTAAAGATTTATGAGTTACTTACGGGCACTACAGGAGGGCAGATGCTTGGAAACAGGTTTTGAACAGTTGCAGGACAGACCACAACCTTTGCCAAACACATGGAATCATAAAGATATTTTTTGATTTGAGAAAGAGGCCACAAAGCCGACTTTTGTAATCCAAAGTGCCGTTTTTGGTTGACTTCCCTTACAGTATATACAGTATATGCGAAATGCTCCTTCAGTCATGTCGAGGACATATGGCCAATCCCAAGTTCCTATGTTGAAAGTAGATGTCCCACCAAAGGGGCTTTTTAAAAGCAACTTTGTGATGTTTCTCAAACCACGCCGTTCCCAAACTTCTCATTGCCACATTCATTCTGTACAAAGGATCTCTGTTCATTCTGGCCTCTCTCAGTATCCCTTTGTGAACTTAGTCGGCAAGTCCTCTGCGCTGGAATGCTTGTTCTCAGGGTTAGGAGGTAAAACGCACACAGAGGGACACACAAACACATACGCATTCACTTTCCCACATATTTTTCAAAGACAGCCGCATTTAGGCGTAACTGAGAGCCAAAGACAGGTCCCTGTGCATCTCAAAACGGTGAATATGTCTTCTCTAATTGAGACGTGCAGCCCTCGCTGTCATTATGGTCAACCACTGCTCATAATGTTTAATGATAATGTGAGTCCCGTGGGCCTGAATGGAAGAACATTCATTTGTATAAAAATGAGAGAAGGAGATGGAGAGAGTTTGGGAAGGGAGGGAATATCAGAGGGAATGACAGGAGATGGAGAAGGAGAGAGAGGACGCAGAAAAGAGTGAGAGCTTGGGAGCTTCAGACGACCTCTTCACCAGTAGAGACTGTATTAGGGGGATGAATGTAGTCCTTTGTGCTGGGCAGACTGTGGGCTCCAATGTATGTGTGTGTTTGCGAAAAAGAAAGAGAGCACTAGGCGGCCCAGGCTCAGGGCCTACAGATGTCTGGAGCTGCGCCGCTCACCCCCGGCCTTCACAGGCAGCAAGCAGCTGTTGTCAGAGAGAGACAGGCCGCCCCGGAGAGACTGGGAGGGGGCCAATGGGCAGAAAACAAGAAAGAGGCTCTTTCACAGCCTGGTATGTCCTTCTGGATCCCCACACAATGTATCCTTTGAGGACCCAGAAGAATAACATTTAGATTTAAAGTTTTCTCATCCTGGGAAGTTTGGGTCAGCTAGCTCAGTTCTGCCGCTCTCCAAACTGTTGAAGGGTTGATGCTGAGGTTAGGGTCAGAGCTTTGGGAAGACTGTGGCTGGAGTTAGGATCCGAGCCATCACGGCAGTCTTCGATCCAGGAGCAATGGCACCCAGATATATTTCAAGCACCCCTTGACCAATACAGACAAGGAAATGTCAAGAAAATGTCAAGACTTTAGGGGACCCAGAATTTTGCAATGTTTTTATTGCAGAGGACATGGCACATGTCCATGAATGCAATATAAAGAGCTTGACTCTGTGGTCACCAACAGCTGACAGTTCATACAATATATCACAAACTTTAACCAAGACAAACATAGTCCAATGTCGATTAGCTGGGATTCAGAGTTCCACTCCCCCTAAACTCCCAGCAGGTGTTTATGAAATTCGCTCCCAGCACCTGCAGAGGCAAGGGAACTGAGCCACTCTGTGTTTCCATTGCTCTGAAGTCAAACAAGGCACAACACATTACTTGTTGTACTACAGAATGTGCCTTGACATTTTTTTGGAGCCAGGTTTGTCAAAATATTTCCACTGAAGGATTAAGGAAGTGCAGGGGTATCCAGGGAGGAAAGGTTTTCTCCGTGGTCTCTGTGAACTATAGCGTTGTCAGCTGGACGGTGAGGAAAGAAGGAAGGAAGGAACTTTTATTTCAGCTTCACTTCATCCATAAAAAGTCAAAAATGTCATGTTGTTGGAACCACTTTAAAGCGCTAACAATTTACCCTGCTGGACCTTGGCAAAGATTATGACACCTGTGGCAGAAAATTCTGAATGAATGTCATGTAATATCGACAGACTTTGCATGATAGCTCATGAAGGTAGTCATAAAGGAAGTCATTAATAAAGCCTGCCAAATTATAATGTACAATGTTTTGATCATTATTGACTTAAAAACTGACATAACAAGTACCAGAGTTTGACCCCGTTTTCTGACCTCTAGTGCAACTCAGTCTAAGCATTCAAGTTGAGAAAAGCTGTTTTTTATCAAATAGTTATTTTCTAATGCAGTGTGTCCCAAACTGTGCGCCACGGTCCAAGGGAGGTAATTCAAATACATTCAGAAAAAACATTATTTTTGGTTTAGCACATCACTTTTTTCACTTATTTTGTTGCTTCACTAAATGTTGCTTATGAATGAAATATTAATTTTCACTGCAACCTCATTTGCAATAGGCTCTGATTTTTTTTTTTTATTATTGGAGACTGGCATTATTGAATTTGGGATTTAAGTCTCTAATGCAATAAAACTATGCATGACTTAAACCACTCAAAAGTAAAGACACAATTGAACATTCAACAGAGAGATAGTTAAGGAAAATATTAAGAGAAGCTTGTGATACAGAAATGAAGATGTTTTAACAAACAGAATAGCAGGACTGCTTTCTTGCTGTCTTCATGGTCATCCCTGGAAACATAAGGATATTTTCCAATTCCCTGCCCTACATCTCCAAGGACATCTGACATAATATTATTTTGTTTAGTATGTGGGGCATGTGTGGGATGTAAGTGTATGGCAGATGGGCAGGGCTGACGTGTTGTAATAAAGGGCAGGGTGGCAAAATGGATCATACAGAGAGGGATACTCTGCCAAGACAAATACAGGGCAGAGACGAGGAGACGCATGGCTGTCTGCTATATATGCCAAGAGCAGAGTAATGGCATGTTTGGGCAGGAGGTAAAACCAGCAGATTAAGTTAAATCCTCTGATTAAGTCTGGCTGTAAAGGAGACAAAACAAATTTAGCAAGTCAGACAGTATTTAGTCAAATGGTGCATATGGTTGATTTACATTTTACAATGATAAAAAAATGATTTGAATACAAACGTACATTTCAAAGTAATCCTTTCACAATCCAGTTTATTCTCCTCTTCCAGACATCATGCACGCCTTCTATGGGTTGACCTGCTTCATAGAGAACTTGAATCTAACTGACAGCCCGGATATCAGAGCTATAGATATTTTCTAGAGTTTCTTAGTGTTTAGTAAATAGCAAAGAAACAATCTGAAATTAAAAATGTGGAAGTCATTGCATGGTGTCGAGTTAAACTTCTTCACAAAGTCATCAATAAAAACAAAATATACCTTATACTGTGGAAAAACCACATGCTTACATGACTAATGTGACACTGAACAATGAAGAACATAAAGATGTATCAGGTTAGATTATACAGAAAAGTAAGAAGATTAGCAGGATGTAAGGAAATAATAGTCAACCATGACTCATAGTATGAAATGAGTCACAACGCCTTCAATTCCAGGAAATTAAACAAAGGTTTTATTCAGTTCATTTATTTGGGTATAGCATTATAGTGTCACATTACAGTGAATATGATCTAGTCTGAGCAAGTCAAAGTTGGGAAATTTTACTTTAAAAAGAAAATTGTTAAATGAAAAGATTACTACAAAAAAGTTTAAAAAAAAGTTATGTTACTGTATTACGCACTGAGAAAAGTAATGTGTTTGAGTCCTCTCCTGTTAACAAACATTAAAGCCCATACCGGTCAAATGGTCCCGATGGAATATAGCTGACTGTATAGTTTGAATGTATGGACTCTACCGTCACTGCATGGTCTCTCTTACAGCCCATGCTCTCATATAGTCTATAATCTGTAACTCAATAATAGGAATGACAGACACAATATAAAAGTCAAAATAATGGGTATATTTTCAACGGGTAGAAAGCTGCACTCTCCATCATCTTGCTTGCTGAATTAGTTAGCTACTCATGTGCAGCTACCTGAGGAAACGGGTGCAATGGCGCTACCCCTTTTGTTTCTTCGCTATAGCAATGTGCCAACCATTCGCCTGACCAAGGGGGCACTGAAGGACAAAAAAACATTTGATTCTTTCACAATATTCAAGCTGGGTTTGAAAATGGACACTGCATGTTTCTGGTCACAAACCATTTGAGATCAATTAATTGGATGTATGAATGCACAGATGGGTACAACTACATACTCACACATAATGGGTGCGGTTGCATAAATAGCAACTGCATCTTCTGGCAATGATTTAAATCAAGTGCAAGATAGTAAAGACATTTTTTTTAAATGTTATTTGTGGAGAGTAGTTTTACTTGTTACCATTTTAACTGCATGTTTAATTGAAGAGTTGAAATCTTTTTATTTGATATTAACAAACTGGGTTGAACATGTACTGCATCCATACTATCTTATACCACTGAGAGTACAGGAACAGAACTATTGGAAAGGTACAAGAAGGAAAATACAAGTGAGGGAATGAGAGGAGAAAAAAACGGAAAATGTTTGAGAGAGAGAGAGACAACAACAGGAGAGAGAGAGTGGAACACTGGAAACTAGAATAGCTCAACCACAAATAGGCTCTTTCACTGGAAGAATGTACAAAACATACGGTGGAGTTTCTTTGGGAGTCTGGCGATCTCATGAATGGATTGTTTGTTTGTTAGCCACTGAAATGATGCGGGGAGCACCACACGAGACAATTACAGAGACAGTAAAAAAGCAAGAGCAGTATGTGGAGGGGGGAAGGAGCAACTTATTTCTGCATAAACCATCAGTTTCACTTCTCCCTATGGGCCTGTAGTCCACCATGGAACAAGACTTATGACAACCTTAATGGTCACATCAATATTGAATATGACCTTTAATGCAAAGTATCTCTCCTCTCTGTCACTTTCCGCTTCTAAAACCCACTAAAAAATACAAATGGAATTTAGGACTAAGGCACCAAAATGTTTCCCAAATGTTTAGCTGTGTATTAGCTAATGTATTACTTGAAAAAAAAAAAACTTTTAGGCTTTTATGCTATTTTCTTTTTTTTTTCTGAGGTGGGATAGAATTCAAATCAAAATGTGTCACTTGATAATTTCAGGTATTTGGTTGAGAATTGTTCGAACTATGAACTTTATAAAGGTACACACCTGTGCAGTCTTATACAATCCCTGCCATCAGCCCCTATACAACAGCCCTGCCATCATGTCTATATCGAGCAAGTGGCATTGCTGGCACACGGCAGAGACAGGCCGCTGAGTGCGGAGTGCTTGAAAACTGCCAGTAATGGGTAAAGGTTATTATAACTGTGACCATTTAGATTATGAGCGAGTAAATGTATTGTGTATGTTGAATGCAATTTCTATAAAGTTTAAGAAATATGTGAGAACAAAGTGAACAAATGTTTATGCTACTATGAATAAGTAGCCACATGTGTTTTAAGTTGTGGTGTGTTTCTCTGTGTATTGTGAGACTAATTTTCCTATTAGGACCCTAATGAAGATGGAATGAGGAATCCAGCCGGCAGGAGGTGGAGGAATGGATGGAGGAGGGGGAGAGAAGGAAAAGGACCCCTATGGGCTTACCAAACAGCCCAGGAATGCGGTGGTAAAAATGAGTTGGGCTCTCTGGCACAAGATGGTCCGTGTGACTGGGTTTAGATGATGGCCGTGACAAAGACCCCTTTCTTACTGACTTTAATAACTACAATGCGCTGCGGAGCCACACACAAGCAACCACTTGTTGTAGAAAAACACTGATACACACTGATATGCACACACGAGGAAAACACCCTAAGTATTCAATGGAAATACACTTTGCCTTTCCTGTGTAGAAAAGCGATACGGCCCTGAGGATCCTAGTTGGATGCACTAGATGTTATCTATATTTATATGCCTCGAGGCATCAACTGTAAGCAACTTCTCTAAATACTAGGGGAGGACATTGTACTGTATGTCCTTGTTGTCATCCCCATTAGGAAGTAGCTTATTGATTCCATTTTTTTTCCCTGCAGAGTTGTGAGAATGTCGATGTCAATTCATTAAACAAATTCCTCTAGGCACTTGTCCATGAAAAGACTCCCCCTCCTTTCAACACTTCTCTCCCAGGGTCATTTAATACATATGAAAACAACATACAGGAGGCTAGGATCCATTGACTGTATAAAACATGTGCACATGGTCCCAGTGACGTCTCCCACTGGTTTCTGAAAACGCATTTGAAAACTCAACAGCGTCAGTCGCCATATAGGAAAATGATATCGCTCACTTTTGAACAATCTAGCAGCAGTGATGTTGAGGTTGGCCTTAATGCTTTGTGCAAACAGCTACAATTCGCCCTACTGTCAGCCAGCTAAACTACGCCCCTAAAATGTGTTAATTACTCTTAGTCTGGATTTCTATTTTTAAAAATAATGAGTTGTAAGAATCTTCTCTCTACCAATAAAAAAAGGGATTATTTAGACCAAACATTTTTTGCTAAAAGGCTGTAAAAATATTATATCTGCTGTAAAAATATTTTATTTTTAAGTATAAAATAACATTTAAATGTGAGACCTAATGAGTCCTTGGCTGTTGCTGCCACTTTCCGTCTGTGCCAAAATGCTTTGGCCTGTTACACCTAGCAAATCAACCCCGCCCCCCACCTTTGACTGTAAATTATCAAAACAGCTAAAACCAGGTGTGGAAAAAAGACATGGAAAAAAGAAAAAGATGTAATGAAAGAGGTGCAAGGAAATTTATGGACACATTTTTAAAAAGATGTGAAGTGGACCATGGTAAGAAGTTACCATCCAGGATAATCTTCAGTAAGGTAAAACAGTGACACGCAGCGCAGTCACTGACAACAAGATTTAAACCCAGCTTAAATGTTCAAGTCAGTTAGTCTGTAAAAAAAAACACGTTCCCTCTGACAGAGTGGCTCAGTCTGATATTGCAGAGAGACAGGGAAGAGAGATTCAGCACTAGCCTTTAGGTGACAGGAGCAAAGACCCGTCCCGGTGTATAGGTAAGCACAGGGTGGGAGGGGCTACAGGCTTCAGCGCTGGTCACATGGAGACAGAGAGAGACGGGATCGCTACCCAACCAGAGTGAGAATTTTTTTCTAGAGGTCAAATACCAATTCCATATTGTTAAGTGAAGTCACCCACTCCCACATAACCACTGACACACCCATCCAACCCCACCAAGTTATATCCCCCATCCTGTCTCGCCCCTCCACATCTGGACAGTGGTTTCCGTTGCATTCCTCAGGGTCCAATGCTTTCAATCGCTCTATTCACATGCCGTTGCTACCCTGCATGACATGCACCTTACACAAGTGTGTGTGTGGGTGTGGGGGGTGTGGGGGGGGGGGGTGCATTTTTGTGAAAAGAATGATTTAAACCCTTAAGCAGGTGGTCACCTAATGCACAGAGCAGCTGAAGAAGGTAGTTTGTTGTACTTGACCTCCTCCCTAATTAATAATAATTATAATTATAATAATGTTACCCAGCCGGTGGAGAAATATTCACTCTTCTAGAAGAACAGTTGTGACAGTCTTGAGGGTTTTAAAGAGTTAATTATTTGAAAAATATGACCATGAAGTGAATTAAAACCTGCGTGCTGTTCAGAGCAGCCCGTTGGGCCTGTGTCCATTAATGGCACTTTTTGCCCTGGCAGCGCCAGCAACCTAAGTTTCAGAGTGCTTCCAGCCAGCACTCACTGTTGCTAGGTTACGAAAGCTACTTCCCTCGGTATTGAATGTAAGGTCAGTTTTAATCGGAAACTGTGTTTAATAGGAACACATCATGGACATGGCGTATAATCGATTCCTGTCTTGCATAATCTAGAAATCCAGGATTGTAAGAAGGCCGTATCAGAACAAAACGATTCAAAAAGAGCAACAAAGTCGGTCAAGTAGCAGTCATGTTCTCTGCTTGTTCTCCATTGTTAGACTAGACTAGAGAATATTCTGCTATCAGTCTGAGGTCGCTATTTGACAATAGCATATTGAAGAAATGTTAACGTGGAGTGTTTTCCTTTCATGATCCTCAGTGAGTGTATCAATGTTGTAAATCTATCAAGCCACCTTAAATGTCAAAATGATAATTAAGTATTGTGTTTGTTTTAATCCTCTCCCTTGCATGACAAACACTTGAACCAGTTTATGCAAATTGAAAATATTCTATTTCCTCAACCTGGCCCTTGAATCACGGTACAAGAAACAGTGAAGAAACTCTGAGGTTAAAGTTTATTCCTAAAATCATTAAAACCTGCTTTAAACATTGTGTTAGTGCCTCGGGATATTTTTCCTCTGCTGCCCATTTGAGACACTGAGATCACAATGCTTATGGACCTCAGCCAGAACATTTCCTTGGCCGGAGACGAGCCATTTCCCATCTCCTTCTGATCGGCTTTCACCCCTGCTACCAGTTCAGGTGTTACTCTCAACAAAAGGCATCTTGTCCAAACTGTCACCCTTCACATTCCTAAACGCGTGTAATCCCAGCTCCACTACATCATAGTGTTACCACAGGTGACGAATATCTGCAGCAGACACAGTGTGCTCTTTGTTCCCCCGTATGTTTGGTTTTCCTCCTTAAAACACACGGCATATGGCCAAGAATGGACACAGGCGCTGGTGAACTACACCGGGTGGGATTCATTAGGAATTTGAGTCACAGACAGGTGTAAAGATTAAAGACTGATACCTAGCACCTGTTGAGGACAGACATATCAACTAATCAGAGTTTTAGATGACAACCAGTTTCCATTTTCAGTTCATAGATCATACTTTAGACCTCTGAATGTAATTACCTTTATACCTTAGGCAAAGACATAAAACTAGCTCATGTTCTACATAGTGTGGTTTATAAGTGTGCAGGATTTTGAGTCTTTTCCATGAGAGTGCAGAGGAAAACACACAGAAGTCAAAGTTTTGAAAATTAGTCCCAACAATTATAAGAATTCATACAGCAAATTCAAAGTGCTCTCCGTAGAAAGCACAATCTTGGAACACTACTGTGTGGCGACTCTCGATCCTGGGAGTGACAGCCAACCTTCCAGGGTATATGGTGCAGCCAGAGTTTAGGAGTAAAGGGCATCCAGCCATAGCTTCCTTTTCAACCATAGCTTCCTATATCGTAGTCAGTTCAGAGCCAATTAAATTGAATCGGGGGCTACGTATGGCCCTAGTGTTCCAACTCCTCCTCCCCCCCCCCCCCCCCCAATACAAACTATTTCACCTTGTACAGACAAAAATAAACCAGAACACTTCCAACCTTAAATGAATTATGCCACTTACTGTATTTATGTATATTATCTACATACAAATATATGTACAGAGAGGTTATAGTCCACAAAAAGAAAAGCCACAGATAAACATTTAAAAAATAATTTGCAGTATAAGAATCAAGCACAAAATGTAAAAAAATCCAAATATATGAATTCAAAAATGTTTCCTCAGATGTTATAAAGCAAGAATTGCTTCAATGGTTGTAGCACAGCAGAGATGTATTGTGAAAACAAGTCAAAGTAGATTTCAGAAAATCTAATATTAACTCGGAGATGTTTTACAAAACTTAAGAGTCATTAATCTGGACTCTTAAGTCATGCAGGTCATACAGTCCTTTAGGGCAGTAAGGGTGCATGCTTTGTTCAGCACATGAGAGATGGCCCACTATGAGTAAATCCACTATGAACCTATGAGGCTCAAAACCAGGATGTGCATGTTCTTTGCACCTTTTCCCTGTCTTCTTAAGAGACAATATATTTCATATTTTGGTAAGAAAATAGTGTAGATTTAAGGTTTGACCAGTAGGTGGCATCCCCACACAGCTGAGGTGGGTTTACATGCAACACATACAAGAGAGAAGACTTAAATGAGTGCACACATAAAAATGTACGTGTCTTGCTCGCTGATAATGCTTTTCATTTTAAGGATTCTCTGCTTTTCCTGAATTTTTGTCAGTGGAACTAACATGAGTTAAATCAGGGCTAAAATACTACCTATAATCTGCAGTGTTATTGTATCTATTGGTTCTCAATTAAATGTTTCACCAGACCACAAAAATAATCAGTGTGGCCTTTCATGTAGTCTGCACTGAATCTCTCCTGAGTCCTTATCTATAGCTCTTCAATCATTCAACCTTGATCTTTCTATCGAATCTGTCTTCTCTCCTTTGGATGATGCTCTGATGATTTCCACAGTTCTGTCATTGGAGTCACTGTGTATATTGTACTCAGATGAATCACCCCGGGCAGTCTGAGTTCTGAAACCCCCCGCCAGCAACCTGCCTCATTCATGAGCAATTACTGCTCCCAGACCATTCATCACAACAACACAGCCTCGGTTCCACTGAGAGAGCCGCTAACCATTTATTAGAAGCACCACTGCACATATCTGTAGGTAGTCCACAATCATGGAGGCTTTGATCTGGATGCTATGCAATTTGCAGGACAGCCTTTATCCTAACATAAATAATAACAAACACGTATAAGGGGACACATGATTTTAATTATATATATTGTTGCTAGCGTCTCAAAGTGTTATATCAACCTGTTGAACGTGCTGACTATAATGCATCCTGCTGTAGGGTTGTTACAATCCCAGAATTTTAAACTTCAATATGATACTAGAATAAATAAAATGTTATCAATTTATCTTTCGCTTCCACAACAACTACAATAAATATCAGAGCCACACAATATTGGGTGACATATTTGTTTTAATTACTAAAGATTGCCTGTGTAAGAATGATGTCAATGTATTTGTGCAATTGAGACATTGCGCTGCATCTTCAGCCCTAGGAAGCTCCTGAAGATTTGCAGTTTATTTTTTTAAAGCATTGCTTGTTTTTGATACTAAAGATCATTAAAGTAACGGAAAATGTATCATTTAAAAACATGGTACTAAAGCAACAATATGTAACTTTTCCACCTATAAATATTAGTTTAAAGTCAGATTTTTTAGTACAATAACTTTCAACAAGGAGAATGGCATCTCTCCAATTTCCAGAGTAGCATTGCTGGTCATCTGTTTTCAGCACTATGCAACTTTGACCGTGGGTCTCAGTTCTCCCGCCTGAAGTGCGTACAGCATTACAGCACTAGTTCACATACCAGCCTTCAGCTAAAAGAAGCCAGTTAGACCGGATACTATTTGATACAATGGCCAAAGAGACGAGAGACGATGGTGACAGATGAAGCTAAGAAGACAAAAAGAAGACAACAAGAGAGAGTGACCGAGGAAGAAGCCGGACTACAGTAAGTATTGGACAGGCTTTTACACATTGGCCACAGCTTCACAAAACAGAAGGCTACAAGTCTAGGCGGGCTGCCAATGCACTTTTTGTTTCACGACAAGAGAAGAGACCTTTGGGGGGCACCAAGGGGCACCAACTGAAATTCCTCTATAATGTTTCTTTAAATAGTATCTAAATAATAAACATTTTGACACCTTTATCCTACTGTGATATCCTTTTTAAATGTATTTCCTGCAACACTTTTTTGCATGTACTATTCTTGCAACCACTCATTTGGTTCTATGTCATGATAACTGCTGTCGTTTCAGTCTTTCCAAAGCAAAGGGACAATTTCAGCTTCTCCTTCAGGGGTTATTCAATTCTGTCATATTGAATAAGATATTTAAAGAAAATTCACCTGATATATTTTCAAAAGGCATGGTCAGCTACTTTTTGTTCCCTCATTATTTCACCTTTTTCTTCACCGACTGCAAAGACGCCTGGTAACGCAGCACAGCCGTCGCCAGGGGCCATCTGTGCCTCTCTGCTCCAGACATGCCTGCCAAGCCCCCAAAATCATGAAATCGCTGTCATTTTCTCACTTCATATTTGTCCAGTCTCTGCTCGGAGACAGAATGTGACTTTGAGGCTTCAGTGGGGATCACTTATACATCAATTTATCTAAAATCTTTTTTTTTTCTGTGGCCTGAAAAGACGTTATGACCAAGATCCCCTGCAAAGTATACAGATGCAGGTCTGTGTGTGAGGAATCATCACCTGGTCAAACCACTTATATCATATAAAAGGGTCCCTATCATCTCTGATTCAGTGAAGGGCTCGTTCAAACAGATGGGGACCAGTGTCATGATAATCTTGTGAAGCTTTCTGGATGTAATGTGTGCTCTGTGATTCTAGTTTGATCCGGCTGATAGATCTAAAGGGATCTCTGAGCCTTCTGTAAGAGGAAAAGATCACTCCCCAATAAGACTGAGAAGTGCTTTTGTAAATCGTTTCTTCCTGAAATCAATAATGCCATATCTAGACTTCAAAAGGGGATATTGGTGGGCTTATCACAAGCTACTTCAGCTGATGCAGGTGGTATCGTTACGCTATTACTTCTAATTTGCGCGTTTAATGACCGACAAAGCTCGAGCGACAGGTGGATTGAGTTGAAATGTTGTGAGTTTGCCTTCACATGCGGTGTGTGTGATAACTGCCTACACAACAACAACGATATCCCATCATAGCTGACATCGCAATGTGTTCACTAACAGAGGTGTGAAATCTCTGGATCAACATCTGAGTGACGCACTGAGTTCAGTCAATTTTGAGCTATACGAGACCAGGTTTCATGTAAAAAGTCTGTGAGAGCAAGCTGTACATCAGGCAGAGGTTTCCATTTTTCCCAAATGGAAGGAAAGGAAGCAATGTCATCAGGTGCATACTTCTTCTACAAGATGTAATTTATGCATGATTGTGCCATTACAGCTTTGTAGTCCTCTGAAGATTGATCCAAGAAACTATCCCGAAGCCAAATCCGCCATCTGTATTTCCCCTACCAATTCCTGTCTCCTATTTGCTTCATTGATTTTAACAATATAGCCTGGAACACCAAGTGAGCTATGTGGATTCTTCTGCAGTCAATTCTTCCAAATGACTCCACAGTTCTTTTTTTCCCATTGTGCTCACTTCATTTTTTTCAGGACATCAATCACAGGGTTCAATGAAACACAAGGCAAAGGACTGCAGTAAGAGAAGATGAGGCTTTAAAAATAGAAAGGGACCCAATAAAACTTCACGGCAACTTCACAATAGGAAGGATTTTACTGGCAACATGGGGTGTACATGATTGTTTTAAGCAAACCCTGGAGAAGACTTCCATTGTTCATTAGGTGTGAATTTAAGTGTTAATATGGTTGTGTGTGTGTGTGTGCGTTAGAACTCTGATAGCTAGGACTTGTCCTGCTTGTATCAAGCCTCAATCTCAACAATACATTTCTGTAAATTGGTAAGCTCTGTTAGCAGCATTGTACTGATGGCAACGTTGGTCTGTCTTTCAATGGGTTTGTCCAAGCTTCCACTTCTAAGGACAAATAATTTGAAGATTGAATTGAAGATTGTAAACAATAAACTATTTAAATATCTGCACGTAGGCACTGTCACTATTGGAGCATATGATTTGGCTTGAAGCACTACTTTGACTTAGTTAAGCTTCACAAAGCTGCCAGCATGGCTGGAGACTCGTTGTCTTGTTTGTCATCCACAGGAAGAATAAAGTGCAGCAGGTGAGATCTGTGGTATTTGACAGAAAGTAATGAGCAGGGTTTCATTTTTAATGGGTTGCTTTTACACACCCTCTATTCATACCTGGCATTTGAGTGTATAGCCAGCCAGGTAATTGCAAAACTGTCACATACACAGAGCCAACATTGTTGGAGGCCCAGCTGTTAGTTAGTCTTGCCTTTTATCTTTTATAATGGAATACTCACAATGAACGAAAAAAAATAATCTGAACAAGCAGAAAGGTTAAGTCCCGGAGGAATGACTCTGAAAGGAATTAGTTTGTTCACATCATGGCTGAGAGATTCTCAGTAAAACTAAACATGAACCATGATCCCCAAAAATGATGTTCCTTCCGTTTTAGTATTCTGTGTTACAATGAATGCAAGAAAAATGTATTTTTCTTCTTTCTTTTCAATTCCCTGAAGCCGCATCAACTCCCATTATGAACAGGTCGCCTATTTGTGCATGACACACATTGATACAGAAATTAAGGGGATAAGAGGTGCATGTTTGAAAAGACTCAGTCAGTATTATCGGAATACAATGCTGGAATAAGTCGCTCAGCATAGAGGGAAAAATCTAAATAGTATCCAGAAGTACTTAATGCTGCACCTCTGACATACTGTGGAAAACACAGATGACAATGATTCCTGAGACATGTATCATGTATCACATATATCAGGCCGAAGCCTAGAGCATCAACATCAGTGTCAATTGATATTTCACCTTGGAGAACAATAACTCCAGGCTGAAAATAAAATATTTAATTGGATTACCTTTATTGTTTCTGGTGGGTGATAACTGGGTTCTGCATTCAAGAGAACACATTTTACATAGCAAGGAACATATTAAATAAACTACAGCTAACATGTATTATCACACATAGAAAGCCAACACTGTGATAATTCAAAGGTCCCCTGCAAGCTTTGAGATTCGGAACATATACCCATTTCTAATAATATTACACAAAATCTCTACACCAGGATACTAAAAACCTGTATTAAAATATAACATCAATGCACTGCACAAGAAGTACAATGCATTAAACTAAAATATGCATTAAGGTGCACTACATTGAAACTTTTGCACCAGTGGTCTGCACTGAAAATACTGCACCAAGGTGAACTATACTGTAAGTATCGCAGCAGAGGTCAAGGATAAAAATGTCCAACAATGCACTACACTTGGAAATATTGCACAGATGCCACTTGAAGCCAAAAGTACTGCACAGATGCACAAAAGCAAAACAAATGTACCAACTAGTTATAACGAAATTATTCATAAGTAACTTATACTGGTATATTCTGCAGTATAGATTCTCTTAACCAACATAACTTGTGGTAGTCCTGCAGATGCACATAACAGAAATTATACATCCAGATATTGCCCTACCCCCCCACCTATATCGCACACACACATATTAACCCACACACATCCACAAAGAGTGATCACTGTGATTAATAATCAATCAGTTATAACCTTTACAGTGTACAACTGAAACACCAGCAAAGCCAATTAACCAGGTATGAACTGTAATGAGCCGAATCAAAAGGCATAAATTGAACTTGGTGTTCAGGCCACGAAATGATATCAACAGGCACTAATCTCCAAAGGGAAACAAACTCCACTTCACCCCCTCTTTTTCCTGCCCATATGCTACATCACAGAATCATTATCGAGAACAATAGGCAGGTGAGCATTTCACTGGCTTGCTGAGATCCTTGGCAAGACAAGGATATGTTCAGGAAAGTTTTGGATTTTGCAAGGTGACTTTCTGGTTAATTTAAAAACTTGTTAAAACTGCACATTTGTCAGCAGAAACAATTTCCCATTATCCTCCTTGTGAAGATGTACAAAAAATGTAGAAATTGTTTTCATGAGCTAGAGGGTTACAAAATATCTTGCGCAACAGACATATAATTGCACAAAGATATCCAGAAGGAGAAAAGAGTCTGATAAAAATAATCAACGCTTTGGAATCTGCCTCTGAGCTGCAGCGAATAGAAGAGCTGCTATGACTCTAATGATGACAAATCGAGGCAGCATGTTGTACCTTGGCATTTACCTGATGAGTTACCTGTTTTTTTTTACCTGTTTTTCAAATGCAATTGGTGCATGGTGATATGCAGGAAGAGGTTTAAATTCAGTGTACTACACACAAACATTGTCCGTCATTAAAGAATAAGTGCCTCGAGTGGCACTATGTGCATTGCTGTTCTCAAATATGATGAATTCATCAAGTTGATAAGATTTTCCTCTTGTATTGCCACAGCCGGTGTGTGCCAATAAAGTGTCAACTCTCTCTTCATCATTGTGACTCTACTCCAGGCAATAAAAAAATCCAACCAAGATGCATTATTCTTTGGAAGAAAGAGATAGTATTTGCTTAGAGATAGAAGTGAAAACATAGTTCTCTTCAAAAGCTGCCAAACAACAAACGGGTTATTTCTTTTAACATTTTTTACATTTACATCAAACTAAATCATGAAAAAGCAGGCGGCATATTTGATCTGAAGCTTCCTTGTTATTAATAGGAAGGCTGCAAAAAACTCTAGTTTGAAGTAAATCCCCATACCAGCAATGGTTGCAGATTATTAACCACAGCAAAAACATCAACCTCATGGTGATGCAAGATGGGGAACCGCCAAAGTTATTAACACTCGCCTAAGGAGTACATGGATGTTTTAGGTAATCCATCCATTACTTGCTGAGCTTTTTCACCCCTTGATGGCACTAAAGGAGTCAGGCAATCATGAAAATAATTACTATTCATCATCTGGGGGAAATAAAATTCTGCAGAAAAGGATTTAATGGCAATACGGTAGACTGATCAGTATTTGCAAGTTGCTTGCATGGTTAAAAAAAAGCACATGGATTTGGTTGATTTCAGCAGTCAGCAGGGGAATCCAATGGTCATGGTCAATGTAATTGCCACCCATTGATATAGTGACCACTGGTGTTACAGCAATGTGTCAAAAGATGTCAAGGCAGAATGCGGAATGACTACTTCTAAAAGTATTAATACAAAACTGTCTTAAAAATGTTCCATCAAGACGGATAACTTTCCATTTTCCTGCTGGACATCGGCATGGACTAATTGCTTAGGGCTTGGTAAAACAAAAGGCTAATTACTCAAAAACTGGCTGCAGAGGCCTGAAGAAAAGTGGTAGCAAAGCAGAACTAAACATCCATAAAGCAACTCTATGAGCATCCATATAGCAGCTCCCAAGGCAGCATCCATTCTTAGCAGCAAGTTCCAGTGTTCACAAATTCAAATCAATAAGGAGAGAAAATGGAGACAAGCCAGAGCAGGCAGACAGAACACCAATTATCAAGACGAGCCTTTCGATTGATACACTTTTGTTGTTTTCTTGTGGATAAAAGAGCGAGCATTACAACATTGCTATCGAACATGGAGACAAAGCAGGCTGTAAAAAACTGTTTTTCTTATTGTTATTTTCTGTTTATAGTGCAAACTGTCTGCACAACACAGCAGTTAATAGGCAGAGGATTCACATAACATAATTGTTCTTTGAGGGTTTTCTGAAAATGGTTTAAAAATATATTTCAAAGGATTTGAGTCACCTCATTGTGAAAAGAGACACTTTATTCGGCAGAATACACATTACTGAGGCTAAACTTAAAGTTAAGAAAAGGAGTAAACAAATGGTTTATACAAGGAATACAAAAATATAATAAAATATAGACCAAAGAAATAACAAGCAGGCGGTTTTTTCGTCTTGATGTGTTTTGGTTAAAGAAAGTCCAACACCGCTCCTAAGAAACCTCTACAGTACAGAGATGCACACCGCTTTAGCACATAAGGAATAATGAGAATCCTGGACATCAGACCTTCAACAATCAGATGATTACATTCCTGGCCAGATAAGCACTTACTGCTGGAGACTTATTAAGTACATTCTGCTGGAGCCATTATTCAGCTCATTAAAATGCCTATAGCATATAAATATTATACCCCTTTTTAAACAGACTGATAGGATATTAATTGTGAGGTTGAAACACACATGGTGTGAGACTTTGATAAGATTAAATTGAAAAATTGGAAAGGATCCTGAGATTCATTCGAAGTAGCTTCCACGTACTGCATGATGGTTACAGAGAAGTCCTTCTTTAATTACTATTCACTTATTTAAGGGATAACCAATAGGAATGGAATCATTTATTTATAACATGTTTTGTTTATTTAACTCATAAGCAAATGGTTGGTTTAAAGAACATTTAAATTATATATTAAGATTGCTTAGACACACACACTGACCTTAGCTTCATGCTATAAAGCATGTTGAGCAGCCCAGTCGCTCCATGTCTTACTGTGGGAATAGAGCACAGACACACAGTGTGTCTAACATGGGAGGCAGCTGGCTGGACTTGGAGAGAGGGAGGTGAGAAGAACATCGCCAACTGATCTCATGTTCATGTAAAAGAATACAAGTTTGAGCTCCTGAATGTCAGAAATGTGAGAGAGCATCCATTGTTGAGACCCTGAGAGACAGGTGAAATAGATTTAGGTGCCCATTAGATCTCAGCAGATATCTACACTGTGTGGAGGCTAACGCTGAGGGGGCATGGAGGAATGCAATGGTGCATCCTGGTGGCTCAGTTTGTTAAGACACAAACTTTCCATGTCTTTCATGTCTCGTTTTCATGCTACTTCTGCTCTTTTACTGTTCTTACTTCTTTTAAAGAAGGGTTAACACAACTGGAAATGAGCCCGTGGCCCACATAATCACATCTTGACAACTTGTTTTTAACTTGATATACATGTTTGGTTTATTTAAAAGAAGAAGTGTTGGTCTGCCGGTAACAGCACACAGCGGTGTACTGTTTTGTTCTGCTCCCTGCAGAGTTGCAACGTAATGGTTACCACCCCTGAACAAAACAAGAGACTGAAGAAAGGATTATGAAACTTTTAAATCCAAAGTCTAAGAAACAAACTCAACATTCAGATGAAAACAAAGAGTCAAAACTGTCAGTAAGGGTCCTATATTGATCTCTGTTAGGATCAAGTGCAACAAAAATACCTGCCATTACCCTGTTCTGTAGTTGATGCCACACAAAGAGAATGAAGATGAGATCTATGAGATTTGTGTGCATTTGTAATCAAATTGAAAAAAATGCACAAAACAGATTTTGTTCCTTTAAGAAGCTGAGCCCCTAAAAATGAAGAAATGTGGTTCACTCTTTGAAAATATTGATGTTTCCTGCTTTCTGATGAGATGGCTCACTTGCTGTCAAGCTGTCAGGGTGACTGTTGAGACACACAGCGTGAGAACTGTGGCGGAGGCTTTATTGGCCACAAAGGGAGAGTGACAGATGGGTCACTGAAATTGGTTATGAAACCTGGTTGAGGTCGCGCCGCAAGTTTATCTGTTTGAGACACCGCAGATACACAAACTATCTGCTGTTTGCACATACTGGAATAAAATCCCTTGCTTATGTTATCATGCAGTCAACAAACATGTCAGTGGAGCATGAACTTCTGTAAATCTGTACATTCATTTGATAAGAAAACAATCATTTGATCTGCACAGACTTATCAAAGTTTAACAGCAGTAAAATCACACAACATTTGTAACGTATATCTTGTGAGAATAAATATAGGTCAAACACTTGAATGGTGCCATTCTGTTATATCAGTTTGATCTGTAAAGCAGAGCAGACAGCGCCGGATATTACCAGGAAATTTCAGCAGACCAATATCAAGGCTGCCTCTGATTTCTCTGCATGTGTTTTAATTTTTATTTAGCTCATCCTAAACACAACTGAGGTGAGTGCACATGTGCTATCTTTGCATTTCTAAAGGTGTTTAAAGTATTAGCATTGGATTGTACAGCAGGCTGTTAAACTAATTCGTTTTAATCATTCTCAAGTGATGATTGCATCCTGGCTCTAGCATTCAGCATGATATATATATATATATATATATATAATATGTGAGACAGAGCGCTCAAAGGTGCAACACACTCATTCACACTGTTTCTAAGCGTATGCATGTCTATTCGTGCACAAAATAACGGTCACACTTTACTTGTTAATCATATTAGGCTTAAATGACGACAGAAACATCTTTCTGTCGTTAATTTGACATCTTCAGTGTGTAAATGCAATGTGGGACCTATTAGCATCCATGTAGCATTTATTAGACACTTAAAAATAGCACTGTTTAAATTATGACACCTTCAGTAGGAGAGGTGTGTGTGTAATGTTCTAAGACTGTAACACAAAGCAGCGCACATTAATGAATGTTGGTGAGATGTATTCAGACATTTCGAAGAACAGAGGCTAATCATCTTCATGAATAAAGAAAGAAGAAAAGCTGAAGAAAAGGAGGTTTTAAAACTTAACATTCATTCTCATTATTGCAAACGCATCTTTGTTTTGAAAAAAGCTTGTTGAAGAGGCAGGTCTAGTGAGTTTTCAGGATTATTTTGTAAAGTTAAAAGTGCTCTGCTATTCCTTGATTTATTACTCCCTGTCACCACGCCACTTGGCTCCTATCGGGTTATATATTTCCCAACTTTCCATCCAAATTTTTTCCTGTTGGACGTCATCAAATTATGAATGCTGAGTATTCTTGTGACGAAGCTGCACAGGAGCAAATCATTAATCACTGTCCTCCTTATCAGTCCAACCAGCTGCACCTGTAGCCTGACGCTGCTGCTTCAGGCTCGTAGCACGATGAAACACAGGATGTGGTGGTAGGCTGCTCACTTGTGCTAGGAGCTAGTTTCAATATCCAAGTGTTAAGGCCTCTAGTTCAGCAAGGGTGGTAGTTTAGGCAGTGCAGCAGTATTGCCATATTTTGAGTGCCAATATTATATCAATGCATAGATGCCAAGTATTCGTCTTCTCAGTACTAATGGTGAAATTAAAATACAAATGGAACTCTTTGCTACTCGACTGAAAAAGATGGAGACCTCTTATTAATTAAAATGTATTTAAAGAAAAAAAATTGCTCAGTTGCTGAAGAGGCAGTTTTAGTTTTAGTGTGTAAAAGTGTGTAATAAAATTGCAGAAGTCCACAACCGTTAAAGATGAGTTGAACTGCTAACATTTTGCATGCAATTCAGGTGTATGAAACCATCTGTGCATATCAATCAATCAATTTTTATTTGTATACTGTCATCTCAAGACACTTTACAAAAGAGCTGGTAAAAAGACCTTACTCATTGTTATGTTACAAAAAGCAGGTAAAAGACCTTACTCATTGTTATGTTACAAAAAGCAGGTAAAAGACCTTACTTATTGCTATGTTACAAAGACCCGACCTATCCATCATGAGCACTTTAGCAAAGCAGCAAAAGTTACAGTGGTAAGAAAAAACTGCCTTATTAAAAGGCAGAAATCTTCAGCCGGATCCCCGGCTCATGACGAAACAGCCTTCACAGCAGTGACAGATCCAAATTATTCCTTTGATTGGGCTATGGTGATTCCCAACACAAATACAGATATGTATGGTATGACATGAATTATTTATGGTAATGAAAACTTCCATCCGGTTTACTGCTGACCATAAAGCAGATTTAGAATGCTCTTAAGTAGCAGCCATCTTGAATGTTTACATAAATGCCTAAACATGGGGTGCGGGATAGCTGTTATGTCTCTCGCCCCATGCACAGCGGCTATGGCTTCGAATCGTCCTCAGCCCTTTGTTGGATGTCAACTCGCCCTCTCTCCTCTCAACTTTTCCTGTGTCTATTCAGCTGTCCTATCCAATAAATGCAAAATGGCCAAGAGAATAACTTTAAGAAAAGTTAAAAAAACATTTTTCAAAAATGCCTCAACATCTCTGTAGATTAACTGCTGTGATTGGACAGATCAGGACCAGAGGCTGTCCAATCAAAGCAGGAGCAGGTACAGAAGTAAAATACGGGTTACCTTTGGGTTTTCAGTTCCGCGACTGGAAAGGAGTCACTGGTCAGATTTGAACCAGGGCCTCCTGCTTGGAGGACTTTGCCTCTGTACGTTGCATTGAAGCACTAACTACCAGGCTACCAGTGCCCCAAACCACAGGAACATTTAACTCAACATTTTACATCTAAAAATTTATTTTTTCTGATTGAAATTGAACAACTCCTCTTAAAAAGGGATCTACTTTAGAACACAGAAAAAGCAAATTCCATGATTAAATGTTCTACAACTAAAAATATCAGTGCACTGCAGTACGTTTGGGCACCTTGAAGAAAATACATTACTGGGCAGCAAACATGTAAGCTCCTTTGGTCTGTTTCTACATTATCATCAGCTTTTTGATGTGCCAGACAAGGACCCATCCAGCCACCAGAGCACACAGGCTGGCTGAGCGAGTGCAGATAACATGCAGATGATGAGAACCTGAGTGCTTTCCAGAACAACATAAGCAGAACCTACAACACAAACGGCTGAAAACAATCTTTCTTATTGGTGCAATTACATGAGAATGTGACAGTAATGGGTGCAATTTTATCTTTCTATAAACATTGTTCGATTAAAAAGGGGAACATAAACCCTCATCAGAGGATGTAATTGACTAAATGAAAAATTAATTCATGTTCATATCTTAGAGTTAATAAGAGTGGTTTGCTTGTAGATTAAGCAGTGGCTCTTTTGTACCTCTAGTGTTTATAGTAACAGTTGCCAACAATTAGTATGCACCGTATAGGAGGAGATGTTTCAAAAGATCCTTGAATTCCTTGCATCTTTTCTAAAGAAATAAGCTGTCATGACTGCAAACACATGCAATGTTAGCAGAAAACCTGCCCACAAACAAAGGGAAGATTGATATGTCATTGTATGTATCTTAAAAAGATGGACCATTTGAAAGTACTTGATTTGCATCAGACTAAACCTCTTACCATACTTGTTAATTTCAGAGAAAGAAAGATAATCACAGATAAAAAAATTACATGAATGATAGAAAGGGTTCAATGCTATCAGTGATTCTATTAGGATCCCTTATCTTTCACAGCCTGCAAATCAAAGCTCATTGTTACTGCAAGCCACAAACATGTTTCTGTGTGTTTGACATCAGCTGCACATACACTGATTGCGGCGGACACAGCTGACTGGCTCCTATAATAAAAGTGATTCTCATCAAGCCTGCTATCTGCTCTAATAATGAGTGACAAGAAACAAACCCTTAACCCTCAACCTTTCAGAGGGAGAAAAAGCAAGCCGTCGCAGTTTCTCTCCCAAACAAAGCTGGTCTTGTCTGCCCGGGGCTCATTTAGCACCCGATTTTGTCAGAGGACGACTGCTGCCGGGGTTTGTGCAATATCCTTCCCTTATGTTCTAAGATTCTTCTTTGATGTGAGATAAGACATCATGTGTCTGTGCTTTCCAATGCTCTGGTTTTGCTGTAACTGAGCCAAACACAGATGGTAATCAGTGATGAGCATGAAGCCAACAGGAGAGCACAGAGAGAGAACGACGTGTTTCTGCTGATACTATCCAATCACAGAAAAAAAAATAGAATAGCAATAGAAATAAAGATATTAAAAGAAGAAGAATTAGATATACTTTATTAATCCCACGAGGGGAAATTAAAGTTTACACTGAAATTACATACACATGCATGCATAAACAGGATCCTATGGACATGTACTAATGGAGAGATGACAGAGTGAGGAGGCTGCCCACAGTGAGGGCTCCTGAGCTGGTGTGGGGGTTCGGTGCCTTGCTCAAGGGCACCATGGCAGTGTTCAGGATGTGAACTGGCACTACTCGTCCGCACCAGGATTTAAACCGGCGACCCTCCAGTTCCCAATCCAAGTCCCTACAGACTGAGTTACTGACTCACAATATGAAATTATACTACAAGTAACTGGTGTTATCATACATTGTGTGAGCTTGGTTGATTATCATTGCGTAAAAAATTGAAGACATTGAACATCTGTGAGAGAAAGGGATGACGGCTCCAGTAAGGTACTATCAGTTTGTACTTTGGAAATTCGCAAATGCAACAACATTATATTGTTTTACGGTCTCATGTATTTGATACAGAAAATGTTTTCAATCATGTTTATACGTTCTCTAGTTTCTTGTCCATGGCTATATTCATAAAACTTTAAGAAAAAGTCATACCTCTTTAGTTACTGACGATGTTCATTCTTTACTATTGATTATTAAAAGATTTGATGAATTTTGTGTCTTGAAACCAAATGTAAATCATCGTACAACCAAACTGTATATTAATTTTCAATAAAAAAAAAGATATCAGCCAATATCTAGTACTATGATTCTATTCAACTCTCAAATATCAGGTTTGTTTGAATTACCATGGGCTCTGTTGCTATCTGAACCATCAGTAAGTTTAATCAGGCTACCATGTCCTCCTCGAGTGCTCTTCCAAAATGCCATTTCCAATATGTAATCAGAAACCCACTCAAACAGCCTTTACAATTATGGACACATTGTGAACAGCAGCCCCAGCAGGCCCGAGAACATGTAGTTCATAACATGAAACCCCTTCCAAGAACCAGCCTGATCCCAATACAAATGTCCCATCAACAATCGAATCATTTCAGTCCATCTCTCCACAGGTATGCTATGAATCAGCCCTCAGCCTCTTCTGTTCTACTAAATTAGCCCTGCATGAAGAGCCCTGCATGAAACATGTCTGCATGGAATATATCATTTATGTGGTCATTATGACAGTCGTAATGTGAATTCAAATGGACTTTGGTGAAAGCAACCCATTCGTGTTTGGAAATGCACTCAAATTGGGTTTTATTTTTGTGAGTTTTATTATTATACCAGCACTAAACCCTAAATTGAGAGACTCAAACCATCTAAAAAAGTATATTTTAAAAATCTTGGTTTCAGTTAGTCATCAGTGACTGGTGAGAGCTGTGTTAAAAAGCTGTTAGATGACAAATGAGTCTTCCGTTCTATTTCAGGGCGATCAATAACAATTATATCTTTGATTTGGTGCCTGTGCTTCAGTCCACCGCTGAGCATCAATGAATTAAAAAAAAAGGAGACAGCAAGGTAACAGACACAATTTGTTCCTACCCTCTACCTTTATTGTCTGCCAAATCAATCAAAGCTCTGTCTACAGGGCTGCATGATGCGTCGTTGAAGTATCACCATTGTGGCGTGTGCGTGCAGCTTTTTTGTTATTTAAAGCAAAAGGGAAACTCACCAGTTTCTTATTTTCACTGAATGTTGTAAAAGAAAAGATAAGGATGTTTTAATGATCAAGGCAGGACTTTGGTTATCACACACCTGTTTGCAAACTGTTGCATGTGGAGTATGTGTACGTGTACAGGTCCGGCTCCAGCCATTTTGGTGCCCTAGGCGAGATTAGGATTTAATTTGAGACACAATTTGGGACACAACTTGGGTTAGATAACTTTCTGCACCCATTAAAGCTGTTAAAGCGAGACAATGATAACGCCGATAATGAAACAGTCTATATTATCGCAATCTGTCATGCATAATATCTTCTGGGATGTACTCTCTGCTTCTTGCTTGATCACTTTCTCCTTTTCTCTTCCTAGGATCATCCGTCACCATCCTACTAGCCCGAGCCATGGCATCATAGAGTATCGAGGCGGGCTAACTGGCTTCTTTTTACAACTGAAGGCTTGTGTGTGAACTAGCGCTGTAAAGCTGTATGCAATTCTTGAGAGATGACCTCTGCCTGCTACCAAAGTTGCATAATGCACTAAACAGGCAATCCAGCCGCTCTGTGGAAATGCAAGAGACAGCATTCTCCCTGTTGAAAGGTATTGTACTATTAAATGGCCATTTGGAAGTAATATTTGAAGTGGAAAAGTTACATATTGTTGTTTATCGTCTCAACCAAACTATCCCACTTCGTCAGGACCACTTCTGGCCTGTTGGCAGTCTGTCTGCTGGACACTTGATTGATGAAGTCATTCCCCCCTGAGCCAAAGCCTATTTCTACTGACACCTTGAGAAATAATAAACACACAAGCTCACACACACATACACACAAACACACACATGCATTAAAAGTAAGCCACAGTGAAAGGTTCTTTTCTCCCAGCAGGGGTGACCTAATTGGTAATAACATGTTTGAGAGTTGTCAAGACATGGCACCAAAGAGGTCACTCACAGAATTTGTTATTCTATGGTCAGGGGGAAGTGGAGCATCGGTCTGGAAAGTACTTAATTCTCAAAGCACATGGTGGGTGACTACATTTTTTATCATGTTTAATTCAAAACACGAACTTAACACTAAATGTGCATAAATTAAGCTTTTTCTTTTCACATTAGCCCGCCTTTATAAGCTTTTTAATTCGCTGATATGTCACCTTGTCATTAATGGGATTTATGATAATGCTAACACAGCTTAATATGCTTTTAACACATCGGTTATACTTTTTTCCAATACAAACAAATCATTGCAAATCTACAAAGGCATTAATATCAAAATAATTAACTCAATTTTAGCACCTCTTAGCAAGCCACTCCAGAATAATCCTTCACCTCATTCACATCTCTTTTCATGCCGGATAACACAAAAATAAGCAAAGTGACAAACAACTACACACCGAGGCATTTATCACCCCAATCCTCATACATCTGAAATGGTTTCAGCCGTCTGTTCTCAAAGAGAGGTGTAAACATGTCTCTTCTTCTAAACGACTTTCGAATGGGTTATCGGGGTTAATTGAAAATCCCTCTGAGTGTTTTGATCCTTTGAGAAAGAGACAGACCACACCATTGACGGAAGCTCAACCCGATAATCAAGGTCTAGCCTAATTTCTGCTGAATGGAAAAATTCAGAAATAGGGTTGTTACTGTTGCTCTTAGGAAGTAAATGGGATCAGGGTATTTATAGGGTTACATTATGAGAGGTTTTCAGTGAGGTGAGCTTGACAACAAAAACAAAGTGGCACCAGGGGGCCTATCTTGAAACACTTTATTTACCAACTATTGGACTGACTGTGCAATCATTTCAATGATTTAAGTTTATAATTATGCCTCTACCCTCAGTAGCTATTGAAATTGTGGTGAGAGCAAAGGAGGAAGGCAGGTTGCAATGTTGAGAGCAGGAAATTCCATTGCAGGCGGTCGGGTTCTAGAGCTTTTTGAACCTTTTGTTGATTAAAATGTTCAAATCACTTGTGAACAGTCAGTAATTATCACATTAAAGGAAGTGATGTTGTACATGTTATCATTCCTGCTGTGATTCAGGCAAAGAGCAAATGCCAAGATAAGCACAGCATGCTGATAATCAGCACAACATCCAAACCTTGAATGTACTTTTTTTATATATTACAATACCTACTCCAGCGATTATTTCAGGTGTGTTCATCGTTTCACACTGTCATTTTGCTGCACAATCATTTCCATATCACAGCTTTTTGTGTCTCATTTCAATATGATTCAGAGCTGCCATCAATTTGTTTTTCCTTAAATGTGCACTGTTGCTCGGAGTCAGAATCATTGGAGAAAGGACAAGGACATGATGGGTTGTGTGTGGGCGCTTGGTACACTTAGTTCTAAATTTCTCTTGACACCTGCTGTGATTAGCTAGGTCATGGCAGAGTCGTTATCTGTGCTGATGTCAAGTCCACTCTGACACAGTTCAGTGTTCCAGATCTCTATCCAAGTCATACTTCTCACACGCACCTTCTTTTATTTCAAAGAAACATACAACAGAAAAAACACTGCATGTGTAGTCATAGACACAGGCAAGTCAGAAGGTATACAAAGTGCTCAAGGTACTTTTTTTATTGCTTTCAAATACATTTTAGGTATTTGCATGAGGACTGGTAAGGTACTAGCAGCCAGCTCTACTGTTTAAAATTATTAAATGCAACTGAAGATCTAAATATTGCATGCAAACGATGCAGAAAAGATATTACGATTTTCAGGACTTGAAAATAAATCCTCCATCTATACATTCTGGCACAAGCAACCCATTAGATTGTAATAACCCACACAAAATTTCAGAGGAGCAATCATACAGAAGATTATCCAGAGTGGATGTACACAGGTGAGCCCAACTGTAATACAGAAGCACAGAAAAGGATGAATGGAGGACATTAAGCTTGTAATGCAGCCATTTGGATTCTGTTGGCTTAGAAAAGTTACACTATCTAACCTCATTACAGTATGAAAGGCCAAGCTCAGCAATCCTACACATTCTGAAACTAACAGAACATTTCATAGCATTGCCACAACATGACCAGCATTTCTTTGTTTTAAACTGAAAAATGAAGGATATCCAGTCCTTTAAGCTGCAGAAGTGTGTAAACACTTCATAAACCCTCCTGATTGACATCACCAGAGACAGTTTACTCCAGAGTTACTGAGGTCTCCTGCTCCGTGCCAGACCTAATCAATGTAACCAAGTCACGTCTGTTGTGTTCTCCTCTCAATTTAACCTCCTTAAAGCCCATCCATCCACATCAGTTCACCTTTACACAGTCAGGTACAAGTGTCACAGCGCAGAAATCTGTCACAGAGAGTTATTTGAACATAAGCCTGGAGCTGTGGAGTTTTGCTCTCAGTGGTGTGATGTGACAGTGATATGAAAGGATGCTTATTGGGTACCATTTGGTGTGAAAAAAAGAGTGGGTGGACCATTCTCTCAAGGATTGTTTTCAGACAAAAAGAACTCACCATGACACCGTACATCTCTGTTTCCTGTGTTGATTTGTCACTTTTTGCTCATATTCGTACAAGGATATTAGTCAAACACTGCAGAGATGACTGCCATGCACGATATTGTATTTTTATTGTACAAGTCATAATTCATATGAAAGTAAAGACTAGGGTGCTAAAAACGAAAGCATGCAATTTCTGTATGTAAACCGTTTTGTTTAATATAGTTCCAAGTTATTTATATTTCATTACAGAACTATTTACTGTTCTTCTGCTCAATTACAAAGCCCACAGCACATGCCAGGTTCCGCTAGCAACAATGTTCTTTGTTCAATATTAAACATTCATTAAGAGGTGGGTGATGATGTATTGGAACAGGGTAGGTTGCAGCAGCCTGAGGCAGCTGATCCTTCAATCTCTGTCACTGTGGTTCTAGCTGTGTATGACAACACGTCTGCTGCTGTAGGAAAACAACTCTCTCTGCCTGTCTCCGTTTCCCCCATGCCTTGTTTCTGTATCTCCTTACACATGCAGCCATCTGTCACTGGCCTTGTGACTTTTGTGATCTCTGTTGCTAAGCAAACAGTACGCAGGCCCTACAAAAAGGGATGATTTCAAGGGGTGCCCTGGGTGGCATTGGCTACAATTTACATCTGATTGGCCATCACAGGTGATGCCCAGGTGTTAAAACCACATCATTGGGCTTTGCTGCAACAGGCGGCAGGAAGCTTTTATGGCTTTCAATGTAGCACTCTTTCTTTCTTTGGCACTTTTTACTACTTCAGGACAGACATCTTTATTTCAAGTCATTAATTTATTAATTAAGCCCTGGAAAATGTTTTCAGTGGTAAGAGGCTAAATACATTATACATACACACAAGGATCCACACACACATTCACACAACACATGCTATGCTTTTAGGGCAACTAGGGCTCAGTGTCTTGCTCAAGGACACTTCGACATGCTGATTAAAATGTCCAGGTATTAAACCACCAATCTTACAGTCTCTGAATGGCTCGCTATCCCACTGACACATTGCTGCCCCTGTGTTGATCTCGTGAGTTTGCTTTATGGATGTTACCATCTTGGGTTTTCGGAGGCAAAAGTAAACATATTGGGCTGGGAGGGAGTTATTTGCTGCAATCTGCAGTCGTAAGTCCTTCATTCAATCCTTTTAAACCCAACTGTGATCCAACACAGAGCTAAAACCACAAGTGTTCTAATGGAGATGGAACTGAGAAATATCCTTGAGTCTGTGTACAGTGGGTTTTGCCACTAACTTTCCTCTTACAGGCGACTGGAGGTAGGTTGGAGTCAAATCAGCCACACAATGAGGTTGTGTGGTCTTTGATGTGGTCTTGTTCATGTGTAGAAAAAGGGCTGGTTTTATGCACCTAACATAGGTGCAGTGAAAAACTAAAACAGTGAAGAGAAAAACCTTGCTCAAATGCCACACTTTTTTTTTTTTTTATTTAATCACAAAGTTTTGACCAGAGGTTTACTTCAGGTGATTATTTTCTTGTTTGTTCAGTTTCATGTTAATTATTTAAGAACAAAGTTTGCCATTGGTATGGCGATTCCAAGCTTAGAATAGAAAAAAATCTTGAGTGGAAGAAATTAAATGATGTGTTAAATCACGGAAAGAGCTACAGATATCTGTTTGGTGTTAAACAGTGGTTTCTATGGTGAGTTGTTCAAGATGCTTTATTGGCATGGTTGGTAACAGCAGCTGTTCAATCAACAATATAAGTGAATAAAAACATAAGTGAACTAACTAACTCTTTGTCTTATGAGGTGGTAATAAGAACGTGATCGATTAATCAGCCAGCTGATAATATTTGTTGATATTAGCGTATCCAGTGACTAGCTGTATTAGATCATTTTGTCGCAGATATGTGTCGCTATTACTAGATGTATTCACCAGTCAAATACGTAGCATTTCATCTAAGTTACATTGTACTAAACTAGAGGTTCTCTTCCACCAGAAGAGTGTGCTATATGGATTACATTATAACCCTCCAGAGTGGTGGTGATACTTTCCAGTTGTGTGACCATCCTGTGTTGGTGATACAGTATATTGTTTATCTTGGTGTTTGATAACTGCAAACTATCTATCTCTACAGATTTAACATTTGAGATTTTTTTTATTCCTCCCCAATATCATCATCGGTATCGGCCACAAAAATCCCATATTGGTCGGGCCCTAGTGGTAATGAGTTACAAATTATGCGGCTGAGTGTATAAATTGTGGATCTTCTAGACATAGTCTCATTATATTAAGCAGGGTACAGTTCTTCAGTCTGGATCTATTGTGGTTTAAAGACCTGTCTGTATGTAATCTCCTGCATACAATCATACCATGTGCTTCCAGTAAAGCCACTTATTCTATACACATAACTGGTTGGTGCAACGGCTATATGTGATGAAGTCATGACTGATTCTCCAAACAAAGAGGACAACGACTCTAGGGGATAACATAAAGGGCATCTATCAAATGCAAAGGTAGGCTTTCTAACCAAATAGAAGACCAAGAATATAGAAAAAGCATAACCAAGTTTCATGTCTTCATTGCAAAAAAAGAAATTATTCATACTATAATCTGGGGTTTACCATGTCTGTGTGTGGTTTCATTTTGAGACCCAAGGCAGTGGCATTTAAGCATGATAAATATGCACATGCATGGCGGCGGAGATAATCCCTGTAGGGCCACAGGGTACACAGTGAAAGCATAAATAAAGAGAATGTCTCATCCTACACAACCAGACACAGAAAGCGAGGTGGAGTGACTGAAACATTTGAATACTTTTTTTTTACAAAACTATGTCATTTAGATACTTGCTATCCTCCTCCTATGCTGAGTTAATGTATTTGAAACATATCCATGTGTAACAGAGCTAAAAGTTTGTCACACAACAAAAATGGACAATGTTCCAGGATAAGAGTGCGTAGTAAGTCTATTCATTGTCATGGAACAGAACAAAAAGCTTGACGTATTATTTACATCAAAAAGTTATTTCACTTCAGTAAGATTATAAAATATATTCCTTTTTTAATCAGAATTCATCTGTTGAAGGCCACATGAGTTGAACCTATGAACAAATAATGTTGCAGCTGTAAAAAGTTGAGCTGTAAACGTTAATGTGTTAGCCCATATGATTCGTCCAGAGATCAGATGCATTCATTCTTTTATGCTTTTTTTTTTTTTTTTTTTTTACATAAATGTGTCATATATACTTTCCTCCTGCATATGTAAACTAACACAGGAGTCTCAATCTCCTTAAATATCCTTTTTGAAAACAGTCAATGATAAGAACTCAGAGAGGCATAAAAATAACACTAGTGATGAAGCGGTATAAATATAGGCTCTATATAGTCAGATCATGAAGCCTCGTGTTCCTGTACCACTCTGTGGACTATCAGTGAGATATAGCACTGTAGACTCAAAGTCTCTTTTACGGCATCATTAACAGATCCTCACGTCAGATCTCTGATCAAGTCATTCACAGGAGACATAGTTTAGGCCTTAAAATGCCTCTATGGTGATTCATCACAATAACATTGTATAGTAAAAGACTGATAAGTGGCTGTGAAAAACAGTCACAATCTTTGAAATTAACAAAGTATGTAGCCGAAGAAACATTTAATTTACCCGTGGCATAGACACTGAAACACATCTTGTGGTCATTTCTTCAGGATTCAAGTGCCAACAGGCAGATGACGCAACAAGATAAAAAAGGCCCTGACGAGATGAGCTATACGTAGAAACGAATACACTCAGGTGCTTCAGACACTCTTGACCTATGTATGTGATACCACGTTACATAAATTAATCTGATCCCTTACCATGGTCTTCAGATTTCTAAAGGAACACTTCAAGATCAAAAGGGGTCTTGGCTAGTGACAGCTGCTGTTGTGTAAGATAGAGATTTATGCAAAATGTAGGACAGTGATAAGTATTGACAAAAAGATGATTTAATCACAACAATTCAGTTTGAAGCCTGTAACAGGTGATAGAATGAGGTTTCATGAAGCCCTGACTGTCTTATTATAACTTCTGGTCACATTCGTTGGGGTTGTATCAAGTCAACTTTGGTTATATTCTTTAATAATTATATTTAATTATTAATAATATAAATAACAATATCATTAAACTATGTTTAATCTTGTTTGGGGCACCAACCTGTACTCAGGTAAATATAACCAAAATATCACTCAAATCAGTCTCAAATTAGTTACTTAATTAATAATATTGTTAGTAATTAATAACTATATTTAATAAATTGAAGGTGTGAAATCCGCACACAAAGCCTTCGCACCCAGCTTATATCACAATGCAAATACACCAGTAACCACAAACAACTGCTCTCTTAAATTATAACAGAATTTATTTAAACAAAGCAACATCAACCCAAAATCAATGAACTTAATTAAACAAATAACTATTATAAACTAATCTAAGCAACAAACATTATCAAGCACAGGCTTGTGGAAGGGGTGTGAATGTAGGTGTGTGTGTGTGAGAGAGAGAGAGAGAGAGAGAGGAGAAAAATTACAGTTCCTGCATCAAATCAAACAATTGTTAAAAACACTCTCTAAAGCTAATTCTTCGGCGATAAAACAGATCTTCTGTCCGTTCTGGTGCAGAGGCGTCTGATGGCGGCGAGGGTCCCTTACGGAAAGAGCGGCTTCGTTGGTTCTCCATCAAGTGGAAAGATGTCCTTTGATGTCCTTTCGTTGCAGGACGGAATAAGACCATTATCTTTCTGATAATCTGTTATAGTCTGATGCTCTCCGAGAAACTGAGATGTGTTCACTGGACAATCCGAGCTCGGAATTTAGAACACTGCCGGCCGCGGATTACCTGCGCGCCAAAATTTAAAACAAAAGAAGATTGTTGCAGGAAACAGGAGGTGAGCTTGTGTCTCCGAACACTTGAAGTCAGCGCGTGGAAAGAGAGAGAGCAATGGAAGTCTTGGAGCTTTGTAGCCTGGCCTGCTCCATGGGGGGTCTACCTCAGGTCCCCTCCAATGAGGAGAGAGAGGTTCCGGTCCCCCCTTACTTCACGCGTAGGTGTGAAGTACTGCAGGGGATTCTGGGATTAAGAGTCCTTTTAGGCCTCTTTGTGATCTCAGTGAATCACTCAAATGAGGCTTTTACAGAGGTGCAGGCCCAAGTCCATTGTTTGACTGTCTTTTCATCATTCATTTTCTTTGTGGTGAAATGTCCTGTGTATACCATTTCCAAAATGGCAGCTATAGGAAATGACACACAGCTATTCACAGACAAGGCTGATTGGATTAATTATTTCCCATAAGTTTTACTTTTCAAATCTCATTAAAATCATAAAGTTGTCTGAGATATGTTGACATAATTATTCAAAAGAGGACCAATTATGGTTGTTTCTGGCTCTACTGTCTTTAGAGAATTCAAATTGAGCAGCATGGCATGATCAACAGTGAAATTATATCCTTGATATACATTATATGCCCATTATGTGACCTGTGAGCTCATTCATTGCCTGAGAAGACTACTTTAAAGTTCTATTTTATTCCTACTAGCACTCTGGACAGTGACAGGTGATTTAGTTGTAGTTGGTAGTCGAGAGGTCCATGTTGTGCAGATGGCTCTGCATTCTGTTTACACCTCTCCTCGAGTACACTGCTGCAGCCAGATCTGCTTCCCCTGCCTGCCCCAGTCTGAATGCTAATATATTAAGTCTAGCACAGTCTCCATCACACACAATGGCATGTACACCAATACAGATGGCCATTAAAAAATAACTTGAAAAACCACTGAAGTTTTAAAACAACATTTCAGCTCTCTTGTATGTCGCTGGTTCGCAATTCTACTCATTTAAAGTAAAGTTAAGGGTATGTTAATTCAGCAATTCATGTCTTGAGGGGGGGGGGGTCATTTGACTTCGGCATTCTGCCCGTCACCATGTTGGTTTTCTGGAAACCGAAGTGAATATATTTGGACAAGAGGATGGAGTTGGAGGGCTTTGAAAATGCCAAGTTATGAATGCACAACAGTCTGTGCCTGATCCTAATTTATCAAATGGCGAATTGGCTAGTTAACCATCGGGTTTCCCATAGAATGAGATTCAATGCGTAGTGGTTAACTGATGAAGAGTTCAGCTAGGAAACTTGTGGTGTGTTGTGTGGACTCATCGCTTGCTCAGTCACATCTCAATAGAGAAAATGAGCCATGAAAAAAAGCATGAACACGGTACCTTTAAACAAATGGTATTTTCATTACACTTAACTGTAATATCTGTGGACAACAACAGTAATGACTTTGCTGCACTAGCAGCCACAAATGTATCAACTAATGACAATCACTGAAGGAGGTTACACGCCATTTAGGTGAGAACAGACATTGATAAACTATGGCTAATAAGTGTGAACATATCAGTATAATAATATGGTAATTTAACTCCCTTATTGACTGGAGCAAGCAGTATTATTTGCTCAAAATTTGCATTCAGAAAGTCCCTAAAAGACACTAACTAGCTAAGGTGACACCTTGCAGAGAACTAGCAGCACCCATCTGTCAATCAAAGTAGACACAAACCTAACTATGCATACCTTTAAGACTTCATATTATTTGACCTGGTGGTTTCTCAAAATATTAAAACCCCAATAAATAGAGAAATCATTTATAGCGAGCAAAACCATTTGGTTCGTAGTTCATACCAAGCTATGAACATGTTTAATTCGGTTTGAATGTTTGGCACATGGGGCCTATTAGAATCTTCTCACTTTTGGAGCCAGCCCCATGTGGCCTCTCTAATGACTGCAGTTTTTGGCACTACTACTTTGTCTTAATTTGTCAGCCTTTGAGGAGATTACAATACAGACTGAAATGGATACAGATGCCACTTTATGACTTACAAAAGCAAACCAGACAATCAGGAATAACTGAATGACTGATTATTTCTGTCTGGTTATTTAAAATGCCTGAGACCGCTGCCAGAGGGTAGGTGTCAGATATAGTGATTAACAGCACACCAGGACCCAGTCCGGCTTGAAGGCTACTTTCCTGCATGGCATTCCCTACAACCTCTCTCCCTGATTTCCGACTCTATACACTGTACTGTCTTTAAAATAAAGGCATAAAAAGCCAAAAATAAAACATTTTAAAGAACTCCTCATTGAGTACAGGGCAAAAAAATAAGAGTCTACAGTGGGCACCAAAAGCCAACAAAAACAGAGAGTTCCTCACAGGATCTTCAAGGTTCCCACCTGGTTATTTCCCTTCATTCACTTTCAAACAATCTCTAGCACTTTAAAAGCAAAATATGCATTCAATTTCAAGTCTTCATTTTCAGCCCAGCAAAAAACACATTGTGCAATGTGACATAAGACATATCATTTTGTAAGCCAGACCCTTTGTAAAACAAACAAACTCATCACATTGCTGAACTTCCAGCAGGTGTCAGGAAAAAAAGATAATTTAGTTAGTGAAGCAATTAGCTATTTGAGTCAGTAAGAGGAGTTCCTGCTGATGCATCGGAAGGATAGACGACAAAATTAAGCAGCAGAATCAGAATCAGCTTTATTGGCCATGTATGCTTACACACACACAGAATGTGTCTTCAGTAACTGTGCTCTCAATGTACAAAGTTAAATATTAATATATACAAGGCTAAAAGGCTAGGCTAAAAGATTAGCATTTCAGCTTACTAAATTCTCTGCAGTCTTCAGGCACACATGGGGGTTTAATAGTCTATCTTATGTTTGGAAGCATGGTAAGAGTAGAAGGTGCAGGGGTAATTTCTTTCACCTCACAAAATGTGATGTTTGGCCTCAGTGGAACTGTAAATCTAAAATGACAAGAGAAATAGAAAAGTGTCACCATATGAACGCAGAGGCTTTGTTTATACCTGAGTGTTGTGTCTACGATTATAACTCCTGAGAGGGGGGATTTTGCCAGACACTACATGGTTGGTCACAGACATCCAAGAGAGGTGGTCCATGCCAGTGACAGCTCATTCAAGCAGAGCCCACCTGAGAAATTGGTGCCGACCCCTGCCTCCCTCTGTGAGACACATTATCTATCATCACCAAGCTCTGAAAAGAAGAGTGAAAACCAATTTTGCTTTCATGGGATTATAGAGCAGCACACAACGCAGCCATGAGCTCCATTAATCAGCTGTGATCTCACTGCAGTTATAAATGGAAAAGTTGTGCCTGTTAGTGTTCTCTTGAGAGAGATAGTTTCATCTATAGATTGCAGATGAAAAGATATCATATCTGAGAATGGATGTCTACCTGGAGAATAATATTCATTTGTTGTGGCACATCTTGTTCAAGTTGCTATCTGGATATTGCATGATCTGAGTATGTGTATTCTAAGGTATCAGACAGAGTGTCCTGTGTTACATCATCTCTAAATATCCAGGTGTGATGGAAGTAAGCCTTTTCTTTAGATATAATTTTTCAATTTTATGGGGGAGTTAGCATAATGTCCACATTCCACATTTACAAAAGACAAATGACACCAAACCTTCCAGTTCATCAAACCATGTACAGATGTAAAGCAAGGATCGCTTCATGTGCAAAATGTTAGTTGATGATAGTCTTTAAAAAGGGCTACATGTAGACTAGGGCTGGGTGCAAGTCCTCAAGGATTCAGGTACTTGTTGTTGACGTTATTATCCAAGTAACTTTTCATTATGTCGTGCACCAGATGAGCTGCTATAGTTCAATTCATAAAGCTTTACATGTGTAACTGAGCTTTCTGGGTTTGCCTAACGGAATATACTTAGTGATAAAATAATAAACAGTACACAGAGGTGTAACTTCTCCTACTACGGCTCCAGCTTTATTCAGTGGGCGCAGTGAGCCGGATTACAGCACCAACAACTGCTTTACCGCAAATCTCCAGATGTTCAGCCAGCTTAAAGCAATGGGAGAAACCAGCTGATAGACAACAGGCGGTCTCACTTCACAGCATTTGTAAACCCTGTTAGCACACGTCGTTGTAATGATACCAGAGTAGAAGAAGATTAGCCGTATGTTCAGTGAAGCTACTAACGAAATAACTGACTGCAGAAATGCAGCTACGAGAGCGGAAAAGATGCAGCAGGAGTGTGAAAAACAGCAAAGTGTCTACTAAAGACTTGTGGACAGCTCTCACCCCAGAGTCATGTTACCATCATTCCTCATTTCATTCAGAACTTAGAAATGAACCCTGTCGTCCTACAGAAAAACAGTATTGATGAGCGACACATCGCAGGAAACATTGCATACCTCCGGGAAGTCTGTGTTTTTTTTTGTGGTAAAAGATATCAAACCAGCGAGTACCCAAGTTCGTCAAAAGGTAATGTGAGTATTAGAGCATTTAGATTAATGTCCATGCATTGTACCTATGCAATACCTGAATTTTAAACTTTAGTGGAACACTGATAAAACTCAAACCATATCAAGACCATTTTATTTAAAAAGTGCTTAAGAAATTTTGAGAACAACTGACTGTAATATGAAAAGTTGCATCATTACAGGCTATTTGCTCAGGGACATCAACTTTACAAAAAAAAGAAAAAGAAATCTACCCGCAAATAACTAGCTTGCAGTGATTTACAGAAACACATTTTTTCATTTTTTTATTTAAGCTTTGACAATGTTGAACATGTGACACATACCATTCATATGGCAGATGTGTGTGTCTGTGCACTGGGTACAGCTGCAGTGCTTGTGTTTAGGAGCTATATCTTCAGGTTTTGGAGCGAACACAGGGCTCTCTAGCGGAGTTTGTTTGACTAACTTTGCAGCTACAGACTAGAACAGGCTGTTTTGGTATTCACCACCTATTTTTCTTCAGCAGTAGTTAAGGCAGATGGTGTGTGTTGCTCAGGCGGCCGTATTGAATTTTGCTGTTTAAGGTCATGTAGAGGCATCAGTATTAATTTCTGTCTGTTTCATAACCAGCTTAAGACTCTTAACATGAGCTTTAGTGGTGTAATGGATATAATCTTGAAGGGAAGAAAACATAGACAAAGGTGCATTAACATTTGCTGGTTGAACAGAGAGAAGATATATAAAATCTATGATGGATACTTTCTTCTTGCTAAAAACATTAGTCTTACTGTTTTGCAAACTATTTCCCCATCATCTTATTGATGAATGCCATTAGTTCCAATTTTCCATAGCTTCCAAAACCCAAATTCACAACACCTCAAGACTTGTGTGTTAACAGAAAGTGAAAAAAGTTATTGCTGGGTCTTCTCTCTAACCAGGCATTAATTCTTGATGTCGGACAGTGTCACATCTAGTAAGTTCACAGAACGCTCTCTGTAGGCTGGCATGAAAAGCAGCTGAAAGCCGGTCCTTAAAATGTTCCAAGGAGAAGAGAAAATGTTGAGTATTTGCAGGAGAAATGATTTGATGGACCAACATGCAGTGCTCTATGCTTTCGCTAACCCTGAAGACAAACTGCAATAAAGATTTTGAGATGCTAACCCACATACATCTAAAGGTTGTGAGAGGGCTGCCAGGCACACTGACAGTGATCCTACAGTCTCAAAATAGTATTGAGTATTCAAAGGCCTAATTTACATCTTAATTAGTGTGTTCCATTGGAAATAAAACATGTGTATGCATACCCAAAAGGAAAATTACATTTACATGAGACTCAAAGGAAAAACACAACATGCCGCCTGAAATAGAAATATGGAGTCCATAAGGCTCCAAAGAGCACATATAAACATTGATTTCCAGTCTCTTTCGATGTTCTGGTCCCCTGTGTGTTAACTTACTCATAAAATCCATGTCTGAATGCTTTGAGACTGAATGTGACAACAGCAATTCAGTGCCAGTGATAGTTTACAGCAAGAAGAATAAAAAAAGAGTTTCAGATTGAAGCAGAGAGCTTAAAGAAGTGTTGTGACCTGCAGCAGCATAATCAATCTCACTTAAAAGCCTCGAAATGAGCAGTTCCTTAGCTCTGCTGCACAAACAACAAAGAAAGTGAGCGCTGACTGATTTGCATTCCAGAGACAGGAATGCAACACACCTCTGAGAGCTACTGCCAAACCAGGAACTGACCAGAGCTGTCAAAACTAAACTCTCCTCCCTGCTAGTTGTTATTGGGGTGTTAACTTGTCAACATTTTAGATACTTTGATACCGTTCCACAAAGGGCTGGGCAATTAATGGAGTTTCAATTACAATATCAGCTTCCTATGATGATGAAAAGAAGATAATCAAGATTAACTTGCCTGCACTGTTTGTAATTAAAACTAGAAATTAGGCAGTATTGGGGGTTTAAAGGTCTTGTCATTATCATTTGAATATTACTAGAATCATATTTCAGTCAAAAACACTAGGGGTTGCTATATAGGAGATGGAGCTGTGAAACACTGTTAACTGTTGTTCCCAATTTTTTTCTGTCAGGCCCCTCTTTTGCAGATGGAAATAATTTTTAAGTCCCCCCTCACAGTAACCATCGACACATTAAAAATACACTAAACACACTGTCATAGTACTTTCACACATGCAGCTCCCCCTGTAAAATGCCAAATTTTCAAGAGTAGCTGTATGTGTGAATTCATCACAAGCGAGTGGGAGGGGGTGGTGACATTTATATCCTTCGATCGGTGCACAACAATAGACTGTATGCACACAACTGAACACTTACAAATATGTTTCCTTTAACTATGAGGATATTTAACTGTGTAAAAGATGACCACATGTATAGATCAATGCTTACGTCTTATCATGGCTTATATAGTGCTTTCACATTCTACAAAACTCATCAGGGTGAGCTGCAGGTGTGAACACAGACAGCCAACTTTCCCACTCTGACTTAACCTGGACTTTTCCTGTCAGAACCCTTGAAATTTTCCATGTGAAGTCAGTGCTACAGATCTTCTGACGTCTGGGGTGCAGCTGTGAGACTTCCACTCTTGGTTTATTTTCAATGTCCAGCTTCAATCTGTATCTTTTTGATGATTGAGGCAACTGCCAAAAAAAAAAGAAAACCTCTCTCACTCAGGTAGTATCTGTCAAAAGGAAGGAGTGTGGCTGTTGCTATTCTATATCCAGAAAATATTGTTAAACTCCCCCTCTCTGGTTATGTTTCACTGAATTTATGACACCACAGGAAACATTCATTTAGCTAATTAGCTATTGAGCAGCTATCACAGCACAGAATACCCAGGGGTATAATTCTGTGCTTCCTCTGGCGCTCCAACTGCTGCAGTATCATCTCAGCTTTACCTACAAGTTTAATCATGAACTCATCTTTAATGCAGTTGCGGATAAGGCGGAGAGCAATCAAAAACATTAACCAATTTAAAACTGATCTACCGCTTCTGTTTTTACAGATCCTGATTGCATCAATTTAAAGTAATAACCAGAATAGCTATAGAGCATAACCAACAAAACACAAGTGGCCATAAGGTCATTTTAAGATACTTGCAGAAATAACTTAAAAACATGCACACACAAAACTATAATGGAGCTGTATTTCTATGATGTCTTTGTAGAGGGCAGAAATGTTCAAAAGGCTTCTGCAGTGTTTAGAAATGTTGTACATGGTCCAACTACTATATTTTCAATCCATGTTTTGTGTTTTTTTTTGCTAAATCTGCAACATACAAATATTTCGATTTTCTAATACACAGTGTGTCTACCTCTATCAATTGCTTTAATAAAACGGGGATGATTTGGCTGTTATAAGAGCGTAGACATGCTTTGTCCACTTTGATTACAACCTGCTGATTCACATAGGAAGCTGTTAGAAAGGTAAACCGTTCATTGTCTCGCCTGAGGTTCATGAGAGTTGAGGGATGTGTCCTAAATACGTCAGAGTCAAAGGCAGCAGCCTTTTAATCAAAACTCCATTTCCCTGCAGGAATTCAGGGATGTGCAAATGAACAGCCACAAAAAGAAAATGTCATAACACAAGACGCACAAAGATGAATATCATATCACCTTGTGTTAGAATGACAATCACTACAACTATACTTCATATTGTTTTGCAACTCTCTGGCAACAAAGAGCATCCCAAAAACATAAAATAGAGAGCAAGATTTTAACAGAAACATAATAATGAGTTCTCTTACAACAAGCTAGTTCTAGAGATTTCAGCTGCATCTGCCATCAGACATCACAGAGAAGAATCAGTTGTTAAAATGTGACTAGAGAAGTAATTTGGTCAAATGATGGAGAAAAGGTGGCTATAGTAGTAGATGCACAGAGATGGGCTAAATCTAAAACTCTAAATGAATCAAGGTAGTGGACTTGTTTAGACCTCTTTCCTCAACCGAGAATAGTCTTACAATTCATAACATGGCACACAGAACTGATTAGTTTTCAGAAATTGGTCGGGATAAAATATAGATATGGCAATAAATATCGTCATCCTGATTATGTGTGATACAATTATTGTGTCCCTGCTGCCAAGTATCGATAGTTTAGTCTATGCAGATTCCCACGAGAATTTGACTCACTCAGTCATGACTTCATGATTCCTCACAGTGGCCCTTATGACGTGAGAGAGGAAACATGAACGGAAATTAAATGGCAAAAGAAGAAATTGACTGAATAAAGAAGAAGACATCGGTGAAAAGAGGTTAAAAGACAAAGGGTGCGTTCAAATTTTCATTTTTGCTTAGGAAGGTTCCTAACTGAGTGAAATGACTCAGAAGCATTTAAGTGGCTATGGCTATCGCATGATAAGAGCCGTTCAAATTCTCTAAAAGCTAAGGAAAGGTGGGTCAATGCTTCCTTTATAACCTCCTTTAGCATAGGATACACTGGACCATCCTTTACAAAAGGAGATGAGATATGCCGCCCCACAATTCCTTTCGGCCGCAACATTTAAAACATTATGTGTAGGCTATATCTTACAGAAATGTAACAATTAATTTCATACAATCATATTTATGTTGATGTTGATTTCTGAGTGGACAGGAAGCTGATGGTTTCACTTTTGTTACTCGTAGCCTGGTAGTCTATATTGCTTTTATTTCAATCCCAACCTTGTGGTTATTAGGATTATTTCACCGGCAAGAAGGCACAGGGGAAAGATTTTTAGATGCGCTTTTAGTAGTCCATTTTCAGAACATTGTAGTTTCAACACAGCCGACCCACGTCATTAACCTCCACTGGCTTATCACATTTAATGACGTCGCCTAGTGGAAATGTGGTCGGATTGTCAGAGCAACGAGATCGCCTTTTCCTAAGTCCTTTATGAATTCTCCTAACATCTTTCCTTAACCTCATGACGTTTTCCCCGGGGTTAAGGTAAAGTGGATAATGAAAGGAGATAGGAGGGACAATTCGAACGCACCCAAAGCATGATAATAGGTGAAACTGACACCTAGTGTTTAGAATGAGTACTGCAGTCCTAATTCAAAACATTGAAGAGAGCCCTCTCCCTCCTCTCTAGAGTTCATGTTCACACGGGTTGCCATGTGATGGACACTGAAGCTTCAGTGTTTATCCAGCTCTGCATCGGTCCAGAAACCTTTCTGCATGCTAACCTTTCTCCATTTTCCAAAACAATCTCCAATATTTATCCTAATTCTACCACATTTCTGGATGTGGAGCATCGAAAATAGAAAATGGCTTTTCAGGTCAGGTAGAATCAGTTTGCTTTCTCCGCTTCCAGCGCTGCAACACCTGTTGGTTTGCTGTTTGCCTGGAAAAACCGAGGGGAGTCCAAAATAACCGTGTGTGTGCTTTAAAACTGCCTACCATCTCTGGTCAAAACCAATCCAGAACATTCAGGACCAGAATCTAAACTTAGGAGGAGGACATACTGGCTGCTGCATTGTTGTCAGAGAAGCCAGCACTTCAACATAATGTCTGATCATATAGTAAGGTCATTTTATGATTTAATCAGTATTTCAGTAGATAGCTTAGATATTGGATCTTTGATAAAAAAAAAACGTGAAGAATAACAACAAGGCAGAAAAAGTGCTAAAAAATATAAATATTTCATTTGAGATATAGATGTGTGTAAGAATTGTTTCAAGAGCAGGTTGGAAAAGCAGAGTTATAAGGATAAAATTTGTTTCACACAAGACTACAATGAGACACATTTATTAGTCCTCGCCTTTTTAACAGAAAGGTTTGAAAAAAAACAAAAAAAAACGGACAGGTCAACATCGGCTAGAATCATAACAACAATGTCTCCTAGGAGCGAGTGTTAGTCTCAGCAGTCTTTATCACAGCAGCCAGACTCATTTTATGTAAATAAACAGGAATGTGTAAAGAGAACACACAGAGCAGACTGTGCCAGTGGGCTGAGGCGTGTGACTGAGACTGTGTTTCTTGATAAGAGTAACAATGACAGAGAGGCAGAATTGTTAGATGTGGTTTGTGTACTGATACCACTGGAGAAACTGCAAATTGATGGGAAGAATTAGAATGTCTGGAAAACATTAGCAGCAGGGTAAAACTTACAAACTTATAAAGTTATACTGTTTGAAACAAGTGTGCAAATTTCACCAAGCTTCAAGTTCAGTATAGGGTTGTTACGTATAGTATGTGGATACTTGTTTTCAATACCAGGGCAACAAAAGTTCAAGGCCTAGGTACATAATATTTGGTCGATTCTTGTTGTAAAAATTTCAGGAAAACTTCTGCTGACTCTAAAATGTAAATTCGGTACAGACACAATGATCATGAGCTTTTGTTAGTGACCAAAAAGGTTGCGGATACAAGCCGCCGGCATGAGTGACCTCCAGAGATTGGCTGGGCTCAGACTAAGAGATAGGGTGAGGAGCTCGGAGTAGAGCTACTCCTTTGCATCGTAAGGAGCCAATTCAGGTGTTCCAGGCATTTGATTAGGAAGCCTCCCGGACATCTCCCTTTGGAGATTTTCCAGGCATGCCCTACAGGGAGGCTACACCAGGGTAGACCCAGAACTCGCTGGAGGGATTGTACTGTATATCCCATCGTGGCCTGGGAATGCCTTGGAATCCCCCAGGAAGAGCTGGAAACGTTTTTCATGAGTGAATTTCTGTAGTTCTTGCAAATTCAGATCATTAAAATGACAGTGATTGTATAGTTCTTCATCAAAACATATGGTTATAATGTACATTTAGATTCTCTTCGTTTAGCATACATAACTGGGCTTGACATGAACTGTTTAAGTCTTGTGTAACGCTTCTTCTCGACATCTTTGCTTTAATAATGGAATATCTATTATTTCTTTGAATTGTTTTCTCTCTTTCTATTTATATTTTGTTTGGATACACCTGGATTTCATCATGTTTCATCAGCTTCAGAAAGACTGAACACTAAAGGCATCTTGAGGGTCGGTTTTACTGCAGAATTGTTGTTCTGATGCAACTGAGTGTACATGTAACTGTAGGTAATGTGCAACAACATTCAGACTTCAATAAAAAGCATTTCAAGATGAACAGAGCCTGCCTCTTCCTCTCTTTATGTAAAAGGGCCCATTTAAGGCTCTTATGCTTTTAGTGATCCTGAAGATTGCGTTCTTTCATTCATTCCACTGGCTCTATTCTCAATTGTGAGGTCATCTTTCTGCTTTCATCATCTGAGATGTTGGCCTAATAGTTTGTGTTTTTGGCCCATTGGTCAGAAGAAATTTGCAATTTAAAAGGGGCCATCTTCAACTTTGAAAAATTAACACTACAGTACCATTTATCTATTTTTATTGAAAATGTATAAACTGTCATATGTCTGCTGTTGACACTCTTGAAGAGAGCAAATATTGTTTTTTTCTATGTTTTTTTCTTACTGTACATAAATAATTTTCATAGTTTTACATTTCAATGTAACTGTTACATAACGTTGTCTTTCTGAGAACACTTAATAATACAAATATATAACGTATGAAAAAAGGTACTGAATTTAATCCTTGACAACTTTTCCCTCTCAAACTGTGTCTTTGTGCCAGTGGGTCGGTGATGTCACACCCATTCAAAAAAGAAATTAGAGAGGATGTGTGAGAATGACATAGATGATTAACATTCTGATGAATATTTAGCCCCAGAGGGGAGAGTGTCATTACTTTGAAGTGAACAGAAAAATTATACAAAGTGATTCACTGTTCAGAAGTATATCATGAAGTAGATGGAAGGTGCCCTGACCAACAACCCCCGGGATATATATCATCTTCAGAGGCAGGAAAACTTCTTCATTTATGGTAGCATACACCAGACATAATGAAATTAACAAAACCTAAGTTATCGTCACACAAAAAAGGACATATGGCTTTCATATATCTAATTAATATTCATCCCAAATTAATCTGAAATGTAGAACAATTTAGAGCCACTGGAGCACATAATACCTTTGTTCTGTGATAACATATTGCAGTAATACCTTTTAGCACACCTGGTTAATGGCTTTCTCTCACAGCAGAATCATTGAAAAAATGCCAAAAGCATCAGCAATATTCAACTGAATATTTGGCCCCAGCCTCCAGCTACTAATTGTTTGTCAATTTACCACAGCAGGATGTATAATCAATGCTTTCAATTCCAGGCCTGGACCAGAGAGGTGCTCGCTCATGCCTCAGTAATTAGAAAGTAAATAAAGACCTGAGCTTGGAGCTCTGCTCCTGCATTCTATCACCACTATCAGATGAATTAACACAGAACTAATCAACCCAGGGAGCTATCAAGACTTCACTCTGGACATCATTCAGCGCCAATATACTGGCATGCTTGTTGCACTCTGGGAGGGAACTGATAATGATCACTAATACCTGAAGTGTAATTTTGTTTGTGTTATAAATACGCCCAACATCCCATGAAGTTAAATGAGAACACAACTGTAGTTTAAATGTCAATGTCCAAATGCCACAGCAACTTTTTTAGATTACCTGTTTTGTATTTCACACAAAATCACCTTAATGTTCATTGATCGTTCCTTGTGGCAAGATAACTTCTCTCTTCTCAATGTGCTACATTTTCCCTGTGAGCTTTTCACCTGCTCTCTCAAACCGTCTGTCGACTCACACAGCAGGAGAAACCGTCCCTGACTGACATCATTGTCCCTCTCTTTGACAGTAAGATATGTTCATAACAACCCAGTCATTGGGTTACCAGTATACCACAATGAATGTAACCATGACCATGCACCGACACAGGCAACATGCAGTCAGCGTAAACGATAAGGGGGGACTGCATCTAATTTAAAACATTCTCATGGTGCACAGGTAAAGAACATAATGAATGTTATTTTCAAAGCATCTACCTTCAATATATTATCGTAATCAGCCATAACTCCAATGTGTGACTAATTCTAAAACATTCCAGAAATAATAAATATTGTTGGCTCAAAAACGTACATATTCAACATTTCTGGGATTTACAGAAATGTTCAAAATCAACGTTCCCCTCTGGCGACTGTGTTTGTTAATTATTCAGCCCTTATTTTGTTGTTTTTTGCATGGGTACTGCAAAGCAAATTATTCCTCCCTTTTTTTTCTAAACAAGTATCTACTGGCAATACTGTGCACAGGTACTTTGATGCCCCTGTACTGCTAATGGAATAAGTAGCTTTGCTGGAGAACAGAAGTTGGGCTTTGATGCAACTAACCTTTTATACACCACTTCTTAAATAGGCACAGAATCATGGGTGTCCTCTTTACTGGGATCTTAAATTAAAACATGCTGATCTTCATATCAGTCATGCAGGGGAAATAACTAGTTTTCCATCATATTCTATCACTTGAATCAATTTAACAAGGATCTACAGGTCAGGCATAAATAGAAGCTGCTTGTTAAAATACTCCACACACTTCAAATGAAGCCTGACCTTCTGTCTGCTCATTTACATGAAGGCTTTTCTCTCCTCCTCACTACATCATCACCACCATCCTCATCTTTTCTAACAGGAGTGACAGAGGCTTCTTAGAGGGACTGAAAACTTTGCTTCTAATTTTAGTAACTTCAGCACTCCTGCTGAGTCTATGACTTGTGTGAGGGACCTTTATTGTTTTCTGCCAAAGAGTTTGCAGTGACAGCTGAGTAGCTGATTCTACAGCTCAGGGTTTCAGTTGAATTTTTCTGACATCATCAGATATCATGAAAAAGTCACTGCAAATTTTGTGAACTGGCACACAGACGATCAATGATAACTTCAAGCAGAAATGCAAGTACAAGCAATCCAGACCCGTTTGTTTTGACAATGTTAAGCTCAAATGGTAATCCCATCAATATGACACATTTATCCTCCATATGATACGATATGTATCATATGTGTATTAAACGGTGGCTTATGATTATCATATTGCTACATGGAGGGCAGCCTTTCACATTAAAACAAATGTCATCCCCTTGAAGACTAGCTCATGCACCTTTATTGACCAAGCTAATAAGCTCATGCTAGATAACAAACACTAATTTGCTTAGAAATCAATACTAGCCATGAGGATCTATCTGAGTGTGTAACGACGTCAATAGTAGTGTCCCCCAAGGCAGCATTTATTTCCATTTGATTATGACAAGAAAATTACATAAAATAAAAGCAATGCAAATGAAAAACTGTGTTATATTTCTGTTTCTGTCATTAAATTGATTGTATTTTGCATTAAATCTTCTGTTAGAAATCAACAGTAAAGATTGCAGCAGGCCTCAAAAGGCAGACACATCAACTCAACACATCCATCAGAGTGCAGCTTTGCAGACAGTTGAACACCCCAAACAAGTGTCATCATACTGACTGATGCCTCCAGCATTTTCTTTGTGCCCTGATTGAGGCGCAAAGAACACATTTCCAAAGCTAGCTTTCAGCTTGTTCTTTTGCAGATGCCAAAAGATTTAAATTTCAAGTGCAGTCAAGGGTTTAGGAATAGCCTACAGTAAACAAAAAAAACACATAAAACATTAAAACTCTGAAAAGTGTGAATACAGCAACTGAGTAACAGTTGCAAATCAAGACACACACACACACACACACACACACACACACACACACTTTTGTGGGCAATTACATGCAACTGCAATTACACTGTAACAATATTATAACATTAAAAGGCCATGCCAGTATGAAAACACTGATAGTGATCTTACCTGATAAGCAGATTAGACTAGGACTGAAGGACGCAGGTGAGCTGTTGAAAAAACATATACATGACAATCAGAGGCCCCAAGGAAATATCAACAGAGACATATGGCAGACAAAGTTGTTTAGAACAAAAACAACAACAACAACAACAACAACAACAAGCACAGACACTTGACCCAAATAGGAACATCCACAGTTGTATTTCATGAACAGTTCAGTTGTTAGCCAAAACGACTGCAGCACTGCTCAAGTTGCCAACTTCACGGTTCAGTTGCATTTTACATTATTGTGGAAAGCTAGCGACTACCTGCCAGTTGGAGCTAAGTAGTAGCCTGAGGAACGAAACTCATTCATTCATAGTTTAGGCTTCTTCCAGCACACCATGCTAACTTACAGTTTTAATGCAGCTCGTTCAGATAGTCTTCTCTTCATTGTCCTCTTTCTCTTCCTTGTTATCCTCCATACCCTTTCACACAATGGCTTGCTACCACTTTGGCACCTAGCTTTTTAATTGCTGGAATTGGCAGAAAGAATGCACCAAGTCAGGACAGTCCACTTGTCCTCGCTCAGCTAACAAAAGAGTCCATTAGCTGATATTTAGCTGATAAACTATTAAACACTAGAATGTACTTCACCTGTAAACTACTTACCGAGTCTCTATGACGTCATTGCGTAGGCCAGTGATTACCCAATTAGTTTTTTAAAAGACGTCGCCTACGTTTCGTGGCTTTTTTTACATGTAGCCTTTTTTTCTATTAAACATTTAAGAAATAATAACTGTGCTGAGGACATCATAATAAAGACTATAGGCTTACTGGATATTAGAACCGATGCTTTGATATTCTTAACTTTGAAATATGTATAATCCTAACTGGCTGTTACGATAGGCCTATAGCCTATTTAGAATTAAAATAATTAATAAAAAAAGTTCTTATAGTAGGCTTATATCTTATGAGCCTTTTTTGTTTTTTCTTGTTGTTTCAATAATATCTACATTATTTTTTTTTATCACAGACCCTCAACAAGACCTTTTGTCATCATGGACTTAATTGTATGAAAAGTAGTAGCCTAATACTGAACCCTTACTGAGATGCCTAATGTGTTTTACTGTGTTTCCATTATTTTTAACAGCCTCTAGTTTTTATTGATTTCTTTTCATGCGTGTGCACTTTTTGTTTCCACTTCAGCAAAATATGCAAAGAGTGCAGCAGCCTACAGCTTTAACTCCGTGCGTCAGTGACTTTTGTCGTGATTAAATCGACGCCGAGCTCCTTCTGAATGCTGTATTGGATATCTGCATGAAGAGGATGGAGAGACAAGGGACAGCCTCTCTGTCGTTCAGAGGTGAATCTCTTCAGCACCTCCTCGATTCCGTCCTTGTGTGCCCTTTAACATCTCCGCTCTCCTCTGCTGGGTAGGTCAGTCCCTGCGCGCATCACACCAGGGGCGCAGCGCAGAGTCGTGCAGAGCCAAGCGAGTGGAGATTGAGTTGGAAATAATCGTCCCACCTTTAAGGTCCGTTTTTTTTCTTCTTTTCAGTCATGCTGACATCGTTGTGGGATTTCTAGCCGGAAATTTCACATTGCGCAGAGGTTTTCCACTTCGATGCTGGTGAGAAAAAAAAAACTTGAGTAATATCTGAAGATGAAGAAGGTGATTCTGTCATGGATAAATGCTTTCACAAGGTATGCTTTCGTTGTTTTTGTAAATAGAGAGATTAAATCCAGCTGCAGGTAAAATAGATGATTCATAGCAGAGAGACGGTAAAGTCTCGTGATTTCTCCATTCAAACGAAGTTGAACAAGATTTGTCAAAATGAACATGAGCGACATTTTCAGCAGTATTCACTCCAATGTGAACTGTGATGTCTCCTCCATTACTAGTATTTATTTTCATTTTAGCTGGTGAAATATTTTTCTTGAACTAGAAATAATGTCGACTCTGTAAAACCAAAGTCTGTAAAGATTGCTTTTCATGAATTTACTGACTTGACCTTATTCTCATTTGAACCCTCATGAGATACATTGACATGATTTACAATCAGCATGTTTAGAAAAGCTGACTGCCTTTCACAAGCTTAAAGTCAAAATCCTTGTGAAATTCATGGTCTTGAGCAGATAGGGAAAAAAAACTACAATCTAGAAACTTAAAGTAGCAATTTTACTGAAACTGTATTCCTCCTGTTGCTCTTATTGAAGATGAAAATGTTTCACTTTTTTAAACTGCACTGGTCTGGGCTGGTGTCATAAAGGAAAATGACCTGTTGCACAGGGAGCCAAAAACACCAGAATTTTAAAGTTTGAAAAAGAATATTTCCTAACGTGACAAAATACAACCAGAAGTAATATAAGACTTTTGTTAACCTCAGCAACAGAACCACTGGATGCTTTAAGAGAGCTTTATGATGCTTCTGCAGAAATCATTTATTCTAATATGCTACCTTATTTATGTAGAGCTGTTTCTCCCAACAGGTTGCCAACTGTTACATTATACAATCATACCATATGGACTAAATCAGATGACACTCATTTATGGACAAAGAGGCTATGTTTTTATTGATTTTGTCGCCTGTTCAACCACTGAAAATAAAAACCCACACAGGACTCCAGGCAGTGTCCACCCTGTCCTGCTGCCATGGTGAAAATGACACACTTGCATCATTAAACCTCTCACATTATTGGCACCAAACTTAGTTGTCAGACCATGTTTGCCTCAGGTGTATTGGCAGTGACAAGCACTTCAATCTGACTATGGCATGGCTATTGGCAGTACAGTGATTCCCCCTCATTCAATTACTTAGGCTGGGACTAATTTACATCCATGCCCACCCCCCTAATAAATTGAACAAACGTGTCAGTGGAGAATGCAGAACAGCAGATCATTTAACGCTATTTGAAGGGCAAGCGATTCCTCGAGGGAGAGCTTACGCCTGGAGGGTGTGCGGAGTGATTTCCCTTGGTAGCAGTGCCTGACCAAATAAACACACAAGGAAAAATCTGGCCTCCAGCAGAGAGCAGTGCCTGTGGTGCTCTTCTGTACACACGCCTATCAATCAAGCCTGGTCTCAAGACGGAGGATTCAGATAGAAATCTATAAAATCCCCTCAGGTAAGACATGGCCTCAGGAGTGATTAGAAAAAGGATTTTTTTTTCTTTTTAAGACTCAAGTAAGCATTACTCACTATATGAATTCGGTAAAGATTGGCTTCTGTTTGCAGATTTAAGACGTCACAGAGATTGTTGTATTGTTTCTCATCAGTCACCCCACAGTGGAGCCACTCGTCACATTCAGATCAATGGCTTCAACTGACTAACATCCGTCAGCAAAAGGTCTTCATAGAGGAAGGAAGAGAGACTACACTCAATAACTGATGATAATGATGACTATAGATCTAAATTTTCCTCTTCTGGAAAGCATAAGATCAATATCAAAACCTTTATCAAGTGGGATGGTTATTTTCTTCTTTGTAAGTGTCAGGGTTGAAGAAATCATCAATAATAATAAAAAAGAGTGTCTTTTAAAAACGCTTTACAAGTATTGATGTGTCTTTTAATGTACAGGTGAGATGTCATAATCCTTAAGAGACAGAGAGAGACAGTGAGGCATCATGGACTCCTGGATCTTCCCATCATCCCCTCCGAACCTCTCGGAGCACCTCATGTACGACAGCTTCATGCAGGGCAACGAGTCTGACGTTCACGGGAACTACACGGACCACACCTTCAACCGGACCAGCACTGTGGTCATCACCTGCCTGTACTTCCTGGTCTGCGCCGTGGGGCTCTGCGGAAACGCCCTCGTCATCTACGTCATCCTGCGCTACGCCAAGATGAAGACGGTCACCAACATCTACATCCTCAACCTGGCCGTGGCTGACGTGCTTTTCATGCTGGGCCTGCCGTTCATCGCCATCCAGTTGGCACTGGTCAACTGGCCGTTTGGCCCCGTGCTCTGCAGGGTGGTGATGACTGTGGACTCCCTCAACCAGTTCACATCCATCTTCTGCCTGATGGTGATGAGCATAGACCGCTATCTGGCTGTGGTGCATCCCATTAAGTCCACCAAATGGCGCAAGCCTCGCATGGCAAAGACGATTAACTTAACAGTGTGGGGCGTGTCGCTAATGGTCAACCTTCCCATCGTGATCTACAGCGGTGTTCACACAAAGCACGACGGCTGCTTCTGCACCATCGTATGGCCCGAACCTCAGGAGGCCTACTACACCGCCTTCATGTTCTACACCTTCGTCCTGGGCTTCTTCCTACCCCTCATGGTCATCTGCCTCTGCTACCTCTTCATCATCATCAAGGTGAAGTCCTCTGGCATCCGCGTGGGCTCCTCCAAGAGGAAGCGCTCAGAGAGGAAGGTGACCCGCATGGTGTCCATCGTGGTGGCAGTGTTCGTCTTCTGCTGGCTGCCGTTCTACGTCTTCAATGTGACCTCGGTGACCGGAACCATCAGCACCACGCCCATCCTGAGGAGCACCTTTGCGTTTGTGGTGGTTCTAGGGTACGCCAACAGCTGCGCCAACCCCATCCTCTACGCCTTCCTGTCGGAGAACTTCAAGAAGAGTTTCCAGAATGTGCTCTGCCTTAAGAAGGTGGGAGGGTTGGATGAGGTGGAGCGCAGTGATAGCCGACAGGACAAGTCTCGCATGATAAATGACCCCACAGAAACTCAGAGTACTCTGCTAAATGGAGACCTGCAGACCAGTATCTGAGTGGAAGATGCAAAGTATCACTTACATGAAGATCTCTGTGACACTAATAACAGTCCGCTGTTAACATCTCCTCGGTGACATTACAGAAGGAGAAGATCGGATTAAACACTGGACACCGATGTCACAAAGGAACATGTCACTTATTGAATGTAAAAAAAAAAAGACCAAGCCTGACTATAAATGGAAGGAAATGTTAGACAGGACAGTTCCTCTATCTACTTTTGATGTACATTTGGATCCATGGCTGTAAACAAAACCATAAAAAAAAACACAACCAGTAGTTCAAACTGTGTGCTCGATGCCGTAAATGAAAAATAAATCTGTTTGTTCTGTGTGTATTGACTCCGAGGTGAGGTAGAGCTGACACTAACGCCTACTCGCAAATGGTCCCCTTGGTGACATGATTTTCCCCTGCAGAGCCAGGATTATATTCATAGTTTACGGCGAAGGCTTGTGCCAAGTTTCTCCAGACTTTGGTCGTGGAAAAATAACAACTACCAACATGATCCGATGCTGAAGAAAAACACATTACTTCTCAAAACCGGCATCATTATCATTCCTCTGATTTTTTATTTTGTGTCATATCAAGGGTTTTTCCTCTGGAGATGTTTTGACTCTAACTAACCGAGAGACTGCTTTACAACATTTATTTTGAAAACACATCAACTTGTGACATTTTTATTGTGTGTTTTCTTTTTTTACACAATCATTGCAAGCCAATGCCATTAATTATTGTGTTCTGTAAGTCCAACAGTCTGATTTAATGTCTGACCAGTTTTACATGTAATGCATATGTATGGGATGTAAATAACAGTGTTAAAACCTGCGCCCTGAGTTCAATATATCTACATGCATAATTTACAGAACATTAATAGCACTGGCTCAGTCAATAAGCGGGGCCAGCTTTTAACCAAAGTGCTGCTATGATGTAGAGGAACATATATATTATGTTGTAAAGTAATGTCCCCGTATGGAACAGTGTTTTATTATGGCTTGGATACCATTATGTATGTATATAGTGTAATAATGTTGCTGTTTTGGTTTGCAGTTGTTACTGCTTTAAAAAAAAAAAAAAAAAAAGCCACATCGCATGGTTCTAAATTATTCAATATGAATGGTGAGTGGTGGCACGGCTTCATGTTTTTATGGCACCTGAGGGCATTAAAAGCAGCTCAGCTAACATTTGGTGAATGATTATTTTAGTACAATTTCCCCACTTCCTATCTTCCTGGTCCCAGGCAACCTGCTGACTGACCTATTTGGATAGAATTATAAGCAGCAGATGGGACATTATCCAAAAAGTAGTAATTAAATATGGATTTAAACAACTTCAATTCTTGCATCTTGTCAGTTTATCGTAGTTTTACTTTCTTTATGGCAGAAACAACACATTGCCAGTCTTTTTAGTTACTTCTGTTCACCTGTTTCTTTTATAAGGGGCTTAGCTTGCTGCCCCGCATCGCGAGCTCACTTTGTATGCTGATGCTGACCCATCCTCCTCTTATGATCCGAGGTGTGTAGGAGGCCACATTTCAACTGTCTGTGGGTGTCTTAGTGATGTGAATTTGTGAAGGGCTAGAACACTTGTCCTCAAGAGGCTTCGGTGTTCCTTTATCGTCATCATCACAAACACCATCGTGCTGCTCCAGGAGCACAACCTGTCACCCCCCCCCCCCCTCAGTCTGTTGCTGTGGTCAGATTACTATCTTTATTAAACCTTTACGCATGCAGGCTCCCTCTCATGCACCAAAGCCTGTGACAGATTATGATTTATGTGCAATGAATCCTGAGCGTGTTCTATCGATTTAAAAGTCCCAGACTGACGCAATATTGATATTTAAGTATGTTTATACAAAACTCAACACATGCAAACTACTCACACACCGTCTGTGTGTTCAACTTCTTCTTGTGTGTCAGTCTTGATACACAGAACTGCAAACAAACACACGTTATTGTAAACCCCCAGCCATGACTAATCAAATTCGGTCTCCAATCTCTATCCCTGCAGTATTGCAGAATTTGTAACATGGTCTTATTACCGCTGAAAGACACAATGCACCTTTTTTTGTATCTTATATTTCCATAGCAACAGTGACTGAGGCTTTTGGTCCCATGGTTACATTCATTAGCATAATAATAATAACAGAGGGATGACTCTGGACATGAATAATGAATGCAGACATTGCTCAGATGACTGAACGCATAAAGGGTGCTTTAATATTACCTTGCACCGAGCTTTTCGGTTACATAAAACCTGGTTTGCCTGTAAAGTCTGTGTTAAAAATGTGAAATAAATGTAGAATAAAACAAATTGCTTAATGTATCATAACTCAGACTAGAAGCTTGGTTTGTATATGATCCTCCTACTGTTGTTGTAGAGTTTGAAAAAGTACTTCTTTCAACAATGCTTAAACATTCATTCGAGCTGTTCTCCTTTGAAACATTTACATTCATACTGCAGGTTTTCTACTGGTCCTATGTGCATTTATGTTTATTGTGGTTTTATTGAGATATTCCCAAAAGCTAATGTCTCATCAGCTTTGAATACATGAACCCAGCTGTTCAAAGTTGTGTTTCTTCTGTAGAAAGTTGGCATTGTGTTGTTCCAGTTTCTGCTCTGTTCAGTTATATGTAAGAAACACATTTGATAGAGCAAACAAAGGTTGTGTACAGTTGTGTTCAAACTAAATAAAGTATCAAGTGACATGCAGTCTTGTTTTCTGCTGGTGCAATATTGGGGTTTACCCCTCTTTAGAAAAATCCTTACACTAAGATACCATTTATTAATATGAAAGCTAAAAAAGGTTTATTCAATGATTGAAAGTTTGTGCTTCACATCAAATCATTTTAACATTTGCGAATAAATACTCTTCGATTTTGTTTATTTGAACCACTCGCTAGTATTAGAATATTTTTTTAGCATTGCCCACATTTCTCGATTCAAGTCTGATGTCATTTTTTTTTTATCGGAGCTCAACTGAGCTACTAGGTTTGACCACAAGGTGGCGCCAAAATCAAATTTATAACCAATGACTGAAATACTGCAACCTAAGGTTTTATACAATGTTTGTCATTGTGTTAAATTATCCATTTACTATTTTCAACTTCAGAAAACACTATAAACCAAAAGGCCTTTCTGCTTTCCCTTACAGTCTCATTCCACTAGTGTACACTGAAAGTAGCAGAGGGCTGTTAAAGATGGCCACATATTTAATGCTAGGAAATATCCTCAAAATGAAGAGAAGTGTGAAGGGAAGAATTACACAAAAGACAACACATACGCCTTCCAGTTTTGTTCTGAGTTTAATCACTGAAACTGATAATGAAGCTCTCCTTCTTCCTTTACGTTTCAGCTGCGTCCCTGAATGTCCTTGGGTGGCCTTAACTGCTCCATGATACATCAAAACCAAAGTGCGAACAATTCAAAAGTCTTTGATTTTACTGGTCAAGACACCCGCCGTTGCCGTCCAGCTGAGGTTATGCAGCAGACCAAAGGATATGCATGTTTGTTTTCAATTACAGAGCAGCTTAACAACCAGGGGGTTGTGGGTTTTTCTTTTTTTTCCTTTTTTTTTTTTAAATGTGGCATTACTTTGTGAAAGGTTAGAGCCCTCATCGTATACATGACTCCATATTTTTTTTTTATTCTGTCTTTTTCTTATACATACACAATCAGTGATATTCAAACAAAACAGACCACAACACCCTGACGTGTATGTGCATTATCTGAAGTCTGACTTGACAGCATACTGATTGAATAGAGCACTGGGTTTACTGCACTGCAGAGGCGAGACACACCACGAACCACACCAGTCTGCACCAGCCACACGGTTGCCATGGAGAAGATTAACACTGATGGATTCAGAGCCGGGCTGTGGTCGCACAGTGCCCATACACGTGCAATGTCTCTTAGCCTCTTTATATATTTCACATGATTCTTTTTTTTCCCCATACAAGAACAGAAATCCTGATGAGCAACAGGCCTTGAGGCATTACTGAGGGTAAATTTTTCACATTTTTATAAGATCATGAGAGCCCAGTCGCATGCAGTGATGTTAAGTAGGCTTTTTTTTTTTCTCTTTTTTTTTTTGCACAGAGCATCCAAGGTGTTCAATGAGGAGAGACCACAGCATTCTCACATACAATAAGGACCTCATATGGAGTTCATGTGTCGGAGTCTTGTCTTCAGAATGTCGTACGAAAACCCAAAGCTCACATTCAACATACAATTCATAAACAGCAAAAGGTGAGCCAATTTAATCACCACCATCATTATACCAACAATTCCACAAGAATGAAAGTATAATACGTCCAAAAACATTTCCAGTACCAGGACAGCGAGGGACATATGACTGTACTGAAAAAAGAAAAAGAAAGACGCTGAAAAGAACAGTATACAAAATTCAATGAGTTGCTAAAAAAAATAGATATTCCCTGCCCTCAACCAGACTTAAAAATAAAAACAATCAACACAGTAAATAATGGAACATGAGCACACTCAGGTCCAAATCTGCTTAGTTTCCATGGCAGCACTTCCCCAGCAACTGGCAAAGGCAGCGCCTCTAAGCTCTCCCAGGTTTTCTTTGCTCTTAAAAAATAGATGTATACTAGATTCATACAGTATCTTATAACTAAAGTCACAAATGATAAGAATCATAATCATACCTTTAAAAATGTTCTTGCAAAGTTCATATAATACGTTGATTTTATTCTTTTTATTCTTTTATTCTTTTTTTTTTGCATTCAGTCCCGTATGCATATGACAACAAACTGTCCTCCATGATGTCTAAGTTAAATGCTTGGTCAGTTGAAACGAGAGCACCATGGGAGAGAAATGGAGAAATAAGAGGGGGGGGCGGGGGGGGGGGGGGGGGGGGGCGGTCAGAATACTGTAAGAAAAAAATCCAGATGTGCCCGATCAACATGACAGCCGGACAGGCTCAGACTCCTGCAGCGGGATGGGAAGGGAGAAAGAGAGAAAGTGAAGGGTGGGTGTGTGTGTGTGTGGAGGGGGGGGGGGCTCTTCACCTTTTCCCGAGCCTGGAACCAACGACTACCTCCTCCTCCTCCTCCTCGTCCTCCTCCTCCTCATCCTCCTTCTCCTCCTCCTCTCCATTTGTCAAGTAGATGCCAAGAAGTAGCTCAGTGCTTGATTTTTTTCTTTTGTAAGGTTGCATGATTTCACACGTCTTTTTTTTTATTTCAGTTTTTGTCCTCCACAGCTGGAGGAGCAGACTGGTAGTCAAAGAGTTTCAGGTAGGTTTGTGTGTTTTTGTGTCTCATCCTGTCCCCAGTCCCTGGACTCTGTCATTAGAAGCAGTGGTTCTTCGCGGTCAGTGGTCGCAAGGACTACTCATACTCAAGGAACTGTTTATGGTAGAATAAGAGATACCTGGGGGGGGGGGGGAAGAGAGAGAGAGAGAGAAACATGAGATATCGTCCTGTATTGTACATTCGAGTCCTGCTAACATCCTGTTTCTGTTCTTACCCTTCACTATCAAGTACGTCCTTAATGCTGGCCTTGGTGATAATGGCATCATCACATTTGAACCACTGGTCTTTGTGCTGGCGGATGAAGCTGGTGTAGTGGCCACTCTCTAACGTGCCTTGGTGGTTGACCACCGCAAACAAGGAATACCTTGAATAGAAAAGAAAAAGGTGTGTGTTTTTCTTTGCACTTCATGGAACAATATTCCACTCATACGTGTCTGCATTCATTTAACAAGCACCTTTCATACTGAGTATTGGCTCCACTACAGGCAGCCTGTCAATGGTATTAAGACAGTAAATTTCCTGCAAATGTCTTGGAAAATGAAAGCTATTGTAACTGCCATGGCTGAAGAAAACTAAGCAGCTTTTAATAGGCTTCAAATTGATTTCATTTGGAGGAGTCACAGCCCGGTGCTTCAGGTCATTAGAGTGTGCTGCTGTGCTGGAGTAGACATTTCTACTATCATTTCAGAACTGCTATGAGGTTAATAAATCATTGGGAGTATTCCAGAGGTACTCACTTATTGTCGTTGTTTAATACATCAACCGTCTGTTGATACTGCCCGTTCATTCTGCTCTCTTTACTGTGGGACAAAGAGGAATAACAGTGCAGTTAGCTTTGATCATGCTGCATGCTAAACAAACGCTACTATGATCCATATAGCCACTAGGTGGCAGAGTTATCCTATCTATGAAATCTGATATAGTCTCTGCCTGTTCCTCTAATGATCATGTCGAGCTGAATGGATGCTACAGTCAGGGGTGGGGCCTGCAGCAGCATGCTCCTCTGACACTAGTAAATATTTATAGGGCACATTCAGTAATGCTGTTTTGGCAAAGATACAAATGTGATAGACTTCCATTAGAACACAAATTTATAGATTTATACATAGTATGTAGATGTGTAAACATTAATATGTACCAATATCTGTTAAATAAGCTTCCAAAAGTTGTTTTTTTTCTTTTATCAAACTGAAGTTTATTATATGAAAACTGGCAGGACAAGATCCTCTGTACATATGGAGAAAAAGGAGCTGCTTGCTGCACACTAACCTGGATGCCATGAAGGGCGTCATGTCCAACTCTAGAGGGAAGGAAACATATGTAGTGATCTTCCTCCGCAGTTTAGCAGAGTGCTCAAACCGCTGGGGACGGCCAGAGAGGGAGGATGAGACAGGAGAGAAAAGGGGGAAGGGGAGAGAGAGAGAGTGGGGGGAGGGGAGAGAGAGGACACGTATTTAGAAAGAACAGGCGTCATCATCACAACATACAAAATACAAACGGTGAAACATAAAAATAAAAACATGTTTCCCAGCCCGGCCGTCACACATTAACACATCCATATCAAGATAACAACAGGCCTGGATTGATCTGCTCCAAGCCCGTTCCAATGAATATCATAAATACATTAAAGGCCTCCGATACTGTAAGGATAAATAAAACATGCACAATGGAAGACAGTAAGAGTCATTAAAATCATAGGTGTCCTGGGACATGTTGTGAAAGAGGCTATAGGGTAGGAGGGTAATGCACCAACGACTGTGTTGGATTATGAACACACCTACACACAGCCAGTGTAGCAGACGGCCAAGTCACTGCTAAATGTGACGTACATCTGCAGCAGGATGTGAGGCAGCATACACACAGGGCCAAATCCAAATAAACATCAATATCATATAGCAATATACATGGACAAAGTTCAAATGAAAAAAGTGTAAATAAAGGAATATTTCTAATTCATTTTGTTTCATTATTATGTCATCTTTTTGTTTCGTCATTGAATCACTGATGAACTGCAGTTATATATTTGATTTAATATAACTACTGCATGTCATTTTGTATCACAATCATCAGACTGTTGCTCTGCTACTATCTGACGTCACTTTATTGGCTCATATATATTCTTCATTTATAGTATAGTATACAACTATTATATTTTATAATATGAATTGTAATAAACACATTTCTCATTATTAGAGTACATTCCTAGTTCCTGCTTCTGTCTGTGGAGTTAAAGTTATGTGTGTAGAAATGTGTGTGTTGGTTTCAAACAATGATTTATAACACTTAATTGCTATCATGATGACCACCTCAAGGTGTACTTTTGATTTTTTTCAGTTTAATTTTATTGTATCCTTTTTTATAATTTCTTTAACTCACTCCTTCCCTAACTTTCTAACCACTTTATGACACCTGCACTCACACGTTACCTCCTAACACAAATAAGTATGTCTGCCTTTGACTTGAGCATCCAAACATACAGTACACACACACATCAAACATGTATGACTTCTTTATTTTTCACCATTCTCTTTCTACTGTAATTTCATAATAACATTTATAATTATAGATTTCTTTGTCTTTCATCTTTTCTCAGTATCTCTAATCCCAGGCCTGTCATACTTCACCCAAACATTTCTGTTAAAATGTAGCATTAGTGTCATTATGTCGACATGATATTTTATCAATGAAAACAACATGATGTATTCATTTCTAGTTCAGAGCTGTGTGATGTGACACAGGCCTGTTTACTCCAGTATGTGCTGTTTGTAGAGTAATGAGTACAATGAGATGATGTGAGTGATAACAGGACTGTGTACCCTTAAATCATCAAACTGTCACACGCTGACGGATAATGCAACGAGGGATAATTGGCAGCACGCTGTAAGCGGCTGACTCACTTTGAGATGGAAACATGCTACGATGGGGAGCTTCTTCATTGTCAGCTGTTTGGTGGACTCCTGGTAACTATGGCAACCGCCGCACTTGATTTTGGCACTGCTTCCTAGATGCTCGGGCCGCGTAAACCTGCAGAGAGAAGAGGGGTGGGAATAAAAGAGATGAAGAGAGGGTGTGCATGGAGAGAACATGTGGGCAAACAAGAGAGAGAAGGGGAATATATAACACTGGGTAATGTTATGGTTACAATACGATGACATCACTGCGTAACACATTACGCCTTTTGCACCCTGCACACATTATTCTTGTCCTCCAGCTGTGGAATAAAGTGAATCTGTAAATATATAAAGGTAAATGTGCTTCAAGTCTGCCTGCAGTGTTTTGGTGCAAAACCTCTGACTGTTCGTCAGCCCACCCAACCCAGAGCCCTGCTGGTATTGCCAACATCTCTATCACCACGGCAACAGCACCAACCAGTTCTGTACCTTTAAGAGACTTGCTGCAGCAACTAGGGGTGTGTGAGGAGCTGCAGTACAAAAAGAAGAAGAAAAAAAAAAAAGTCAGAAGGAAAGGAGGTGAGAGAAGGAGAGGGGGAGGATAAGTCGAATGCGAGAGGTAGAGAGTGAGGGCATGGGGGAAAGGGAATTAGGTGGAGATGGAGGGGGGTTGGGGGGGCTGATGAAATAAGATAAGGAGAGGAGGAAAAGAAATTGAAAGAATGAAGTGTCAGTAGAGGAGATATGAGAGGTCACACCTGCTCTGCCAACCTGGTGATGCTTGAAGATTAAAAACAGGGATAACGGGGATGTTGTGCCTGAGCAGACAACACATGTGACCCCACAAACAAGTGGACGGATGAATGAGATTTATTTCTCAACACGTGGAGAAGATTGATAACGAAGAATTTGAACAGGTGGAGGAAGGAAAAGAGAAAAGTAAGCCCATTATAAAGAAAATAATTCAACCCCTGCAGTGCATTTGTTTCTTTTCAAATGTTGCGACAATGATTCATCTATAATCAAAGTTTTAACACAAACAGTGTTATTCTGAATCAGGACAGAGAAACAGATCTATTGGGCCATGTGTCTGCTAACGAATGTTTGGGGTGGCAGCGTCTATTTTCTACTAAAGCAACACAGTTCAGCGTTTTCAGAGCCCCGGATCCAAAACACAAAAACACCCTTGGTGTTCTGTCCCTGTGCTCAGTTAAAAGTAGATCAACTTTTGGAACACTGCTGTACTCATCAATGTCATTTCTCCCACTATGACCAATAAAAATCAAGAAGAGGAGGGGCTTCCAGTATCAGTTTTATCAATAAGAACAGCAGAGGAGACACTAAGCTTAGCAAGGTTTAGTTCATGCACTCAGACTTGTTTTTTTTTTCTCCGGTGGTACTATTTCCAGGTCTAGAGCTCCTAATGCCAGGACAAGATGCCTTTTGATTTTTTTCTTTGTAATTTCTAAAAATAAAATAAAATATTAATCATACAGAGAAATAAAAAAAACAGACTCAAGGGTCACTACAAAGGGAAGAACAAAGTGCAGCGAGACAACTTTCTCTACCAAGAAAGATAAGTCAGTTAGAGGCGTTCTGAAATTGAAGTCATGGGCACTTCCAGCACAAATAAATGTTGTTTTTTTTGGGGGGGGGGGGGGGGGCAGCGTCTTAGTAGTTTGTAAATCAAAGAGGTTGAACTCTGGGGTTTTTGCAAGAAGTCCCACTGATTTTTAAATCTTTGTTAATTGAGGTGTTTGGAGATTTACTATCGATAGATGTTCAAATAAATAAATGAAAAGAAACAAGACAACCGATCAGGCAGGAAACAGAAAAAGACAAGCGGTACCTGCGTAGGCAGTCTGTGAGTGTGGTGGACCCCGACAGGTGGCTCTCTCCGTTCACCGTGCTGCCATCCCCTCCAGGGCTGAGAGGCCAGAAAGGCGTGGATGAGCCCGGGAGATCCAGACTGATGTCCCAGAATGGATCTATCGTTGTGGACACCCCACTAAGGCAAACAAAGGAGAGAGAAGGGAGTCAACATTTAATACATGGTGTGTGGTTTGAGTGCCACTCGCTGCAGGTCATGATGAAAGGATGATGACATAGATAGAAATACATACGGCCTCTGTAGATTCCTATCATGTTTTTGTCCAAGCCTGCTGCAATGTGGAATGTGTATGTGCCGGAGATCGACATTGTTCTTCAAGTCCATTTGCAATTCAGTGTGTTACAGTAGAGAAAATAGTTCTTATATAAGAATTTTTTTTTATTACCGCCTCATGACTGTGATGGACCACAGCCTGAGGAACATGGTGGCTTCAGGTGTAGAATGCATAAGGAACACACTTAAGAACAAGAATTGGGCTTCCACACTTTACCACTGATTAGATTGAGTGCCGGTGATGTAATAATAAACTACACCAGCAGGTGGCTATTTAGGAAAGTAGGCATTCATTTATCAGGGTTAGAGAGAAACCCTGAAGTTAAATGGGACCAATATGGTACCATCTCCTTGAAAAGCCAAGTAGGAAGTATTTTTTGTTGCTCAAGCCGCTACGAATAAATCATCTGCAGTCAAAAGGAGAATTATGTGATGGTTATAAAGGGGTCTAAGTCATGGCAGAATGTTACACACGACTATTCACTAGCTCTACTTCAGGGGGTCCCTTTTTATCTTTACTGTAGTGGCACGTAATATTGCAAGACTTGGCTTTCCTGCTAGTCTGAGCGAGGTGTTTTGCGGTTCAGTGCAGCGTGCTAGTGTTAATGTGACAGGACAGCTCCAGGGGGCAGAAAGGCAACGCTTGGGCTGTGCCGCTGTCTAGACAACCCCCCCCCCCCCCTTTCAGCAGCTCTACCGGGACCAGGCCTTTAAGTAGGAACTGTGAAGAGGACCAGTGGATCACCAGCACTGGGAAGATAGAAGATAGGAGGGCGGTGAGAGGCGAGAGCAGCATCGGAAGACAACACGGGTAGAAATGGATGATGGATGAAAGAGTAGATGTAGATATGATGGGAGGTGGAGCATAGGTAATCATGGGGTGCTCAATGGAGATGAATGAGGAGCAGACACAAATGCTTTGTACACATGTACTCGACAGCCTGCCCATGAAATGTTTTCGAGTAGCTCTTTCACACATGACCCTCACAGCAGGGGTTCTCCAGGAGGCAGGTCATGATGCAATAAGGTGGATGATGTTGATGTTGATAATGGTGGACGAATAAACCAAGTCTGACGCTATGATGACAGTTTTTGCCTTTACATCGATGCTACATCTAACTGGAAGTATTCACAGTATAAACGAGAGGTCGGACAAGAACACGTCTGAAAGTTGATGAGCGTGAAGCAGCTTCATTGCCTGCATGAAGATTGAACGCTAACGCAACTATCGCAGGACATAAACGTCATCACCCGCCTTCTAGCTTGCGTCGAGTCTTCCTGAATACTACCAGCTGTTTTCACACATCGGCAGAAAGAGTCTTAAGTATAAAGTCGTGGTGAAAAATTCTGCTGTTCCTCTATACACATGTACCTCACCTTGACAACTTGAGGAGATTTTCTAGAGTTTTGTGCGTATATGAGAAGGCTAACACAAACTCACTGGCAAACTTGACAGGTAACGTCCGATTGCAGGCCCCCAGTGAAGATTTGGTCAATGATGCAGTTACAGTGGTTGGGATTGTTGGCCTTCTTCCCGTTGTCGTCTCCTGTGGACCAAAAAAGAGAGCAGAAGGTATAAATACACACACAGAGATAACAACTAGAACCTCTGAAGGACTCTGTCTGGCCCTCATTCTCACTTTCCCCTCCCCCCTGCAGCAGATCCTCCCCCGACACTTCACAACTCTATGGATTCTCACTTTGGCTAATCGAAGCGAGCCTTACTGCAGGGTGTTCGGGTGAGTCAGCCTGTCGTTGCACTGCAGCAGGGCCTATTGGCATTCTTTACACTGCCTGCCTGCCGTCCCCTTGGCACACACCATTGTCAGTCTCCTTCAGTACGAATCCAGTGAAGTAAGGCACTGCGCCCTTTTGGTAGTTTTAAGGTACAACTCCATGTGCCAGAGCAGAGAGAGTAGATGGCACAGACTGCTCTCTATCTCAACTGACATCGTCCTTTGTTTCCTATTGCCTCTGAACAACCCACAAGACTGTACTGATGGAATCACCACACGCAAAAAAAATCTACATTAAACCCTTCATATTCATTTCTTCTTTACCCCAAATGCAGTATAAACAGTGTGAATGATGGTTATTTAGCTTACTGATGGTGTCTCCTTTGCAGTGCCTGTGTAGTACATCCAACGCAGCGATGAGGAACTCGTGGGCGTCTTGCTGCTCGTAGCCTGCGAGGTGACGTGCATGAGTCCACACCAGGTGCAGCAGCCGGAAGGGAATGTGGGGCGAACGGTGGCCCGAGTAGAACTGAGAGCGCAGAGGGAAGAAGAAAATTGCGGAGGTGGTGGAGATAAATAGGAGAGGGCGGTTAGCCTAGTTTTTCCAGATGATACTTGCAACATTATATTCCCCTCGTGTCCTATCTCATCGCTAACCTGCTCACGGTTATCTATAATTCATCGCAAAGCCATGATAAAGATTTTCTGTCAGTCAAGGAGGTTTTCTGACGCTTTTAACAACTTCTTTCTACAGGACTCTTAAGACTGAGAGTTCTGCCACATGTCCCCCTGACAGCACCGCCTCTAACGACAGCACATCCATGGGGAGGAGAGGTGTGAGGCGCATGACAGGGAGGACAAAGTGGCTGCAAAATGGGGGCATTTTGGAGCAAGAAAACATCAATCTGTAGAGTGCACTGCTGAGTCTTTGGGTTGCCATGGGGATTTTGTTCGAGCGATTGACAGCCCAGGTCAGGGTCAGGAGAAGTGGGTAAGAACGTGAGAGAGCCGAGCAGAGTGCAAACACTAATATGGAGTTCCAAGCAGAGCTCATTAATGCAAGAGAGGGCTCTCATTTCTCAATACGTAGATGTCGCACACACCTCGCTTTACTCCCCCCACCGCTCTGTTGGGGATGTGATTGAGCTGTGAGAGGGAAAACATGCCACAGTGACGTCTCCTGAATCTTACAAACTCTGCTCCTTTTAGGCAGTTTGAAGGTGGTTGACAAACGAAAAGCACTACAAGAAGATGAGGAAACAGGAGAGAGAGGGAGAAGGGAGTGTGACTGATCAAAGCCGGCCGTGCCTCTCTCCTTCACATCTGAGAAGCTGTGTGCGTGTGTGTGTGACTCTGCAGAGCGAGTATGTGTGTGTGTGTGTGTGTCTCTGCAGAGCGAGTATGTGTGTGTGTGTGTGTGTGTCTCTCAGCAGAGTCAGTAGAACGTTGTTGACAACAATACAAAGGTAGGTGGCAAAGAATGAAGGAAGGGAATAAAAAGTACCCAATGAAATTAGGAAGTTTGGGCTAAGGCGTGGAGAGAATCATACTGTGTGGTATAAATAATATTTTTGTATGAAGGACCCCAGAATTTTCCGTCTCACACACAGCTGAGTACTCAATCGGCGTCTGCCTCCCTGGGTGACAGAGGTGAGCGATTGCCTCCTTCATGTGTTATGTAGCTGAAAGGTTCAGCAAAGCGAGACAGGGCAGAGCTCTATGTGTGGGTGTGTGTGTGTGTGCGCTTTTGTGTTGTTAAAGAGGGTGGGGAGGTGAGGTGGGCAATGACTCAACTCATTATAGCACCACTTGCCATCTGTGGGCCCATATATACTGGGAAGTGAGAGGGTGTAAGAAAAAAAGCGCGGCAGTGTGGGAGCAGATATTACAAAACATTCAGGGGCTGATGACTTTGCAAGATTGAAAATGCTAACTTTGATTTTCGAACAACTCCAATGTAAATGGTTCTGCGACATCATTTGCATACAGTGATAAGATTCAATTAAAGGTTTAATTGCTGCATTTTGCCCGTTCATTCGTATACAAATCTGTCTATTCTTTTCAAGCTGAATTTTCCCTCCTCTCTGCCTCCCTCTCTGGACTGGGATAAATAGCGCAACAATGACTCAGCCTTCTGCAGTAGGTTACACTGCAAGAGAACATCCTGCGTTATATTCTCTGAAAATGATTGCTTATTTCTAATCACACGTCCTTCTTCTCTTTGTGGGATTGAAAACCGGTCGACAAAACAAGTTTCAAGCAGGCGAACTGTGTGCATCGTACCTCCTGAAAGAGCTGCGACATCTCACACACCAGACAGGAGTTTGATTGCATCTCGCACTTGTGTCTGTCGGAGAGAAAGAAGTCTCGCAGCAGCGGTGTGTGTGTCAGTGCCTGAACAATACAGTTCATGAAACACGTGTTGCCCAGGTTTATTAACCCGCGTAAACCTGCGTGAGGAGAAACAAAGAAAAGTGTGAGAACAACAAGGCAATGGAGTACATATATAGATATATCATGATTCATACTGCTGGTAATTGAGGGGATTTGAATCAGGCCTGAGGACACAGATCATTAACTATTCATGAAAATAGCAATACTCTAAGACATTTCCTCAGGCAAAAGTAGCAAATATAGCCTAGTCACAGATTTTGAAACTTACTGCCTGTGTGTGTGTGTTATGTGATAGACTAGATTGCTTGGGAGCTGGAGTCCATTGCACCAGCTTTATATAAGTTCTGTCCTAGGTTAGGGTGCAAAGTCATCTTAAAACCACACACTGAAACTAGTGAGTTATATAAGTTGTGTCATTGTTTGATTGCACCAGGGAGACTTTAGTTCATCTAACTAGGAGAGCGTCACGTCCAAACTAATCAAAATATTGTGACAGAAACTACATTTTCCACTTTTGTGTGTCAAATTAGTGAAAAGCCCTTTTCTTCAATCAGTGTTTGTAACAGCTGCCTATCGTGCTTAATTGTCTCTGAACAGACAAACTTCTGTTCACTGCAATCAACTTACAAACAACAACAAAAAGGTAAGTTCAATGATTAGGGATGACTATAACATACAGCCTTCATCTACAGCTAGTGTAAAATAACAACAACATTTGGTACTACAGCAGTGCTCTATTATTGGGCAGATTATATTAGAACTGTTTTTTAGGGTTGTAGTCTCTGCAGGGAACATGTTGCAAACACAAAATGGTCAATAAAACCCTCTGCTCTTCCTCATCCTCCAAGTTATCCCACCTTTTAAAACTACGCATTGTAATAATTTGTATTTTACAGAGGATGTTGAACGAATTTGGGGCTAGGTGTTAGATTTAAGCTGTACCTTGTGCCTACGTTGGATCTATCTAAACTGGTGCAACACATAAAATGTAAGTAATGCGTAAAGTATTTCTTGTAGTAGGCTATGTTTAAATTTGGGAACAGCTGGTGCAACCCTGTTCTGGTTATTGGCCAGGAATATAAAAAAAAAAAAGTCGGGTAAATGAAAAGTGTATAATCACAACATTCTGCATACTGTAAAAAGAAAATATGCTGTGCTAGCCATAAGAAACCACACATGCCCTGTAGCACAAACAATGTATTATACATGTTAAGTTTCATACATAAAAGTCAGAGGCACTTTCAGTTTCAGATAGTTTTTTTGTTTGTGTTGCTGGAAAATTAACAATGTGGTGTTTGGTTTGCTCTGCCAGCAAATCAGTGTGTATCCTGGAGCAGACCCCAAAGCTGTGAATGGATTCATTTAGAGGGAGAAAATAGAGTTACAGTCCTCCAGTGATGGCCAGTACAACAGGTGAGACACAGCCAGGTCTTGGGTTTTTTCCAACTAAGCGGGGCTTGGGTCTGGAAGAGAGCGCTCAGCGAGCGCTTTAACACTTCACACTGGTCCTGGTGTGCACACACAAACACGCTCACATAGACATAGTCTACTGCCCAATCAGGGCTACCAGCCAGGCTCTTTAGAGATACACGGGGGTGAGGAAAGGCAGGGGACATTGGGTTGAGCAAAAGATAAAAAGCCAGCTTGTTCACTTTCAGAGAAACAATAGAGAGAGCAGGAAGAGACCAAAGCAACAGATCACAGAGGAAACAGAACAGAAAGAAAACAAGTTCTGGGGAGACACGATACAAATGCAGACCCGCTGTGGTGTGCATGCAAGAGTGACCTCGAGTGTAGAAACACACAGCTCTAAAGAATCCTGACAGCGCACACACACAGACACAGACACACACAGTTGTCTGTGGCTGAAAAAGCTGTGCAGACTGAACAGTGCAGCCCACCTATGGTACAGTTCGTAGTGATTTTCCGCCGCTTTGGATTGTGTCGTAATAATTCTAGCTCCCTCTTGGTTGGCTCCCATGTCGTGTATTTCTCCCCGATGCCTGCGGATGCAAAGAAACACAAATGTGACAGAGATGTCAGTAGGCCTCGTTTCAAATGCTCAGCAAGTACTCTGACAGAATACAAAAGGCTATACCTTGCAATTTCCAGGCTTTTCTCTGTTCCTCTTTGGCAATCTGCTCCATGTCTTTGTCGTAGATGTAGTCTTGACACACAAAACAATATATTCCACCGTATAATAAGTCTATCGCTGGGAGCAGAGAGAGAGAGAGAGCGATGGAGAGAGAGAGAGAGAGAGAGAGAGATTGAATCATGATTACAAATAGATTTATTTTCCACCACAGTAACACACATTGGGTTTTATTTTAATCCCCAACCTGGCTGGCACAGTCAGCCTCAAGACAAGTGCTTTCCCCGCCCTGCATTATCCACTCACTGCAATACGTTTCCATCCCATCGCTTGCACTCAACAATTCCAGGAGATGTGAGGGGAGCAATGATGGAATAGGTGTATTTGTCTCCCACCCCCCCACCTGGGCTTTCAGCTAACACACCATCCTCTTCCATTCTCAAACTCCACGGCAACAATACCTCAGGCTCTGTTGCCGTGACAACCTATTTTTAGCTTAAACGGACATATTTCTGGTTTTGGTGCTACCCACACTGAAACATTATGTAGAAAAGCTGACTGGTGGATGTCATATTGTCATCACAATGCAGGGTTTCCTTTGAGATTGCATGTGTACGTTTGGAATAAATTGTGCAAAAAAAACAACAACACGTTTATGACAAGAGCATGCTCATCTCTTCTCTGCATGGTAATGAGGCTCTGAAAGGAGAATTTTCTGCAGAGGACAGCAACAGGGTCAAAACAAGAGGAAGTCAGAGAAATAGGATATAGGCTGATTGATGCACAAGACAGGCAGTAAATAAAGAACCTTGGTCACTTCAATGTATGGGTGGGGATTGATTTAGCTATCAATACGTTTCTTTTATTTGGTGGAAAGACGAGATCACAATACGTTTTTACAAAACTGTTGTTGCTTTAATAGTTATGTGGTTCTATATGGTTTTATAGATGAGGAAATCATTTAGTGCATTTTAATTTAAATATCTGTTTTTTTAAATATCATGGCATTAGTCGTTTAAATTATGTATTATAAGCTGATTAAAGATTGTGTGAAGTAGATAAAAAAAATGTAATTCCATCTGTAATATTTCTTCATATGGATGTGAAAAGATACATATTTTTCTTCAAAGCAACCATATTCAGCCAAGTTTCACGCCAAGAACCAGAATTTCTATTTCTTGATGTTACATTTGAACACATGATGACATTGTCTGACCTTTGCCTTATAGTATTTCTACCAACCCGACCTTGAACACATCATAATGCAACCTTATGCCATCTTGGTTAGTTAGCTAACTTGCTTTAATCCTGACGATTTCAATTTTACTAGTGTTAACATAAAGGACTTTTTACAAAGTCTGGGTCGATTATACAGCTGCTTAATGTGAAGGAGGAAAAGCGTCTCAGAGTAGCAGTGGAGGTTGACAAGTTTTTTCATCCTGAAAAAACTCAAAGGCACTGCCTTCTGGATTCATTAAAACTACAACACTGATGTGCTTGGCTGTGGAGGACACATGTTTCCTTCCCCTGGCAATAAATTATTTTGCGACATAAATTGCATTCCGCCTTCTCCTTATCTTGTGCTATGATAACATGTAGCAACACTTTATTAAACAATTGATGTATATTTGTGCACCAGGGATTTGATTTAAAGGAGGTGACTCGATTTGAATTACAACATTATTTATAGGACACTCACATGTCTTGACAGCAGTATCGATAACATTAAACACTATTTATTTTTGGGTAAAAAAAAAGAAAAAAAAAAGAAAAAGAGTGAACTCGGGTGCTTAATGGAACCGGGATTTGATCCCCATCCTTACTCCTGTGAAGGTGGAGACCAAATAAAAGAAACTGAAAAAAAGACGGGATAGCTGAAAGAAAAGGTGTGGCAGGCATTCAGAAAATAAAAGAAAGCAGTGAAAGAAGGCATGAAAAGAGTCACTAGGAGTGAGGCTGTTAGGAGATGGGAGTTGAAAAAGGTGGAATAGGAGTCCTGAGGAGGATGTGTTTCTGTCTAGCAGGCATGGGAGTTTGAATAATTTGATTAGAAGTAGAGAGGAACAGAGTGCCAGTGTCAGAGAGGCTCCTGTGGAAAGCTCAAAGCTAATTAACACTGTAGAATATCCACTTGGGGTGTGTGTGTGTGTGTGTGTGTGTAACCAAACTGTTGAAATCCATTAAATCAGCTGAAGCCATTCACAAAAATACCAACCCTCCTTCTCCTGTCTTCCTTATTCCTATATTTAGATTTCCGTGCCGGGGTAATATCAAAATCGTGCTCATTAGTGTCATTGTCTTATTTAGCATAATTAGCATGTAAGGTTAAGGCAAGGCATTCCAGCAGCTGTGGATTAGCAATGTCTATCCTTCCCTGCTGCTGTATGAAGGGGAGGGCTCTAACTTAAACCCATGACATTTGACTGGATAAGACGCTCCCACCAGAATGGTAATGTGCTGCGGTTAGAAAGAGGTTTAGCTCCCTGTCTGCTCAGAGGAGGAAGTTGCCCAAAGTAATGCTGTAATCCTTCACTGATAATAGCGGATGCTGCAGCGGGCCACAGGGGTGCATGTGAATGTGAGGGCTTACGTGATGGGACTGAGTTTTGGACAGTATAAAACATTATCATTCTTCAACTTCCGCTCTGGTGCAAGTTTCATTTTCAGTTTCACAAAACCATAATACACCTTTTTTTTTGTTTGATCAAAAGGCAATTTGTTAACTTAGGTGTGCTACAGAATGATTTCTCAAATTAAACAGTGTGTGAGTGAATGTGTGTGCATGGCTTACCTAGGTTGTGTCTCTTGTTTTTGGCGTGCTCGTGGATGTGTTTCTTCGTAAAACAGCCGAAAAAGACGCAATAGAGACAAGAGTGGAGCCGGTTCAGGTGGGCGCCACACATGTGGCAGATGCACGACTTGGCCTGCAGAGAAAGAGGGGGATGGGGGGAAAGGAGCGGACGGTCAGTGTGGTGAGAAAAGCCCTCCACAGCGGGACAGAGCCCTGAGCAATAATATAGAGCGGCGTGGTCCGACAGAGTGGAAGTCCCTGGCAGATGAATTACATTTCTATCTTCCAGTCAGTCGCACAAACACTTTGAAGTGCTTGAAGAGACCTGATATGAGGACAGACTAAGGATTGCTAGGTCTGTTGATAAACCAAGCTCAGTTGAATAACAACATATTTCCACACTGAATCTTTCACTCTCTTACACAGTCATGGGATTCACTGCACACTAGAGATAGGATGCAGAACTCGTCAGAACAGCTGGAGTTTGTGTATTTGTTTGACTGCAGGACCCAGAGGTAGCTGAACAGACAGAACATGCCGGATATCTACACAAACCTGTGACAACAACCTCAACAGCGGCTGCAGTGTATCTGCGTCTATGTAAAGAAAAATTCACAATAAGACATCAACTAAACTTTAAGTAGGTCAAGAAAGAAAGGAAGCCAGGGGACAAGGAGGAGGACATGAACAAATACCAGTAGACAAGGCCAGATATGGGGAAAACTGTAAACAGTTCTTGGTGGAAATTGGGGATGTGTGCATTTAGATGACTGAACAGTTAACCATCATCATATGTCTTAACCAGCACTCAAGTCAGTTAATGTATTATTTTATGTTGGCCATGCTCACACTTCAACACAGCCACCCAGCAGTTACACACACACACACACACACACACACACACACACACACACACACACACACACACACACACACACACACACACACACACACACACACACACACACACACACACACACACACACACACACACACACACACACACACACACACACACACACACACACACACACACACACACACACACGATAATTGTATCGCACAAGTCAGAACAACAAGATATTGCCAGTGCCCAACTATATTTTGCACCCCTCTTACACATGAGTCTTAAGTTTTAATGAGCATAAGGAAGCTGTCAAAGACCAATACAGCTTTACTCATTGTCCAGGCTAAATATTGATCCTGGAGCTTTAATTATGTTGGACCTTTCTGAATAGAGTTGGATAATTCACTCGTTTGAAAAGCGTTTCCATTGGTAATGTTCTTTATGTAAAAGAAGCATTTAGATGAGACACCCAGCACATCCACTGGAAGAAGAAAGAAGGTAGATGAGGAATACACCCAAATCCAAACCACTGCTAACTCTCTTAAAAAACAAAGTATTCACATTGAATACTCAAATGCCATGAATTGGTTAATATATAAAAAAATGGAAAATACTGCATCAGCAAATGGATAACATTTTAGCGGTGACGACACTAAATGCTTTCAGTGAAAGTACGGGAGAAAGTAGTGTGCAAAAGAGGATTTGAAATTGAACGATAGGAAAGACAGAGCGATCAAATCAAAGCCTTTCAGGGAGCAGACCTGCCGCAATGAGTCGCCCACTCATACAGAGAAGACGGAGGAAAAAAGGTGAAGAGAAACAAAACGATCGGCTGGAGAGATTTAGCAGTTTTTTTTCCAGTTTCTGGTACACTGTGTGAAACTCATGAGACACTCATACACACCTACACACACACCTTAACGTGTGCTTTTGGACATGAACTCAACAACCCTGAAGTGTATTGTCTGCCTTTAGCCATCTTTTGACAAGTGATACAATAGTATTACCCGACACCGTCTGAACAATATTGAAGCTTTTGGTTTCAGAGAAATAGCTTAGGCCAGTCAGTTTCACTTCCTTCTCTTTAGATTACACCCGACACTTGTGCAATGTGATATATAACAATAGCTAAAAGCAATTGTTATTTAGGCAATGAATATCTAACTAATTAACTCAAAGGATGACTCAACATCCACGGGCACAGCATATTAAGCTGATTTTATTATTAGTTTGGGGAGATTTTGGCTCTCGCACCAATTAACATTGAAGTTACCAACAAAGATTTTGCAGTTTACAATCCTATTTGGTTAAGAGTCAACTGTCACTGAGTCAGGATTAGAATAATGGAATAATGTTTGGTTTTCCATAAAACTATGTCCATGCAAATGTGTTGTCAAAAATATATTTTTGTAAATTACTGTCTTTGCTGCTTAGATATGTTGCCACTGGGAAAGAAAACAAAGCAATTCTAATGTTTGTCTTTTTTTTTTTTTTTTTTTTTACAGCCATTGGTTTCGAGGCCTGTAACAGGGATGCACCGATCCAGTCAATGTCGATGTTTTGTTTCATTACTTCTTTACTAGTGTTCATGTCTGTTGTATTTAAGTTGTTGCAACAAGATGTCTTCCAAACCGCGTGCCGCTGGTCTTTCACAGAGACGATGTAAGACTCTCCCATATATTAAAAAATATATCCACTCTACATGCGGAATAAGAGACAGAAATGTTGCAAGAAAGGGATCAGATCCTCTTCCAAAACTTAAAAGCCCATATGTGTGAGTGGGCGGAAATGTTGGAAAATGTTGCATAGAGAAGTGGGTGTGAGATTGAAGTAACAGTCCAATGAAGACTTCTTTTTCAACAGAAAGGTTGACAGAGATTTTGCTTATGTCATGGTATGCTAGAAGGGGCATTGGTGTTACACCAGACAAATGATTCTATGCACCGCTGCAGAGATAGGCTGCAAAACTCACAGCCTGGTGCGTGTTTCGGCTGAGCATTAGTAGGCGTGAGCTAAATTGTGATGACATTGCAGTAGAGGGGATATTCAGGGTGGCAAACCCCTAAGCTATGTTTTTTATTCATATTGGTCTGTAAGCCAGCCAGCTCAATGTGTGTGTGAGAGAGAAGGGGCGACATCAAATCTGTGTGTGCGTAGGGAGGGGGGGGGGACTTTTCCTGAGAGGGATGCATGGGGAGTGATGGGACTCATGGGAGGAAACTAATTGTTGTAGTTCACTAAAAATCAAGATCAAGACATCTTTGGAGGCATAGCTTATTCCATTGGCATGCTGAGAGAGACCGGATGCCACAGAGGAGATAAAAAGGATGGTGCTTGAGAAAGGACTTTTAAATTGTATAAATGAAACTCTACATGCATGTAGGCATGCCTCATGATGTGTAGAAATATGTATCTTAGCAGCATCTTTAAGCTTTGATTTTGTTAGTCCCCACTCCTCTATTGCACCAGTACATCAAGTAAAAAACAAGAAACCCTGCCAATGCCACGCCTTGCCCTTCTCTTCACCCTCCTCCCCTGCCTTTACACCCCTTTAGCGGGCAGAAAATCTATCTCTGCCCCCCCCCCCCTCCTTGGCTTCTCTGTGCTCTCAACCTCTCACTGTGGTTCACAGCCCGTCTATTCCTCAGTGTCAGCAGTCCTGCATCTCTCTGCACCCCAGGTCTTTTAATGTTCTATTAGATCAGCTATTGATCAGGCCCTGGCTCAGATGACTGGAACAAGTGTCGAACAGGTAGCAAGCTCGAGCTTGTGCATCTCCCATCTGGGATGGGATGTTTGAGGCGAGTTGGGCGGGGCTCAGCATCCAGGGGAATGACCCCCGCTAATGTACAAAGCTGTTGATTGATGGACGAACAGATGCTGAAAGGCGTTAGCTGGATGAATAGATCTCCAATATATCTTTGACACAGAGGTCCCATTACATGCTTTGTGGGCCTATTGAGACTGTGATTATCCTTCAGCTCATACCGATCCAAAACTATAGTGAATTCTCCTAGACATACTCCTTCATTGCTCCTCCATCTCCACATACATTCTTCAAACCTGAATGTGCGATTCCTCCTTCAGCATTTAGGTTAATGCATTTATACGTTCAAACAGAAGCAGTAATGTGATGAGCTGTAACTGAGTAGGAGAGAGAAAGACGAGGACGATTATGATGTGGACAAAGGTCTGGCTCTACTGAGCACGCTCCTGCTGCTGCAAAGAACAGACCGGGGAGGGGAGAGTCAATACAGAGCGGAGAGCGCAGCTATATGAGAGCAGTGACTCACCAGCGCACTCATAAGCCTGCGCATGCTTCTCTACACACACATGCTCATGCATAAAGAGAATTAACAATGGCTGACATGCGTGCTGCTGCACAGTAAAAAAAAAAAAAAAAAAGGCACATAAAAAGATGTGAGACGCAGAATCTCAATAAGCTTATTTCAAAAACAGGGGCAGGGTGTTTTCTGTTCCTATTTCTACTATGAAAAAGCTAAAAGAAGCAGGGGAAGGGAGCTAGCTGTGAAGCTCCAGAACCGTGCTGCCGACTGACCCCGTGGGGCTGCAGCCTGTCAGTGCCGCCTTGGCAGCATGATGTTGTTACTCAGCCTCCCCCCACTTGCTCCTCACTATCTCCACATGAGAATTCCTGGCCTGCAAAATGCAGTCACAGTAAGCAGCCCAAGAGACTCGCACACACACACAATATAAATCTTACTCTATTCTCTTTTTTGTCCTCCATCAGCTCATTGTAACCTCACTTGACAATGACATGCTGTGTGGACTTCTTTGCGTGAGAAGAATGTATTCCCACTCAATTGAATCTGAAAAAGTGGGGAGGGACGAGGGAGTGTGTCATTCGGCCTCATACTGTCACACACTGCTTTAAGAACATTAAAGCTAAACCTTGAACCCCCAGCCTGTAGGGCATAGCTATTTGCTAACAGTGCATTGGAAATAAAGGTGAATAAACAGTGAACAAAGAGGATCCAAACTGAGACACTCACATTGGAGTCGCTTTAATGTCAGGATCAGAAAAAATGTATCGTAATGCTTCTTGGGGGGGTTGTGCAAGTTGGGTAAGTAGGTGTGATAAAGCTGGGTGTGCAGCACATGGAATGGATTAACGGAAGCGTGAATGTGTGAATCTGATTAAGATCACTCTATAAGGCACTTGGGCTTTCTTGACTTTAAGAGATCAAAGGGTTTGGGACCCAATAGGAGAGGCAAGAGCAAGACTTTCCCCTCACCACAGACCAGGGGAAAAATGCTACAATTTGGCAATGGACTAACATTATGGTCTGAAAGACTCTTTTGGTCCAGTAAGCCTTCTTCCACTCTTTCACTCCTGAAAATGTCTAGAAAATTTCAGTACAGGTTGGCCCAGAAATCATCTCATCACATATACACCTCACTGGGGCCTGGGGGGGGGGGGGTTCAGCGGACAGCGAAACAGTCAGACCCTATTAAGACAGTTTTTGCCATTTTTCAATGTACTATGTAACTCATTTACATACACAACTCCTGAAAATGGCCCAACTTGTTTAACGGTGAGCTGCACGTGTGATTGCAAAGAAACAAATAGTGGCTACCTGCTGTGTCCATGCAGACATGTTCAGAACAGTACTGCTAGAATATACACATGATTAGAAAAATGGTTCTCTCACAGGAGGTGTTGTGAACAGTTGCAGAAACCTTCTCACACAGCTACAACAAGCCAGCATTACCCACTTCACCAGAGTGTAGACTGGCCGAGGCTGGAGTGTAAAAATATTGACAAACATGTACGGCAAGAGGGAAGACTCAGACAGCAGTGTGTTTGTGTTTGTCTGCACAGATGGCTAACAGTCTCACTCCAGCTTAACAAAAGGCTGCTTGATCATTTGTCAAACCTTGCAGCTACCAGATGCCCACAAACACCCACATGAATGTAGCGAAAAGGGGCGGCCGATGTGACTGACACCCATGGCACGCAACTTCTGTCCCCATAGCACCAATCAGAATCCACAGAGCCCTGAACATTACCTGAGGGAGCGATCTATGAGCGGTATCCACAGATTAGAGCCTCGGTGGGGCTATTAGTGAACTACAGTCTTTAAAGGTGAGTATATTTAGAGCAAACCCGGGTAATAAATTATCCTGTAAAGGTCCAAAGCCACATTTTTCACCTCCTACACAAGGACAGAGAACCACTCAAGATAAAATGCCGTGTCCCAAGAAAAAGCCTTCACTATGGCCCAAGGTTTTAACAATGGGGAATAATTGAGTGTCCACACTAGAGGAGATTGATCGCCCTTTTGGTTTTGGGCTTGGCCGGCCCCTGGAGAGTGATTGACAGCTCATTAGCCAGATGGTGGTACTAAGGGAGGGCTGGAGAACAGCCTTATTGGCTGGCTCAGGCCAATACCAGCATGCTTTGTAGCAGTTATGTCTTCCCAGAGCCTGTTGGGGCAATCGGATGAGAGAAGGGCGCGGCGTAGAAAACAGGGAGAATGGATCAATCAAAATGCAAAGTCATGCTCGTCCCCAGTCACAAACACAGCACGATGTTAAAAATAAGACCATTATGACTACGCCTTATAGTCTTGCAAGATTATTGAACCAACTTCAAGTGACAGCCTTTTTCATTTACCATAATAATGTTATTTTCATAAGTTTTCCCTCCATTTGCGCTCTGTAGATTTTGCATTCTCCTCATGCAGCATCAAATCCACCTCGTGTACCAACAGTTTTTACTTGAAATGCCAGTGGTGTATCTACTTGACCATTTTCTCCTAAGTGGAAGATTGCTTAAGCATAGAAAGCGACCAAGCTCTCACTCAACATTGTATTTTCTGTCCCTTAACACCTCTGATCTGGGAACAGCAGGGATGGAAGCACTGAGGCAGAGCACAAGTGCAATGACTAAGACTTCAAGCACATTTTAGCACCTTTGTACTGTAAAGAAAAAAAGATGCAGAATATCTTAGGGGGGTTGGATTCTTTTGAGGTTAGAAAATTGCAAGGGAATAGCAAGCAAAAAGGGACACCACAAGGTGACCCACCAGGCCTGCGATTACTCTTGGAAGGAGGTTACAATCCTTGTGCTATTTGTCTAGTCTGAGTCACTCAGCCACCACCAGAGTGACTGACGGAGCGAAAGCCACATTAGACAAGACTTGGGAGTGATGGAGAGTGCACAGACATGGAAAAAAAATAGGTCTGGATGGATTCCAGTAAGAAAAGTCTGACATCACCAAACCCACTAAGTGTTGTCTATGAGGAGAAGGCTGAGGGGAGAGGATGGGATGAGATCCAAGACGGGAAAAAAGAAGGATTTGGCTATCATATTCACATGATCAAAAACATTTCAGAATAAAACCTCTCTGGATAGAAAATGATATATTAGTGTTGCATTTCAACGAAGCAATAATAATAGAATCCGAGAGATAAACAGTGCAAACATTTTCTTGCAGAAAATAAAAGGGATAATCAAGAGGCAATGAGAATCACAGGCAGAACTAGGTTTGCAAAAGTGAAAGTGCAGAAAAGGAGGAAGAAAAAAGCGTGGGAGAGAGCGCAGAAGAGGAAAAAGCGAAGACTATGAAGAGGCTGGAGGAACAGATCCTGATGCTACAAACGTATGCTGATGAGTCAGGGAGCATGCTTGTGATGTGATGGGAGACTGATCTGACAGGGAGATCTGCTCGCAGGAATCAGCCACTCTCTGGGATTGGCTGTACAGTGCATTATATGTGCGTGTGTCTGTGTGTGTTTATCTGTGTGTGGGTAGGGAGAGAATAGGATGGAGAAAAGAGTAACAGAATGAAGTAAATGTGTCATGGCTGAAAATATATGCATTTTGTCACCTTTGAAATCCCTAGCAACAACTAGCAAGAGATTGCTCTCTCATCTTAACTCATCACATGAAAAGAGGGACTTTGCACTAGTGGGAGAGGAATGTGTGTGTGTGTGTGTGTGTGTGTGTGTGTGTGTGTGTGTGGGGGGGGGGGGGGTTGGAGAGGTGGGGATGGGGTTCTCTGATCATGTATGATTTATCAAAACCACAAGATAAAAAAAAAAAGTTGACTTCAGTGAGCTCTCTAATCACGACCCTTACCCCTTTAATCCAAGTGACAGCAAATTCTTCAAAGCAGTTTATGGCAGTAAAATTCTTCCAGCCCCACCGGTCCTGCTTTCATCTCGTCCAATTTCCACTCAACCTAAGATAATAACTTCGCTTTCATGGCACGGCAGATTCCTTCTTGGGAGCACTGTCTTACACAGAACATCGTCTTCCAGATAGTAAAATGGGAGTCTATCCAGCTGGATGTAACAGCAAACATCAAATAAATAACCATGACCTTCATGAATATTCACATTATCCCTCCACAACCAACGCCATTCACAAACTATAAATTATAAATATGACTGGTGGGGCCTAAACAGAAGAATGAATTCAACTGTTAAAAGCAAGGGCGGGTTTCTATCCATGAGCTGTGTAGACATGCTCTCAGCAAGGCGGCTTCAATGGCACTTTGCAATCTGGAGGAACATGAATCTCAATTAAGAGAGGAAAAAGATAAGAAATCAGTTCAGACAAAGCCTCGTGCCGTACTCGAGCTATCCCTCACTAAACATACACTCTCAGCAATAATACATGAAAAGGCAGGGATCAAAGTAAAGACCGCGGAAAATTGAAGGGGGAACTACTTAAGAAAAATACTTCCTCCTCCTCTCCACTGCAATCTAAAAGGCAATTTTTGTAACATGACACAGAGTGACAGCGGGTGTAGCCCCTCTGGCTAGCTAAATGGCTTGGCCAATTTAAACCTTTCTGCTAACTGACATCCCTTTACATGTAGCACACCTCCCCTATTACCGAATGTGATGAGGAAAATATGAAGAAAATAAAACCATGGGAGAGATATATTTGTGTATTAAATGTCAATAAACACCAACGGTTAAACACTACTGCATTCTTGTTTATCCTTTCTATCTTAAATATGCTGCTCATTTGCATTTCATCACGTTCTCCATGGAGCCGTTGTGACTCGTTAAATTATGAAACTATTTGGGTGTCATTAGTGTTTGAGCACACAGGACAATTAAGACAAAATCATTTCAGACTGGAAGGCTGAAGGGGTCCATGATAATATTCAATTTGTCACCAAGTTGAATCCATAATTCATGCCTGGCGCTCTTAGAGTACACACTTGTACACTGCGTCAATGTAAACCCACATGCTCATGCCAAGCCAATGGGGCATTACACCAAGGACCAACATGCCAAACAAATTATTATCCTCATGTTTCCTAACAGCAGAGAGCAGATCCAAAGCCACACACGCTGTAAGGTCGTCCCTGCACGACACCCCTATCTCTGACACTCATTCGGCCATTTGTTTCTAATGTGGGGGGTTTAGATTGTGCATGCAGAGCAGGTGACAGACTCTCCACCAATGTCCCTGCACATTGCCTGGAAATTGATTTTAGCCGGAGGTAGAGAGGATGGCAGCTTGCAGGGACACTGCTGTGGACAGACTACAGGGGGAAAAAAGGAAAAAAAGAGGGAGGTGAAAAACATCAATTCAGGATAAAAGGTACCAGCTAATGAAACCAAGTCAATACAATGTCTAAGCACATCTTTTCTATTAGTCAGATTGGCAGATTCTTTCAACCTTTCTCTACACAAAAAGGTGTCTCTTCCACTGCATTGTTTTCTTTGTATTTGCCATTCTTGTGCTATTGTTAGATAAGCAGTGTAGGGATAAGCTCTTGTTTTATCATGAATGCAAACATTCAGAGTACCTCTCAATGTCACTCTCATCTCTTCAAATACAGATTCGGACATAGCAAGGACAGGTGCAGGGTACGCATTTTTATCTCACAATATTACAAAAGCCTGGATATGCAGTCGTCCTGCTCATAATGCAGCGCTGAACAAAAACCAAGCATGCCGTACGTCAAGAGACTGCACTGCCTGTGTACCACCGGAGCAGCGCCACACCTGCTCTGCATGTCAGATTAGTCAGGTGGGTGAGAGCCTCAGTGAAGAGGGTGTGCATCACAACACTCTCATACAGCCGCATCCTGGAGTGCAGTTAAGCAGCGCGCAGAGAGAACACTTTATTCAGGAGTCGCTGCTGTCTCCTCTCTCTCTCCCTATCAGTCACCTGTTCCACCAAGTGTGTGGGACCAGATTGGCAGAGCAGAGATACCAGGTACACAGCATAGCAGATGTTACACAACTGTTGAAATCAGACACAACTGAATCCAGGAAAGCAACAGCCTAAACAGGCACAATAGTTGAATTTTAACTTGAAAAGCTGCCCTATTATTTAATGAATGTAGTGATTTCCTGATACAATTTTTTTTTTTTAATTCTTGATACCTAGACTTGAGCATCTGTCGATGCAGAGTATTCCTCCAATACCAGCAGGATTTTAAGAAATGATGCCAACTATGTAAAAACACTGATTTCCCACTTTTGGTTGCAATGACATTTAGTACTAGTATTAAAAAGCTTTTTTTCAACGTTAACACACATAGCAATTGGTTATGTAAGATTGGTTTCATGATTACAAGGCCACTGGTCTATGGCAATGCAGTGGCATGAGAGAAAAAAAATCTGTGGTTATTTGTTAGGGAAAATCTATGCTTACAGATGACATACAGACGGCACTCTGAGCATATAAATACAATTCAACCAGTCAGAAAACTAACAACATCTTGAAAAAGCAACAGTACAAACTAGATGTTTTAAGGAATATTAGGACTTCAGATGCTATCTAACCTTGACGATGTTTGTTTTAAACCTGGAGGAGTTGTATTCATGCCAAGGGCAAAGAAACAGCAATCAAAAAAGTAATCATATCCCTCAGAAATTGTGACTGTCTTTCTCTCAATCTGACAGAGACATAATGAGATTTAGTCAGAGAAAAACCTTGGCTGAAAAGGTAATGGTTGCTGCTGATGCAGATGTTGCAGCAGATGTAAAAAAAAAAAAAAAATGATGTAAGGCTGTAATGCCAGATTTCTCAACAGCTAAACTCACCCAAGGGTGCCGAGCGGAACATTGTGAACTGATTAGAGGTGAGTTACAAAAAGCATGCCTGACACAATATGATGCAGGTGATCTTAGTCCTGTCAGGTAGAGAATGAGATACTAGTCAAAAATCACACTTTTGTTACAGACATGGACTTGTACATTTTGACTGACCTCTAGGTGTGGCAACATAAATAAAACACAATTTGAACGCGCTCAAACCTAACCCCCCTCACTACAACACAGTTCAAACAAAGGGGAGTAATTCGCTTTGACATGCCCGTAATGTACCTGAGCAACGCTTTTGGCTGTTCTGCTCACAGTCTCCCCCTCCAGCTGGTATTCCAACTGGCAGAAACTCAGAAAATACTTAGACGGGGCTGAATTTCTTCTGCTACATAGGTTCACATCTAATATTCAGCCCATTAAATGAAAAAAGCACTGAGGCACACAGGCAGGTGAGCAAGAGAAGAGAAGGCAAGCTAGCGCTGTATTCACCTGGACTATGCCTACAGTATGTCAGTGTAGATGGGGAGGGGATAAGCATCAACTCACCAACTCTGTCCATCCTGCATCACTCTGAAGCACCTATTTTATCAAGGACATAAAAATATATGACAAATATAAGAAAGTGCATGGATTTCTTTGTGCAACAGTCAAGCAGCCTACATTTTTTTTTCTACTCCATAGGAGAGTTGAAGCATCTATTTTTTTTTTCTTCACATGAACATCATAGCACAAAACAAACTAAAACCACGTTTTTGTTGATGGCAGAGAGGGAGGTGGGAGACTGCAACACAGTCCAGTAATGACATCATATTGTTGAATGGTGTTCGGAGCCGTGTAGGCCGGGCAGGTGTGGGATCATGAGCCCAAACGAACCGGGCACTGAAGTACTCAGCTGACGTCCCAGCACCCAGCATCCAAACTCGTGAGAGACTAACCAGTGCAGAAAAAGAACAGTGACCCGGGCTACCCAGGAGAGAGAACCGCTAATCTGTGGACCCAGTGTGTGCGTGTGGAGAGGCACAATGGGTCCATTTGGGGGTGGTAATGTTAGCACCTCCACAACTCTCCCCGAGCCAAAGTTTAAAGCTTCCAGCCAACTGCTCAGCTAACCCCACAACCATTATTCTCAATTACAACTGAGTTAGCTAAAAAAAAAAAAAAGAAAGAAAGAAAATAAATGGTGCAGCTGGGATTGCAAAGTAGCAGCCAGTCCCCGCGGTTCACCAAGCTAACTTACCGGTGATAACCTAGCTAGCTAACCCCAGTACAAGCAGCATTACCCCCCTGCAACAGAACAGTTTTATGAAGACCGTCATTTAGTTCAAGCCCTTACGTGGTTGTGCTTAATGCGTGACATCATATGCTGTCCACTTCTGTGTCTCTCCGTGCCACATTACAATCACTTGACTTTAGTTTCTGAAGCTAACAGTTCCTGTGTTTTTACCTTGCGTCTCCTCGTCTCAGCAGTACCACTCCAAACAAAGCATTGGTATATGACTCGGAGGTTTTGTTTCCAATTATCCACCTTATAACCGTTCACATGGGAACACCCGGCCGGACTCATGACAGACAACACATTCAGTTTGGGTTTATAGGTGACAATAAAAGGTCTCCTGGTTGATTCACTTTGCTACAGCTAGCTAGCACGAACTATCTGTCCAAGAAATGGTTTCCGTTTTGAAATGGGACAATCGATGTAGTATCCAAAATGCTCCTCGGGCATCTGATAAACACGCTCTTTGATTAAATCTTTTCCTGAAGTCATCTACCACAAGTATCACTGCAGTGATATTTCTGCTCCGCTAGCTGTTTTGACAGTTGGCGTTTCCATTAAGGTTAGCTCCACTTCCACTCTCACGGTTAGTTAGCTTTCTTTCTCTAGTTAGCCTGCTAACACTCAGCTACAGCTTCACAATGCCCGCCCAGCGTACGTCCTGATTTGCCAACACAAAGACGTTACGTCACTACGTTCCTTCAGCAGCACGTTGGGTGCGCTCGGTTTGGAAACAGTGTTGCCAGGTCCGCTTGTTATAAGCGACTTTGGACTTGTTTTTCTGTAAAGTCGCTTGCAAATATCGTCAGTCGCGGGTTGCGGGTTTTTGGGCTTGTTTTGTAAAGTGCAGTTGTTTTTTGGGCTTTGCTTCCTGTATGAACCCCTACTGATTCTCTCCCAACTCTCCACAATAAAGCCAAACACGATCGCGATAGTTTGTCCTTTTCCAGGATCCGTCCACAACCCCGTTTCTTTGGTTAGCCCGCCCGATCTGGTGACCTCTCTTTTAAACTATGTGGTAGGTTAGGTCACCTGTTTGGCTTCATTTTATTTATTTGAGGAGCCAGGTCGCTTGTTTTGGGCTTGTTTCCATAGAGCTAGTTGCTTGTTTCTCTCGCGAGATCTGGCAACACTGGTTTGGAACCCAGCGTGCTCCGTACGCTTGAATTTTGGATAATAACCACAGTATGCATCGATGACGTTGCTTCAATAATGGCACCTCCCATTCAGAGAGGTTTGAAATATAAAAACATTCAAACATTACCATTCTGAGTTGTATACAGCCACGCTTCATCACAGATATACGTCATTTTTCATCAGGAACCCAATTGTTACGTCTGAATGCCACTCATTGTTGATTGGCATTTTTCTTAGCCTCCTCTCTAGCATCAATTAAAGTCTATTATTGTAACTCATCATGTAAGGAAACGCTGAAGATTCGGATTGTACTTTAGTTAGGCTAAATATTTGATATCCCAAGATAATAAGTAAAGTTTTATTTTAACATCAGGAAAATGCTATCCTACTTAATTCAAGGTGTGCTAAGTAACATTTAAAAGCTTATCATCAATTTAAGCCTACCACCTAGTGGTTACATTGTGTATGTTATTTGAACTGAATGATGTAAAGCCCAATATTTACAGTCAAGTCAAGTTAACTTGGTTACATTAAACACAGGCAACCAAAGCATGGATGGAAACAAAACATGCCAGATTGTGCAGGTGTTACTGAGTATGAGGCCTAAATGTGACTCTATAACCTGTCTTTGATTTACATCAATGCAAGATCCTTTTCGTTAAGATTCAAGATTCAAGATTTTTATTTGTCACATGCTCATACAGATGTGCAGTGAAATGTAAAGACTGTTCCGCAAGGCCATGCAATAACACTCAAATTACTAATACACATACATACAGTAAAATAGAAATATAATGTAAAATTTAAAAAATAAATATTTGAATATACAAAATATAGAATAGAATAATGTAAACAGTGTAAAGTGTCAGTGTGTAAAGTGTCCAGGGTGACAAAGGGCAATGTGCAGATTGGAATGTGTGGTGTGTGTGCATCATGTAGTCACAGTTCTATTTATGTTTTTAACTGAGGAGAGTGGAGTTAACAGTCCAGACAGCCTGAGTCTTTCTGGTTAAGAATACCAAAATACAGGATTTATGTATCGCCAATCTTAATCTTTTGGATAAGTAGTTGAATCAGGATAAAGGGAGTGTAGCAAGGAGAAAAGTGAGGGACAATGTATGCATCTGTTAGCACTTGATGTCAACAATATTATATAATTAAAGGCTCAAAGCTTAACACAAAGGAACCGCTCTACTGCTGTGATTGGGAAGACAAACAAATAAAACTATTTTATGTGTCTTCTTTGTAAGGTCAACATGAATCATGTGAAATGATAGTTATAGATGTGTCAGACTTGTATTTGGATGAATGTGAAGTGATGACAACAAGCCAAAATAGTATGAGATATGTAGCATAGCATTGTTTACAGTGTCCAACTATTATGCTCTTTAAGCATGTGGGTGGAAATGTGTTTGACAATATTGGATGAAGTACTCTGACCTTTACTTCATTGAAAGCAGCATAACCATAAGATTATTTTAGTCCTAAGTAAAAGTGAAAGTATCACTACAAAGATTAACAAACTGAAAGATCTCATTCTACTTAACAGCTAATTTTGTTCAGGTATTGATTATAGTTCTTTATAGTTATGTTATATATGGAGCTTAAATGTAGGGCACATTTATCCAAACAATCAGTATACGTTTTTTCACAGTATTACATTTTGTATTGATCAAGTGAATTTGAAAAGTAATAAATATTATATTGTTGACTGAAAAGTATACTGGGGTAATAGAATAAAATAAAATTTAAAAAAAGTTTATTCTCTACCAAAGATGGAAACTTGCCTGAGGCTCTCCAGATGCATATAGCGATATATATTCAGAACAGTTTACTTCCAAAGTGTATGTAGGTCTGTGATTACTGAAAAGGACTATATTTCCAACTGAAAGGAGGACGGCCCAGGTCAAGCAGCTGGCTTGAGTTTATTCTATTTTTTCAGGTGTATCTCAGGTGTATCCTTTAACCTGAATAATTGCCAGGTATCTAGGACATGCTAGCATGATTTATATTAGCTCTCAATATTTAAAAACCTTTACTAAAAGGTCTTGTTTGTAGAATTGTTGGGGTAAAAAGAGAACTCCCTTGCTTGTCCACTTGAGGGCAGTGCAGGTCTTCACTGTTGTATCTCTCAAAAGGAAGTTAAGACCAATACGTACACAGCTCATGACCAATGGATTTCCTTTGCCTTTAAGTCCTTTATGAATTTTGATCCATATAATTGTATTCACCTTAAAGTACAATTCAAATGTTGGTTATCTCATCATGCAAAGCGCGCTTTAATCATCATATTTTTTCTCATACTTTGTGAAAATAAATGGCTTTGCTGGTGCTGGTATGGTGGGCAAACTGTAGTTGATGCAAACAAGAAAGTAAAAAAGAGCAGTATAAAAAAAGAGAAAATAAAGCCGTACTCTGGACCGTGAGTAAGGAAACACAATGAATATGTAAGATATCTGGTTGGACAAAAAGAAGCCTATTTAACAGCAGAGAAAGTAAAACAAAATCCACTTTGTGTCTTAGTTTAGAGGCTTCAGTCAGCTGTTTGTTATGCTGACTTTGTCTCTCATGATTTTGTTTATCATGGACTGGATGGAGAAAAAAACATGTTTTTGCCCATAGCACTGGGAGAGGATTTATATATACTGTATATATATAAAAACTCTCTGCATACTGGTGGATATCACACAATAAGATCCTTCCACCAAGGAAACAGTGAGGAGGAAACTTGATAATTTAGTGATTTGAGCTGAATAGTATAACTGGGTGCTAATCTGCATTACAGGGTTAACTTTCCATGAATGAGAAGCAGAGGGAGTAAGGTCACATAGCAGCTAGAGTGCAAAGAAACAGCTGAGGAAATACAGGAGTTAGTTTAAATAAAGATTAAGTGATATCATAGCCCTGTATGCACTGCCTTGAATTACACATGTGAGGAGTCTGGGAATGTGTCATGACATTATTACGTTAAGATTGTTATTATTTTTTTTTTGTATTTAGGGCTCATGAAACCTGATGTAAACTGTTGACCTTATAAAAAGTGCAAGAAAAGCCTTCAGGTCGGAAAAAAGTAATTAAAATGCCAAAGACTGCAGTCTTTATAATGGCCAGTAGGGGGGGCTATTCCACTAGTTGCAAAAAAAAGAGTCTGCATTAGAGTCTATGACAAAATGGCTCTAATTATTATTGAATAACTGCATAAGTAAACACTTTCAAGAGGAGTTCACGGCCCCATTAACCAGTGAGGTTATTTTTCAAAACAGCATGATGTTCATTCAGAAAATGATGGTCCCATTTAGAGTGAAAAAGACGACAAAGATAGGTATTGTTTTAGAGCATTAAAACCTTGCAGCAACCTCTGGTGTTGAAAAATGAAGCCCATGGAGAGGTGCATGAAATACTGCAGGTCTTCAAGTGTCCACTTGAGGCTGGCTGCAAAAAGCTAAGGCCTATCAGGTATGATGTTACAATGATCATCTTTACAGTAAGAAAGACAGAAATAAACATGTTTACAGCCTGGTTCAAAAAACAACTTTTTCAATGGCTCACTTTCTATTTGTACCGCTGCAGGGAGTGGTGGTGTTTTTTTAAACTCATCTTTTCTGGCTTTATCAAGCCCTAGAGTTTTTCATACATTTTTCTGCATAATTAGGGGTGTGGTTGAGTTGATTGACAGGTAGGTGCATTGTAGCTGTTTGCCAGGAGGCTTAAGGCCCGCCTCAATTCCCCCTCTCTGCCTGTGATGAAAAGTTAAATAAAAGATATGGCAAACACCATTGTTTTCAAAACGGCAATTCAGAAACTAATTTGGGACATCACTTTGGTTCCATACATGTTTTATACAGTCTATAATTACAGCTTAGAAATTACAAAATCTCTACCATGACACCCTGAAAATATCACAAGTTCTTTAAAGTAGTAGTAGCAGTGGAGATGTCCAATGGTTAAGTTTTCACCAAGCTTTTGTGTAAAGCCAGATTTATGCTAGTCAGAGTTAGCCTCTCGATTAATATCAGAGTGACTGAGAATTACAGACTCACCTTTGTTAACTAAGCTGGCTCTAGCCTCAGTGCGTGCTCCGCTTCAGCTCCACTGAAACAGAAACTTTTATTCAGTCTCCTAAAAACAAGACAACAAGAAGTGCTAGACTGAAGACTTCTGAATGGCATCCCGAAAACAAATAAGTTCGTCAGGACTGCATGGTCATAATTCATATATCAGCCATATATGTTCCCTCAGTTATGTTAGCATGGACACATATGTAGTATGCATTCATGTGGTTCTCCTGTAAATCATACTGACATATTTGAGCTGTTGGTAGGCCTACTTAACATTATGACAAATATGCTAACATTTGTAAAATAGTTTCTTCCTTTAAAGCGACTTGACACACTTTGATTGTATGTGCAAGCCGACTAAACATGTCACTAGCTTAACTGCAGAGAATCATGCTTACATGGTCACTTACTGGAAGTTCCCACAAGAGGCAAGAAGCAATAAAAGCAGACAGAATAGGTTTTACATTTTTTGTTCATTGAAATGAAGCTACAGTACAGTGAGCACAGAGATCAGAGAAGACGTGTTAATCAGTAAATCTTAATCAGCTGTGTGTCCCCAGCTGCAATTAATGGTTGTCATGGTGCTGGTGACAGTTGAGTGCTTCTCGTGTCAGACAAGTCATTTAATATAAAGACTTGACTGCAAAGCACCACTTAAACTCTATCTTAGTACTCAAAGAGCATAATTTCCATCGCAATTTAGCCCATCGGGGAGTCGACTGTGCTTTAATGCAATTAAAGCAGCAAAGAGGCTGGCTTCAAACCAAGAGATCAGCAATGCTCCATGGAACAGAGCCTCTGCTTTCCAGGAAACCTGTATTCATAACAACCATTGACGAGTATTAGCAATGGTAATAATCGAGTTGTGACAGAGCTGGATCAGAGTTCTGAGTAAATGCAATAATTTAGATTTGTATTGCATTTCTTCGTTAAGTATTTAGTTTTAACACAGTTGTCATGTTTTCTGTGCCTTTAGCTGGTCAGCTGTCTCTGTGTTTGAATAACTGAAATACCACTGCCCTGATTTTTATAAAACTGGATAAAAGCACTTGTGGCTTTGCCAAAGGAAGAGTCCTTTAGATTCTGGACAGGTTACAAAATCCGTCATTTTTGTTTTGGATCCAGTTCACAAGCAACCTCAAAACCTTTCTTGTGGGTTCTTTCTGCTGGGTTTAAATATTCAAATAGTAATGATTTGCAGGATTATTTGCATGTAAGGCAGGCAAGTGACTTTAGAACAAAATGTAAAGACATTGTTAATGAAGTGTAAATAAAAGTGCTGTCCTCTTGTTGTCAGATCACCTATGACAGATGTAAATGCAAGGTGTAAACGGCCCCTAAATGTCAGAAAACACGACTTTCCCATCTACAGGACACAATTAGAAAGGAGTTTAGAGGTACTGTTTTGTCCACAGTGGTCACCAAATTCCTCACAGGAGCTTTAAATGCATGAGTATGTGAAATATTTCGAAGAATGCTCTTAAAGATGCATAGACGAGACAATGAAGTTATAACGTGGCACTAATAGTTTTTCCATTCCATTTGAATTCCATTTGAATTGCCCCCCGGGGACAAATAAAGTATTTTTTTTAATTGAATTAATCTTGGAAATATGCCAATATGCCAACATAATGTAGATATGCTTGCAGACTTGCATACCCTACAAGACTCGAGTAATAATCGAGCAATAATCAGCTGACTGGCTACTTTCTCATGAAGAAACTCCCTGATGGTCTCTTTCCAAGAAACCGTCCTGGACACAGATTTCACATGGTTGACCACAACTGTCTTTTAGTTTAAGTGAGATTCGAGGAACCCACATTATCTAATAAAGAACTAAATAAAGTTTTGTTGGAAAGATATCAAATACAATGACGTATCAAGATTAGAACGCAGATCAGCAGAGAGGACAGCTGCATCCTGCCAGCTCTCTGCCAGAGTGAGCTGCATGTTCACGTCATCAAAGAGCCATTAAGGGATCTCTGCTGGGCTTCAGCAGTGGCTGGAAGTTAACAAGGCCCAAGTTACACAGAACTCGCTCATCAGTCATAAAACATAGATGTTTTTCAAAAACATGTTCTGATCTTTGAAGTTCATACTCTGGAATTTATTTGGAGCCTGATTTCATACAAAGCTCTGTACATATGGCCTTTCTCACAGATTTCACTTTCAAATAATATGCTTTTTATGGGGTGCATGACGAGAACAGTGATATTAGTGTAGAAACGTTTTTTTTTTTTTGCACTTTTTGTGCATTTAAAACTGGAGATCCAACGCAGACTAAAAAGTGCATCCCACAGAGTTCACATTACAATTCAATACAATACAATTTATCTTCACAGGAGGTGCTGCAATTGATCTATTTTGTATTTTTGATTGATATATTTTTGATTTATATTTGAGTCTACCTTGCACTCTCTTTGCGGCTCCTTTTTTATTGAATTAAATTGAATTTGCAAAAAAAAAAAGATGAATTGAAGAAAGATTGTATTGTATGGCATCAGATGCTTAATTGTTTTCCATTTTTAGAACTCAAGTTATTTTATTGACAATTCTGTGCAGAAGTTGAATTCTTCTTTATAAGATATAATAAATAGTTTCCATGCAGACTGTGTGCAGGAGCTGCACAGGCCTCATACTGTTAGTTGGGTAGACTACAATTAGGGAAATGTGAGTTTAGTAAACATAGAGCACCTTTTATGGGACTACTGCACAAATATTGTATCACAAATTGTGACATGGAACAAAGGTAAATTCAAACATCTTTGCTTTTAAAAATTCTATTTCATACATTCTTTGAATAGGGTTTCATCAAGGTCACTAATTTGAAAGGCTCTTTGACCTAAGAGTTACCAATTAGCAGGTTTTCAGTTTAACCAAATTGGAGAACACCAAACATCAGTAAGGCTTTCATGCCTTTATCATGTTTTTCTAACACTAATGTGTGTCTCTAGTCTGTCTACAGCCCCCCCCCAATTATGAGAAAAGTCCATCCTCTCTGTCTTTTACCTGCTCAACTTTAAAGAAAATGTGTGCTCAACAGGCTGTTTGGAGATTTTCCCTTCATGACATCACAAAGGGCAGTAACCTCTCCCCCAGGAGGGTGACACTACCACAGCTGACTGTGCCTATACCGCGAGAAAGCCTGAGCCATGCAAACCCTACCAGAGAGGGGCGTGGTCAGACACAGCTCATTTGCATTTAAAGGTACAGACACAGAAACAGCCTGTTCTGAGCAGGGCTGAAATAGAGGGGCATGATAAAAAACAGGATCTGAGTGGATTTTTAACAAAAGACTTCAGAGACATGTTTTGTGGAGCTCTGGCATTTATTTAAACTTGTTATAAAGGAGGATAAATAACTTATCAAAAAACAAGTCAGTATAGCGGAGATTATGACAAATAATCAATCAATATTGTTAATGAATTTTGCTAACCTAAAGATAGCCATTACAAATGTTTACAAGGTATATTTTCCCTGAGTTTTTCAAATGCTATTAATTTTTCAATAATAACAGACCAACAACAATCCTAATGTCCTGATCACCCCAGCATTCCCAGGTTTTAATGGTGTTATTCAAAATGGACTGTTTTTGGACCTTGGATGGAAGCAGAGACGTTTCATTCTGAGTAAAGATATAGAAGGGCAGTACCAGGCATCAATATGGGTCTCCTGCAAGTGAAAAAAATGACTCAGCCACTCTAACACCATGCGGCATGTCCAGTTATAAAACATGAAGTAGGGCATTGAAGACCACCCCTCTCTCTTGGCAGCTGTAGTGTTTGTCTTGAAATAAAAACACAGATATTGACATCATATTAAGTGTTATGCACAAGACAACGTTATAATTCTGACCAACATGACAGCGAGGTAACAAGCTTTTTCCAGTCTTCCCTAGCTCTTAAATGGGTTAAAAGTCACTCAAACTGTAACAGTAACACACAAGCTTAAACGTGTCCACAATGATGCACTGAGTGTCTTCCCTGGACAGAACATTTTACAACCTCTATTGTACCCACACTCGTCATTTTACTCGAGTGACTCGGCTATATTATGTTATAATATTATTCCATTTACAGCAACAATGGGCAGGTTTTTCCAGTGAATGAATGGTGTGTGTGGGAGTGGGCGAGTTTAGTGGGTCAAAAAATGGCCCACTTTTCAGAAGTCATACAAAAGTAAGGTCTAAATGCTTTCCCCCTGACCCAAATGGTAAAACACCCCCGCTGCATAATGATCTATCTGGGTCTTTCGACTCAAATCTGGGTCGCGTATACAAACTCTACGAGTTTCAGCACACATATAACCAATACACTCACTCACTGGAAATAAGCATTAGTTTAGTATTGGTAACAATGCTATACTAGGTGTGACCAAAGGAAATGTTAAATAAGCCTCAGGTCTAAATGAAAGGTGAAGCTAACTCATAATTAGGTTTTTAGCAGATGTGTCACAGTGGTGGTGGTCTCTCTGCCGTGGCGGCTAATGAGAATTTTTCCTTGCAGTGTTTACCACATGTGTGCACAGTCTGTGTTTATGGCAAGGCAGAGGGATTAGCTGTGGAGTCTATCCTGTGATGAGAATGTATAGCGGTGGGAGTAAATAGGTCAGTGAGGTTTAGAAGCTTAAGAGGGTAAAATGACTTAATATAAAGAACCATGACATTTCAAGAACTACAGCCGAGAGCAGCGTAATTAAATTGTTTGGGGCTTCAAAAAAAGTCACCTCTTATATCTTACTGACTAGTTATGATCAATTCAGCTGTGGTTCTGTTTGTCTTGACTGTTTATATATTACTCCAGCAGTTCATAAGGAAATCATATTATACAGACGTGTGTTCATTGAGGCAAATGGTCTTCTTTTTGTGTAGTTCAACCTAAATTTAGAACTTGTGTTCTGCCCTAGTAATAATTTTCATGCCTGAACGACAAAAGCCTTTGGGGTCAGTCAGCAGTAAAGCATAGCCATAATACAGGTGGTGGCATAAAGAGCACATTTCCCATCTGCCTTGGGATGTTCTTTCTATATCTCTGCCAAACTGCGGCTTATGTTCAGCGGAAAACAAAAAGTTAAAGTTGAATATTTATTATAGCCATACCACATTTTTTTCAAAAAACTTACCAAAGTCTTGCTACCAGAAAAGAATAAAAAGCATGATTAGTTTAGCATGAAAACAGCTTGGTTAGTTATAGAAAAAAGAATGGGCTGATAGTAAATATACAATACTTAAAGGAAAACTGAAGGAGAAATTGAGGTCATGTAATGTTTCCGACATAACGGGTGACGCTTACTTTGCTTTTGACCCCAGATGGGACATGATCCCTGGCTACCTGGACAGTAAGGCTGTTTGTTTGAATCATCTTTCCCCCTATAACCATCATCTTGTGGGCTTTATATATGCACCAAACAAACTTCTAATTCATAGTTTCAAGTGACGCCACAGATTTATAGGCTGCCCATCTGCCGGGCAAGAAAGGCTTTCTACTGCAGATAATGTTTGAAAAAAATAAGAAAGAGGCTGCTTTGGTAGCATCTGACACCTACTCCGAAGCACCGAAATAATCAATCTTCCTAGCGGTGCTCTGTTCTTTTCTTTGTATAGGTCATATATTAGCATTAGCCGATGGAGTTCTTAACAGGCAGACAGTGACCAGCTTAATAAACACTAAGACCATTTCAAATATTAACTCTTTACACATTTTGACTTCCTCTGCCCAATCTATAGGGGAAGCTAAGTGAGTCTATTAGGAAATTATTTATTTGCCAGGCTAATGAGGCATACAACTGGAACTAAGAGGATATGTAATAATGGCTTAATATTGCAGGAATATAGGCCAATGAAGGGGGGGGGGGTCTTCTCCTTGTCACTAATTTAAAAGTGTTTCCCTTTTATTGTGAAGCATTAATATTTACACACTGAGCAGGGATGCAAGCAGAACATAAAGACCTATATCCCAATGGAAATGAATGACCTGAATACAACCCTCCTCCACTGACCCACAGTATACAATAATAAACCATATGAGTCAATGAAGTCCATTAGACCACATGTGTGCCCACCTTGCACACTAATGTTTACACAGGTTGCCATGTTTCGCTCTAGATGAACACGCTTTGTTAGGTCACGCTTGTGGACAGAGGAGCCTGAATTTAGGTATAGGCGCAGGTTGCTAGGAAGTAGCATACGATGCATTTACCCACGGCCATCGGAGGTCAGGTTGGTTTGTTCTGTGTAATAATAGATTAAATGTGCCCTATTTCACAGGAAATATATAGGCTATCAGGGTTTCACTCAATAGAGGGTGTATCAAGAGATAGTAAAGATCCCTAAAAAGGACACTCATAGGTCTCTAAAATTATATATTTTATGCCCCAAACTTCACACAATTTTTGCAATCATCTATCATTTTTTTGTTGTTGCAGGGACCAGAATATTTTTGTTAAACTAGTTTTAAGATCATGATGCCTAGATTATTTTGTTATCTCAAGAAAAAAATTAACTATTTCATATTGAGGTAATAAGGTAATCTATTATTTGTCTTCAGAAATAGGCTTGCAATCTTGATATCTCGAGATATCTGTATTAAACAATGCAACAAATGCTGATGAAGATTTCTAAAGGTAAAAATAATCTCTCTTTCTGACTGAGTACGTCCATAGGATCACCACAATTGGTCTTTGCAAGACTGTAATCCATAATAGATTCCAATGCTGTGTTTAAAAAATAAAAACAATGATCTGTGGAGTTAGACTTTAGCGTGCTTAAAAATGTTTTACATTTGCTAGCTAAAATATAATTTCTACATAAAGGCTCTAATGATTTAGATTCATTCAGTATTCCTACACACTTTGCACCGTCTGTCATGTTTAACACCACTGTGGTTGTTTTAATAGCACCGAACTAAGATGATGAAACGTATTTGAAGCAGTACCAGTCAAGGTTTGTGCCCAAAAAAAGATCTTACAGAGTTGATTTCAAAACTTTATTGAACAATTTTGTACACATAAAACAAACAACTACAGGAGCAGAAAAAAATATGAACTGATCAAAGAATTTCTCAAGAGTTTCACCAAAAATATTTACTGTTCTGCTACTTTTTTCAGCTGTCTATTAGTTGAAAAGTTGTTATGTATTGTTTCACTTCATTTAAAAATCCAGGGAAGTTTGGTGTACATTTTCTCCCTCTGCATTTGTTAATATGAGATTTATATAGCAATCTTGATTTATAAGCTTACAAAAAAGTCGATGTTAGATTTATTATTTTGTCCAATTAAATCATTTCATCATTGCAGAAAGTACATTTGCTGCCTACATCATGACCAGTCTGTAAAAATATAAAAGCTTTTACTTTTAAAAAGGGGTAAAAGATCCGACCTACAGGTACGTCATCATCCAACATGTGACGCAAACTACCCGCGCCGCGAGGCTAGAGGAATGATGGCGGTGGCTCAAGCGAAGCTAGAGAAGGAGGGCGACGATTGCTCTTTGCTTCCTTTAGTCCATGACATTATCAAATGGTAAGGTCACTGGGGGGATTATATGAGCTATGTGTTTCTCTAAGGCTCCGTGGAAATGAATGTACTCGTCTGAAACAATCATCTGTTGACGCTGGTAAACTTGTTGTGAGCTAAAGCTAACGTTAGCTGCTAATCTAAAACACCTATGTGACACTTTGCAGGCATGCATGTAGTCTCAGTGTGGATGTTTAACCTGTTTTTAGCTTCAGATAACGTTAGCTATTATAATACATTGAGAGTTAGTGGTTGTAGTAATCATTTATTTCAGCCACAAGAAAAAACATGTTGACCGAAAAGGTGTAGGCTGAAGCTTTATCTTATTACACCTCCCCTTATTACAAATCTGATTATTTAAGACACGACTAGTTTGTTTACACAATTTGTTCTAAGAGTTTCTTTCAAAACAAAACAAATGAAACAAACAAAAGAACAAAAAACAAAACAGAAGTCACACTCACTAAAAATAATCAAACCGACCTTTTTATATTTGTTAAACATCATTTTTTTAAACTAAAATGTAAATCTGGAAAGTGAACCACACAGTCTTAATTCCATGTCATAAGTATTCTACAAGTTAACCCCTTTTACTGAAATACACCTGTTCTTTATGTTTGTCCTTACCTTTTTTTAGACACACATATTCCCCTCAGTTCATACCGGCTCTCTCTAGTTTCAAAAAACCTCTGAATACTGTTGGGAAGCAAATGATTGTGTGCCTTGTACATTATCTGAGCAGTTTTTAGATCTACTAGATCGCTGAATGTTAAAGCGTGTATGTTAATAAATAGTGTTAGTTGGTTCGTAATAATCCGATCTATTTACAATTCTTATGGCTTTTTTCTGTAGCATGGAAATGGGATGAATGTTGGTTTTGTATGTGTATCCCCATACCTCCACACAGGTAATGTATGGAACTATGAGTGCACAATACAATATATACAGTGAGTTTTGTTTCAGGAATTCTTTAGTTTTACATAATATTGCAATGGTTTTGGGGGGGGGGTTAGTGATTGTAGGCGGTGATGAAAAGGTGAGTTTTGAGGGATTTCTTGAAGGAGGTGAGTGTGGGGGAGTCTCTGATGTTTTTTGGGAGTGAGTTCCAGAGAGAGGGAGCAGCAACAGAGAAAGCTCTGTCCCCCCAGGACCGATAGTTTGTCCTGCAGGGGGAGGGGGGGACAGGAGGAGTGTGTCGGTGGAGGAGGTGAGACAGGGTAGGGGGGAGCCAGGGGCCAGCTAGGCTAACTGGAAATAGCAATGGTCGTAACACAACCCACTAAAGTAACATTTTGCCTTGTTTACCTATCTCCCTCTGTAAGCATGGACAAGGACAGCCAGGATGTCCACCAAGAACTGGCAAAGCTGAAGACGAGGATCCAGGAGGCTCGGGAGCAGATCTCCAACATGCCGGGGATAGAGAGCAGTCCGCTGGAGCAGCAGCAGCAGCTCGCCACGCTGCGGGAGCAGGTCCACACCAAGAACCAGCTCCTGCAGAAATACAAAAGTCTCTGCATGTTTGACGTGCCAAAAGCATCTTGAAACCGAAGGCTGGATTAATGCAACTGAAGGAGAAAGCAAACAGACAGTCGATCTGGAAGGACATTTTGTTTTTTTGCTCATTTATTGTGCAGATTAATGAGTATGGGCTGGACGTTCAAACGCTCAAGGACTCGTTAAGCCTTCAATGCAATGGTTTTTTTTTTTTTTAAAGCACAACAGCGTTATATTTCAAGGTTTGTTTTTAAGGGTTTTGGGAATATTCACTTGGTTTTGTAGTATTTATACAAATTAAAAAGCAGTCTTTCAGTTTGTATTTGTCTTGTTGTGTATCTATTATTTCTCCTTTTTTTTTTTAAATAAAATGATTGTATAGAATTGACAAGCCCACATCTTTATTTAATGACACTGGTAGTTTACACAATAATTTAAGCAAGTGGCCTCCATCTTTATCTTTTTGACACAAGCGTGTTCAATGAATATGAACAGCTATCATTCACTCAGTTGGTTTGACACTTGAAGGGGAAGTTTATGGTCGTTCAGACTGTAGTTTATCCGCAGTGGAATCGCATGCAAGATGTTACATCTGATCAAAAGGGAATAGCTGAACAAATATGAGTTTGTGCTCATTTATATGTAGATTGTCTGTTCAATGTGTTGCGTTTTAAAATAAGAACGACCTGCTTGTTTTTAGGGCAGGATGAGCTGATTATTGTGATGTATTCTAATAACTAAGGGAGAAACAACCTTAAAGTTTGCATAGCAGTGTTTTATTGTGACTTGTGCTTGAAATGAAAGAGAAGGAGAAGAGAGTTTATGAAAGTAACAATTTGTTTTATTTTCTCATTTATGCAAAAAAAGGACTCAGACATAATAAATATACATTCAGTAGATTTGTTCATAACGCCAACACACATTCAAGTTCCACCAAGTAAAAAAATAGCTAAATGTAAACATGTTTTTCCATTTTCCAAGTGCCATTCTCGGCAAGCTAATGCAGAGGCAGATTTTACAGCATTATTAACACTGCATTACTACACAGGAGCTGAGCTACGTGCGCCGTGCTTCTCAACACAGTTTGGATCACATTATGTCAGTGGGGCCTCAGAGGCTCAAGTCTACAGTATTTGGGTTTATGCGCCCTGTTTGCAAAAAGGCAAGCTTCGGATCTTGAAGTCTCTTAGAAAGTCTCTTAACGCACAAGGAGAGGGGTCAGCAGATGGTGCAGCCTCTCTCTTTGGCCTGGCCGCCTCCAACAGCTTTCTCCTTTATGTACATCAAGTCACTGTGCACACTGGGTCTCCGCGCAAACGGCGCCACAACCCCATATGCGTTCCCGTCTTTGCACTTCTTGCTTCTGAAGGACTTTCTGTGAAGAACCTCGCAGTACTGCAGGGTAACTTTGCAGTGGCGGTCGGGGCTCATTTCGTTAGGCAACTTGGCCATGGTAAAGAGAGTCTGAAACATCTGGTCTACGTTGGTGTTCTTCTTTGCCGAGATTTCAAAATAAGCGCATTGCTCTTCTCCACCGACCAGCTGCTCGATCTCATCCTCCCGCACCTCGCGGTAAAAGTCCCTGTCACACTTGTTGCCGCAGATGACGAGCGGGACATCCGCGTTCTCCTTGGTTTTGTTTCGCAGGCAGGACTTGGTCTCGTAAATCTGGCGCTTCAGACGCTGCACCTCCTGGAAGGAGTCTCTGTTATCCAGACTGAATACCAAAATGAACACATCGCCTGGAAAACACAAGAGGAGAAAGGTTAGATACCAAATGATAAAACATTTTTTAAAAGTATTCACTTCATTCTACAGCATGACAGTATGGAGTTTTTTTAAGCGCAACTTACCGGTGAGAATTGAAAGCCTCCTCATTGCAGGGAAGGGATGGTTTCCAGATGTGTCCAAAATGTCCAGCTGGTAAACGTCTCCCTTGATGCTGTAGAATTTCCTATGAAAGTCCTCAATAGTTGGCGTATACTGGTCGTCAAACCTCTCGTTCAGAAACCGAGAGATAATCGCCGTCTTCCCAACTTTGGTGGAGCCCAGAATCACCATCCTGTGGCAATTCTTGGCCGGAATGTCGAACTCGCTCTCGGATGGAGACATCTTCTTAATCATACTTGCAGCAGTTGCACCCGGGGGTGGACAGTGCTAAAGCAAGGGTTGCTTTTTAAATCCTTGGAGGGGTGTGAAGAGTATAAGCTCGCTGTCTCGCTCTGAAGACAGGAGAGCGCAGGCTGGGCATTTATAGGAGAAGTTTGCCGCGCCTCCCAAATGCGTCATGCGTCACGCTACTGGTTATAGGGAGCTGGAGCAAGAAAGACCCGAAATTATAACGTTACTATGGCTGTATCTGTGCGTCAGCTCTGTCCACCGTTCATTATCTGAGAACGGGAGAGACACGAGGTTGTTTTTACAGAGAATACTGCTTTTGTGAAAACATTTACCCACATTGTCACACATAATTACCGCGAATAAACTGTTTATGACATGAAATATCAGGCGCAGCTTGCACAAAATTACTTTGAATGGGTGCATTTGATAAAAGCAGAGTTTTGATGCATTTGATAAAGAAAAGCCACATTTCATATTAACCTTTTAAGTGCATGTATAGAACAGATTTTTTTTTTGCTTTACAGACATCTGCAGTAACAGTCCAACTGCTTGCAAACATGTTTTCCTTATTCGTCAGTAATCAGAAAACAGAAATCATACTCTCCCTGAGGAGAAAGTAGCTGGAAGATGGAAGAAGAGGTTGGGAACCGAGGGGGCGCAGCTGCACACACAGACACACTGGGCATGTTGAAGGGAGAATGTTTTGATTGCTCCTGTAATATGTATGTATGTGTCATCCTTTAAGACTGCCTGCGCTTTTATTTATAAAGCATTCAATCCCTCTTTTCTTTGAAATTATTTTTAAAATGATCTTTAAGTGTTTCTGTCCTCTCTTATAATTCCACTGAATTCGCATCTGTTCTACTGATGGAATCATTTCCCTAACCCTCACCAAATGCAAAACAAAAAACAAAGAAAGTTGAATTGGGATTCATTTCTGTTCATCAAGAGTGAATGTTGGTGCAGAAACACATAGGCTACAACAAAAAACTGCGACAACTGGATATAACTAGTCTGTCTGTCTGTCTGCAAACAAAGACTTTATAAACGTCACGATCACAACTTGGGAACAGCTGGATGTAACTGGTGCCTTGAAGCCATCGAATCCAAACCATATTGACTTTCTCGTATGTGTTAATTGTAGTGCCCCACAGACAGTCTAAAGATAGAGCCCACCGTTTGTGACTCAAACTCTGCTCATTCACTTTGGCACCTTAAACACTTAACACCTCTTACTTATCCTCTCACCTGTGAATCCGTGCGCCGAGAGAAAGAGCTTCTTGAGGAAAAATACTGGTGTTACTCATGCTATTAAGTATTATCGTCTCCATTAAAGCATCTTACCTGTGATGTAAGAGGGTACTTTTTTTCCATTTGTTGCCTTTGTTATAATAATATAAATAATAATAATAGCAGTTATTAGTAACAAACTTTACATTAAACAAACCTCATAGTTTGTTTAAAATGAAAAAAAAAAATAGAATAAGAGCAAAAGAAGGCTTATCTCACATTTAACATTTAAGTTTTACGTTTGTAATTTTTTCTTGTCCACGCTTTTTCTTTATGTGTTCTTTATGAAAACAAATACTAATAATACCAGGTAAAGAACACAGGTTATAACACCATTAGACTATATTTATCTTTTTACATGAACTTCCACTGCCTTTAAATAGAACTGAGGTAATGTTTTATTCATCTAATTAGAATATGTCCCATGCTATTTAATTGACATTTTGACATTCAGTTGTAGTCATTGTGTCAAGACTCCCTGACTTCCAAAGCTGCGTCATGACTGGATTTATTTGAAGGAACAGAGGTTCAGAGAGTTGACCTTTAAATTATTCATTGCTCTCTCTCTCTCTCTCCACCTGTCTCCTCCCCTATACGGCCGTATGATGCTTGAAATATGAAAAAAGACACCATAATATTTTTACAGAATATCCACAGCAGGTCAAGTGTATTCATAATTCTTTACCTTGATTTTGTGTGAAACCGAAAACTCACCCAACACTGATGACCTTTTTTTTTTATTAGCCCTCTGTGGGGCATTGGGCATTGAAATGAGATAGGTGTACTTAAACCTGATTGTTCAAATCCTGAGCTGTGGGTTTGTGTAACCCGACTGGAACAGACCAGCTTGACACCCTTGACCATTGGTCAGTAATTAAGCCAGTGTGTTCCCAGCGGTACGTAAAACAGGACACGTGCAGAAGGCCTTGTTCATAGCAAGGTGCTGTCATAACACTACCTGCAAAAAAACCCAAAACAATAGGGCGGGAGGGGATCTATGTGTTTTACATATTTACTTATGGGTTTTTACCCATTGATAGGTACAGTTTTATTCATTATAGTCAAAGTAAAAGTTTAATTTAAATCATCCCAAAATCCAATAAGGGATAAATGAGTTTCCTTTTTAACACAGAAAATAGGATCTAATTTGATCTCATCATATCTATTGTATATTATGGTATGGTATGGTATCATAGTATGGTATAGTATGGATTGGTATTGTATTGTATTATATTAAATGGCATATTAACATGTTTGTGTTCACTAATGTGCACTGTCCCTGTTTTAAATAAATATATTTAAAAACTGGTTGTATCTTACTGTTCATATTGTGTTGTATCATACTGTATCACATTGTATGTTGTCTTGTTGTATAGTAATGTTCATTGTTATGTTTTCTCAGACTCTTGCTCTTCTTACACATCAAACATCTGTCTACATTGATTTTTGAAATGATATGCATAAAAACTTTGAGTACTCAGAATGGCCGTTAGACTATTTAAAGAATTATGGTTGTCTAAGTGTCAGTATGTTATTTGCAATGTTATCATACATGATAATTTAGAGCTTGTCCCATTTCTTGGTAAAAGCCTGATATAGAAGAGGTCACGGCAGGAACGTTGAAGGGCAGAGTTTCTTTTTTTTGTGGTCAGAGAAAGAAAAACATCAACATTTTCACAGTGACTCACCTGAGAACCAGCCCAGGGTCAAACCTCGAGAAAAAAACAAAAACATAACTTCAACATCCAGCCCAGTATAATTTGTCTTTTAGGCACATGCTTTTCATCGGTGCGTGGCTCTTTTTGTCCTCAGTTTTTGAACCATGTTTGTGTCCCAACCTTCTGTTACATAGCCAGACCTTGACACATGTACCGTCCTGGCAACGTGGCCCTCAAGCAGAGTAAACAGACCAGCTGGAGCCCACTCAGGCCCCGGCCAATCATACGCATTAGTCTAATTTCCTTCTGAGCCATGGTTGCCTTTATTGATTATTAAAGAGGGAAGAAATGACTGGATGAAAAGATGATGTATCCCATGTCAGGACAAAATGCTTTGAAGCGGATTAGAATTGTAGGTTTTTGATTTGATGAGCAGTAATTGAAGCAGTGGCAATACATCTACATTTAAGTTGATTTTCAGTGTTTCAGAATGAGTGCCGGGTCACCTGTGTTTAACTGTTGTTTATTTGAATTAATATCATTGTTAAAATAGATTGTGCATTGTACCTTTTCTTATGTCAGTCTGTCATCATTTATTCAGATTTCTACTATTTATCTTGACAAATGTAGCATCTATGATTTGCCTTTCCTTCTCTGAAATAAAAACATTTTAAAAATAGAAGGAGAAAAAGGAATCATGGTGTGTTCCTTTTTACCCTGGAAGTCAAAAATTCAGAGTTGCTAGTACAGTACAAGGATCAGAAACACCCCCTGAAGTCTCATCCTCGACTCAGATACTCAGAGGAACTTCAGTGTGACTCAAGCGGAAAATCCAACATGGCTGCTGCGTGCATCATCAGTAATGTATTAGTTGGAAGTTAAAGTGTTTGTTACCAACTTAGTATTGTTGTTGTGTAATTAAATCAATCACACCTATAGCGCTTTGCAAGTTCTATCTGTGGACATGTTGACATGTTGCTTTCGTGCACAAACTATCATGTGCACTATCATATGTTATGTCATTTACACCTCTGACTTCTAACGTTAGAAATACAGCATGTGTGTTTAATGCATGAATAAAGAAAGAAAAAACAGATTCAATACTGCAATTAGAAAATCATATGTAATATAGTCACAATTTCAGCATCTTGTACTCACCTCTCTCCAATCGCACACATTAGCTGCCGCATGTGCGTCATACGCTTGACACATTGTCATTTAGTGAGAGAAATTGTAGAGAGCATATGTGTGTGTGTATGCATGTGTCAGTGTAAATACGTGTACTTGTAGACTTCAATGATTCTTTGAAGCAACGTCACAGACTCAATTTATGTGTAAAAATCTTAATCTTTTTCAGAGCATAATTAAGAAACATGAACTTTTGATTGGACTTTTTTCTGTAAAATCTTATGTCAAACCTAAGAAAGCATTTAAAAAAAAAAAAAACTTTCTCTTTTAGCTAAAATATTTTAACCAATTTGATCAGTTTGATGACATAAAACAATTACAACATTGATAGCATTGTATTCATTGGTGCACAACATTATATAAACATTTTTATTTAAAGAGACACAGCTCAATTATATGAAGGCGCTTTTTGAAATTTAATTTGCACAATTCATTCTTTTCCCAAGAAACAAAAATTCCTCAGGGGCGTGACTAATATGACTTTAAAAGGGTCTCTTTCCCTTGTAATAGGTGGACCGAAAGCTAGGTTGTGATAGCATTTTAAGGGGCACAAATGGCCTAGGGGATCCCATGTGCGGAGGCTACAGACCTCCAAGCAAACGGGTCTGGTTCAAGTCCGACCTGTGGCTCTTTTCCAACACTTCATTCCCCACTATCTCTCTCTCCCACAATTTCCTACTCTATCCACTGTCATTTCAAACAAAGGCTAAAAGCCCCCAAATAAAATCAAAACAAAACAAGGGAGATAGCATTTTCAATATGGTGATGGCCATACATGAGCTTCTTAAACCAATGGGTGACTATGTCCATGCTTTCATACAGGGTTTGTTTAGTACATGTGTGGGTCAGGGAGCGGGTCCAAAGGGACAGCTCTGACATAACATGAGTGATGGTAGAACCGAGATGTGTGTTTTGAAGAATTGGTTACATTTCCTGGTTACATGCATGGTACAGTATGTTTTTATGAACAACAGCTGAGGTAAACTGTGGCAATAGTAGGTCATGCGTACGGATTTGTTTTGTTCCTTTCTCTCTTTTTAAAATCTCTGACCTCGTGGAATGACAGGTTACAAAACCCCAACAAATGGCTGTTTTTGTGTCCCATGTAATTTGTTTGCATGCCCCAGTTTGCCTGCATAACTAAATACAAAATTGTGATAAAAAACAACTTCACCACCCTGGTTTCAAAGCAAAAAAAAAAAAAAAAAAAGGTGATGTTTCTGGCCTGGATGTCTGCTCTGCTGTGTATATTGGAAGAATAATGCAAGAAAGAAATTTCCGAGAACTTAATTTTTCTTTCTTCCACCGATGCATAATTTGTTTAAACAACCTATTTTTTCTCCGCAGAACTTTTCAGCTTAATTCTGTGAGATAAAAATCTGCTGCTTAACATAAAAGCTTGATGAATTCAGCCTTCCTGGTGCAGCAAAGGCCACATAAATGCATATGCTGAGGGGAGGAGGGGGCCACTATATGCTCACATGGCGTGAGACTTGGGGCCGTTGCGTGTCAGGCCGGGCCATCTTGCAGAGAAACTGTTGAATGAAGCATGAGCCTGCGGTTTCCAATACAAAGGCTTCAGATTTCAGAGCCAATCAGAAATCTGGCTTGGGTTTGCGTTTAGTCTGCCCACCACCTGCATGTTTTGATAAAGTGACAATCTGCCAGCTGTGTAGTTAATGCTGACATGCAACCTGATGTCAGAGCTCCTGGATGATGTACAACATAAAACTGTAAATATGAGAAACAAAATAATGCGTACAATAGATTGTGATTTTTGTATTTCTTGTTCCTGGCTTGTTTTTTAAAAGTGTGTTGGGTCACCAATTTCCTCTCCCTCTGAGGAGAACAGAACCATTCGTCTGTAAGTTTAGCCCTTTGAGAGATGGAACACTCAGTGAACTATCAGCGGTGTATTTTCAGATTTCCATCCTTTTTCCATCAAGTTATCAGAAAATGATTTTAGTGTTGGTTGATGACCTCGCGTTCACACCGAACAGACCCTGATTCAGAGGGTTTTCCTCATCTGACCCGTCTGAACCACAATTTCTCTGAACAGGTGGTTATTTTCCTAATGGACAGAGGAGCACTGAACATACAGACAAACACATCTGATTAAGTAGACCTGAAGACCTGAACTCACCTCACAGGCCTTAAGCCAAGTGATCAATATGCATCCTTGCTTCTAGAAACAAACAAGAAGGACAAGCTGATCCCGGGGAATTCAAGCCTTGCCTTACCTTTACAGAGCTTTGTAATGGCTTGGCTTCTAGGCTTGCTAATTGTGTTCACTGTAATCACTCTCATTACTGTTGCTGTAGAAAAAATAGTTAAACAAAAAGTTAAATAAACTGACGGTTGATTTCATTGCACAAAGCAAGAGAGATGTATGGTTAAGTATTTGACAGTGGTTCCTGATTGGCTCCGTGCCTCGTGGGTTAAAACAAGTTCTCCATCTCTACTCCCAAACCAGCCTAACCCTCCATCCCTTTGTTCCCTCCTCTCTGTTTTTCATTTGTATCCCCCAAAACAGCACTCTCATACAACCCTCTTACACGAGCACACACATCCATACACAATCCTTTTCATTAATCTGTACAGTCTTTGATACAAAGGTAATATCATTTAATCAACAGAGAAAAGTAAATGATTCAAAGATATATATATATATATATATACACATATACTTTGTGCTTGAATTGTACGGGGAGATAGGCTGATGGAAATGGCAAGATCTATCCCCCCGTGGAGTCCAGACACTGGTGGTGGAGGAGGATGATTGGAAGAAGAAGCTGATCTAGCTGAAGACTGGGGGTTGATTGAAATGTCTGGAGATTTCTGAAGAGATGAAGAGTGTGACCAAACTGTGAGGACTGGGGTTATCTGACCTGATGGCGACTGATGATGTGATCTGACGGGATGGAGAAGGTGATGGAATATTGAAAGAACAAAACGACAAAGTATGTCAATATCCTCTCAATGACTGATGTTGTAATAAGCAACCATATGTACAGACACACCATTTGACAAATTGAACATCATCTTGTTTGAAGAAAACATCTGTGTTCTCACAGTATTAGCCATCATTGACCTGTCTGTCTGTCTTTGCTTTGATAAACAGAATGTAAACATCAAGTCAGTAATGTATGTTGTATAATGTGAACATCCAGCCTGTTAGTCAGAGCTGTATGTTTTTATGTAACACACAATATTTGTTTCCTTGTAAGTCCGTAGACAAAGGAGCACAGTGAACAGCACTTTTGGAAAATTGGCCGTCTAGTTGCTTTTCTGTTTCCATGAGACTTGTCTCAGAGGTAATGTTCGATCGCAAACCCGTGTTCCTTCACCAACGGTGGGGTGGGTAAATGTGACCACCGTCGAGTGATCTTACAAATGCTTAACCATCGACGTCAGCGATCTGCCCTTTGCAGCACTGTTTATGTAACTCTAATAGCTTCTCTAATAGAGAAAAATAAAAAAGGAGGGAGGGCAAAGGAGAGAAAGGTAGCAAGTCTCATGGCAAGGATTGACATTTTTAATTTCACCTCACACTCTTACGCACGTTCACACACCTTTAATACTGAATAGTATTAACAGTTAAATGATCCTCCAGGCATCTGCTGTACACTCAACCCCCTCCTTTCTCCCAGCCAAAGATTATTACATAAACACCTCCACCAGGTACCAGGCCAGTGGTCTGTTGATGTAAAAAAAAAAAAAACATGTGCTGCATATTAAATGCATTATACAACACCGCCAAGATTCAATATTCAGCAAAAAACATATTGACTGTGCACTTTGTCAAGAAGAAAGAAAGAAATCTTAGAACAAACCAAACTCCAAGGCTGATTCATCAGGGGGCTGACTCCAGTGACACCCAATTGACACCCAGTAATGCTCACCTTCTTACGCTGAATCAGCAGATAACACATCTGAAAAAAAGGTTGCACATTAAAGGTGGGAATAATTGCATAATGCAGCGTTGAGATTTGTGATTAATTTCCCCTAAAGCCTTCCTGGCTTTAAAAAATGGCATTTTAAAATGCACAGACTGTGTTTTAAAGTAATTATTTGGGCCTTTTGCCTTTATTGGATAGGACAGCTGAAGATGAAATGTTTTGAAGAGAGATTGGGGGGTGACATGTGATGACCAAAGTTCAAGTTTTGACAACATCATTTTAAAAGCATTTGGATTTTTCCACATTGAATCCCTCTATCAGAGATCATCCCTCCAGGTGCTGCAACTCCATCAGCAAAGCATGCTTTCATAACACACAACAGATGCACACATGGCCTGCCCAGCCCATTCTCTCTGTTTTTGTTTACATCCTGGCTGTGTTACCAGCGCTCATTCTGACTCAGTGGGAAGCCAATCCCAGCCGCTGATGGGAGTGTTAGTGCTCAGTGGACAGCACGGACATTCCTACTGTTCTGCTAACGAGGCGTATATGCACGTTCTTTTCCAATAATTACGTAGGCAGTATGCACAGGCATGCTCGCTGAGCTGTTACAGTGGCCTTCAAGTTGAACACATGATAGCTCTTAATGAACTCTGGTCCCTGTTTGTGTTTGTGTGTGTCCCCTGATTGTAAATTTGTGTTTATCTGCTGTGACAGCGTTTGTCCTTGTTGTAAACAGGAAGTGAGCACATGGATTACAATACGAGGAACAGACAGTAATTTAAAAAAATAGTGAACAATATTTACATCCTTAGAAGGGGCTGAACATTTGCTGGACTGAAATGTACATTTTTAAAAGGAGATTATTTAATGTACCATACGATACGAAATGAAACAATATGATACAAAATGATGCAATTTACTGTCTCCTTTGGGGAAAGGCTGTGTCCCAAACCCCATAGTGTACCATCTGCTACATACTCAAACAGTATATACTGCATGCTAACCATACTCATACCAATGCCATCTTCTCTGTGTCGCATGACCTCATCAATCACGTATTTCTCATCCAAGCTACGTTAAATTAGCACAACTGTTATATGTGAAATTCGCGCTGTGAATATGAAATTCAACAATGTGCATAAATTCAAAACTTTACAGCTACTTATTTATTTGAATATTATTTTACCACATATGAAACATATTGCACCACGGTAACTTAGATTTGTACGCTGCTTGTTGGCCGGCTTACAAACTTCACATTTGGTTAGCTACAATATATTTTGGGTTGGGCAGTATGACCAACGAGCTCCTGTATTACACTTAAAATGTCTGGCATTAGGTTACATCCTTGATTAAAATTACATGCTATGTAGCCGGAAAGCACTAAATACTCAGTGTGACGCCCCATCTAGTATGAATAGTAAGAATAGTATGCAGTTTTGAACACAGCCAAATCTTGAAGCTTGAAAGTTGAGGCTAATCAGGCACAGGTGAGACAAATGAGGGACAGGTGAGAACAATTAGGAAGGAGCACACGATCAAACAGGTGGACAAGAAGATTAAAAAAACATCAGACACAAGAGGGGATGAATGACAAAGTGAAAACAGAATGAACTGAACTACACGTACAGTACATGCACGAACAGGATCCCAGTGGACATGCACTAATGGAGACTGCAGGGCTTCACATGAAGGAACGGTTGGAGGTTTGGTGCCTCGCTCAAGGCAGTGAACTGGCACCAGACTTGGTCTGCACCAGGACTTGAGGTCCTCTACAGAAAAGCTACTGCCACCTCAAAATGCACATATTTCAAAGTGTACAAAAGTAAGAGAGAGTGCAGTAGGAGCTGGATTCTGCTCGCAGTACTAAAATAAAAACATAAAAACATCTTGACCTTCAAATAACATTAGAGGGAAGCTCTGCTTTTACTCCATTATCACTTATTTTGGTCAATCAGCAAAAAATCTTGCGTCATGGAAACTGCTTGAAAACAGACTCTTTAGCTTAGAATAGTTCTATGAGGTTGTGAAAGCTACTATCTATCAGCTTGATTTCTGAAGTCCCTTTTTTGTCCTGAGTGGGTGGCCTCCGGTAATTCTACTTTGAAATACTATATTGCCCACATCATGAGTGATTGTGAATGTATTCTGAAGGTTACTGATTACAGGTCAGTATTATGATATAATTATAGTTATAATATTTATAGCATTTATTTATATTTATAGCATCCCATTAATCCAGCCATCCATATATACCTAATAATTCACTTTTTTTAGTCTACATCTGTAAATTTTGTAATTACTGTACATAGCACAGACTCTTGCACTTTCTGCTTATTTGCACTTCTGGTGAGATGCCAAACCTCATTTCGTTACTCTATACTTGTATATGTGTAATGACAATAAAGTTGAATCTCATCTCATCTCATCTCATCTCATCTCATGATGGAAGAGTGTTATTGGTAAATTGTAAAAAAAAAAAATGCCTTTGTTGTTTCTCTTTTGTTATTTGTATGAAAAAATGGAACACACTGAGTCAAATTATTTGGCACTGGGAGCGCTTCAAACCTCCATGTCAGAGCGTCTTACTGTTGCTAGGCTATAAAAGTCAGCTCACTGGTCTCCTGCTTCACAGGGTAGTGATGAGTCATTTTTCGATGGCTCTGTATCCTTTACATTTGCTTTTATTCAATGGAACTCCACCAAGAAAACGTAAAAACTAAGTGTCGGCATTTTGTCCTTGCAGCTGCTCTACATCTGGAGCCTGTATCCTCGTATAGACCAGTCAGGTAGGTTTCTCCTCTGCTATTGTTGTTCACATTGTTGTCTCTTCTTGATTTTGATTGGTAGGTTGAGGGAGAAGGGACATTGACAAGGGAGTGGTGTCACCTAAGTTGAACTATGTCCAACTTGCACTGTGATAGCGACCAAAAACTGTTGATGCCGAGGAAAATGAGGTGCTGACTGCATGAAAATAAAAACAATGTATGTGGTGGACACATGCCCTTCACCTTTTAAGATAAGAAATTAACTTAACTCCATCATGTAGCAGAAACATTGCACTGCTAGTGACTTCTGAAAGTGCATGCTGCTGTGAGGCTAACGCAATCTAAGCTCGTCAGGCCTCATTTGCTAAGGCTAATTAGTCCACATCCAGAAAGCTTGTCTCCTGCTGCTCACAGCCAGACTCTTCACCTTTGTACCCCCCATTGCACCACCTGTAGTGAGGCCCCTTAGTGAGGCAGTATCACCAGGCTTTACCTCATCTGGCTTCTGGGTTTCAGACAAACACCACTCTGTAAATCTTGTTCAATCATTTTGTTTGACCTGAGCCCCCCTGGGTTGCAGTGCTCTGTATAAGTGAAGCCCCAGTTGTGTATAAAATATCAAATTTTCTTTCAAGGAACAGGATCAGACGTGAATTATGTTCCCATTATTCTAATGATTCAGAGAATATTGCATACATAATGTCTATCATTTAAATCTGCTTCATTTTCCAAAGGGAGTTCTGTCCACAGATCTCTTGCCCTAGTTTCCCCTCATACACTTCTTTGAATCTTTGAAGTCCATGCACAGTCACACACAAACAGGATAGTTTTTGGTGTCTCTCAAGGGAAGGTTACGGGGCATGTGTACTGTACAAAAAAGAGCCCACCTGCTCTGGCAACATTGGCAATCCATGGAACAAAGAGGGGAAACTGTTTCCTATTTTTAGTAAAGAGCTGATGACTAAAAGGTGAACATCTGTTCCAAAAGGCGGCTCAGTCATGTGAGTAATGGAAGTCACCTGAGAGGGATGTGACTACACAGGCGTAACCTTTACAGATACTACAGTTTATGGAAATCCTCTTTATCTGGAAGTGTGACCTTTAATCACAGTTTAAAGTTCAATTTTGAGGTCTTCAAACAGATTCTGACAAAGTCTGCTTTTCAAACAGTATTTATTGCCTTTGCTTTTCTTTAGTATAGTATTGCACCAAGTGCAGATGTTTTGCAACCTTTAAGGTCCCTGAGGACTTTTTGTTTAGCACTCCAAATTTGTCAGCAGTACTTTTTTGACTCTTGGGACAGATGCCAACTCTCTTTTATTCTAGTGTAGCCAGGGGCGTGTCCAGAGGGGTGTCAAGGGGTGGCATGCGCCCCCTAGTAATCCTAAACTATGATTTGCTATTTGACCTCTCAGAGGCAGGACTTATGTTAAAACTAAGTATTAGCTCTTTTTTTGCAGAAGGCTGCTAGTAGTTTTCTTTACATACAAATGTCGCTTATTTTCTTTCTGTTTTTACTTACTTATGTACTTGTACATAAAAACTTTGCAGATCTATTTCTGAAGGGTATAAGAAAGTAATAAACAATCTCTTTCTTGCAATAAAGTAACTGGAAATGTGTCAGGAGTGGATCAGAACATTGCAAGTTAGACTGTGTAGGAGTTTGCATATATATTTTTAAGTACTTCAAATTGTGACTTGGAACAAACATCTTCTTTTTTTGTCTATTCATTTCTAGATCTGAGTTGGGTGGGCAGACATGATGGGAAAAGACCTTGCACTTTGCAAAAGTTGCATCTGTGAGAATACAACATGTACTCTTTAACCTAAAAGGGACTTCTGAGTTCAAAGGCAGTTTTCAGAAGCATTGAGTTCACAGAAAGTAATTATAACACAGTCTGTTTCCATGCAGCACTCTCTCACACTGTCAGGGTGAGTTCAGGTAAAAAAAATATATTAATGAGAACTCTTAACCCTTTTATCCTGGAGACAGGTCGGCTTTTAACATCACTTATAGGTGACCTGCTGTACTATGATGGGTATTTCTCTCAGGATGGAACTAATCTAAAAGCTTATTGAACTCGTTTTTTGCCCAAAATATCAGTATGCAGGACTTACAAGGCATGCATAGATGCTAAAAGCAAGGGCAGCTATGGGTGGTCTACAGTGAGCTAAGTAGCTAAGCGATAAGCAGACGAGGTCATTCCTTGCAGTTTGTTTCTCTGCCCTTCTGCTGGCACATACATCATTCAGCACAGTGATAAAAAAAAGGACAACTGAATGTAAACACCACAGAGTGGACACATGATTACATCACAGCATGTTCAGGGAGGAGGATGGCAGTGGGAATTGGGTGCTCTGAGACATTTGGACATAATTATCTAATATTCTACGTGGAAGGGACCAAAATAGAATTGGCTCCCCTGTTCCTCTTGCTGTTGTGTCCAGCTGTAATGTGTGTAGATTCTCTGCCCGTGTGACAAGATGAGGTAACACAAAGTCATATCCTACAATCTCCCCAACTGGATCTCATGTCCGCCAAACAGTCATTACCAGCAGCAGGAGCACACATTGTGCACACTAAATGACAGGCTGGGTCAGTACTGGCTGCCCGTTAGCCTAGCTGCTGCACCTAGATAATTATGTATAATTGGTCCTCGCCGCTCTGAGTGCATTAGTCTCTCAGGGTTCGACATGACTCCATGTATGAACCTTATGCTCAGGGATGTTCAGTAATATGAGAGTGGACTGAGAGGGGATCAGATGCAAACATATACAGCAGATGTACAGCTCACACACACACACACACACACACACACACACACACACACACACACACACACACACACACATACATGTCCATACAGAACTCATCCACAAATGTAAATACTGAACTTCGGCGCACTCTCTCACCAGAGCACTCACCTGAACCCATGAGTCGTCTCAGTTTCACTCTGCGTCATGGCACTTTACACTCTCCTTCATATCTTTTTTTGAACAATCTGTTTATGGAGCATGATAGTGATTAACATCCTCGATTATCAGCCCCGTGCACCCACTCTTTCTGTGACCTCAGGAACCTGGCTTTCTGAGGCCAAAGTCACATTGCAAGAGTTCTAAAAGATGTAATGATGTAAAATGTAAATAGTATCACTCAAAAACAAAATGCGAGTACCCACAAAGTCCATATGTTCATGGTTCTTGGCAAAATGTCTTAGGGTGTGAGGAACATTAACAGTGATTTTACTCCCCTCTATATCCTCAAAAAGAACCTTGTGCTAGTGTTCAAACATCATACCCTGTTGAGTGAGGGAACCCTGAGGACAGCTGGGCACACACTCTGTGGATGGTAACGTGGAATGAAATGATAGCCAATTGGGAAGTGAGTTGACTGAATGACATTTTTGCTAACCTCAAGCTCACACTGTAACATGTATAGCCCATTTTCATGCTTTATCTCTTCAACTTCATCCACAGTCTTTCTTTTGTCTTTGTGACATTTCAGGTTAAGGTAGTCCACAAACTATCATTGCCTATCCGCCTGCTCATGATCAACCACGTTTGTTCACTTTAAAGTCATGTTTGACCTCTAATCATCTATCGGGCGTATCTAGTGTGTGATGTGCTGTTTTGGTCTTTTGTTGCTCTCTTCACAATATAAAAAAAAACTGAATTTTAAACCTGTTTGTCATCATGTGTGGGGACTCTGACATTTCAAAATTTTTAGGATTTTAAATTTTTTTTGATGTGGGCCAGGCTTGAGGTGAAGATACGCTTCTGCGCAATCTCAAACATCACACTCTCCAGCCTCACGTGATCTCAGTGAGAGAGATGTCAACAAACCAGAGACTGTATACAGCCTGCTGTAGTGATACTTTGCAGAGAGAAAATCAAAAGCAGAACGCTGAGACACACTCGGTAAAAGGTTGTCTATTCCTTTAGCAGGAACTGAAGGCCATATGGTACCTGTTTGTTTTCTGTCACATATACAAGCTGACTTAGCCTTAGGGCTAGAGTGTTTACACTTGCTTGGAAACACTATTACAGGCTTTAGCTCCATGTCTCCTCTCTCTTTCATAGGCTATTTTGGTCCAGCTCAGAGGGTACTGATGTAATCAACACGATCTTAAAGCTTTAAGGATGATATCATTGAGGTGGCTCAAATTAGTCAGTGAGCCCACAGGTTAAAGGCTGGATCTGAAAAACTTTCAAACTACCCGATAGACTTTATTGAACATCAGTATCCAAGGCCTAAACTCCCATAACTATTGGACAGTTAGTGGTTCGATCTCAGCTCCTGCAGTCCACATGTCAAAGTGTCCTTGGGCAAGACACTGACCCTGAAATTGCTCCCAGTGGCAGCCATCCAATATGGTGTAAACGGGTGAATGTCTAAAGTAGTGTTTAAGCTACATATATACTCGTTCTTGAGTTCAGTAAATTTGACCATTTTCCAATTTCAAACTGTTGCAGGGTTCAATGTAAAGGTGCAAAGACAAAGTTACAACAGAGCTTCACAATGGAGTGCTGTGGAACTGAATTTGATAAGGGATTGTGACTAAAAGGTCATCTACCAAGCTATAGATAAGTATTCTGCATGTTAAGTATTCTTTAGCAAGGGGCTGAACCCCTTGTGTAGAAGATGATGATGACCCTGGTATGTCAATGCATTGTAGCACCTTGAGTATTTTGATTCTGTTATACTTCGAGGAAAACACAATAAACAGACAAAGACAGACCAATCATGATTTTCTTCATTTAACGGAGTTCTTTTTACATATAGTCTTACCACTGTCAGGAGTAGGGGGAGCTGAATACATTGTGGCAAAGTGTCCATATATTTCACTGAACAAATTTCCTCCTGTCTATTATCCCTTTGGGGTTGACATGGTTAGCAATCAGATTCTACTACAAAGACAATATACATGTGCTTCACTCACAATAACGATCCCATTACCGCCAAAAGTGTTATATAGCCTGAATTGGCCATTCTCCGTCAATATCCTTTTACATCTTGAAGAAAAATAGTCTTTCAATCTTTCTTGGATTCTTGCTACCTTAACTTGAATCGCAATTGTGAAAAAGAAATTACAAGAAGTGTCTTTCTCCTTAATAAGTCTATCACCTAGGATATGCTTAGGCCTATACGTCATCCTGCTAGCTCTGCTGAACATCTGTAAAACTTGCACAATGATCTGTCAAAGTAATTCATGAAATTTCTTATACAAGAGAATGAAGTTCTTTTCACGTCTCAAATTGCTCGCTGAGGTTTAGACCAGTGCCCCAGTTTCTGATTTGGACTCTTTTTACATTAAAAAAACAACATATTCTAACCGTATGTGCTGCAAAATGACACAATGTTCCCCCCTCAGCAGAGTGGATGCAGACAGTGACAGACAGATGCTGAATAATCCAGTTTTCCACCTTGTTGACACCTTTACGTGTGTGCACTGACTGATGGTTGAGTTTACAGTTAAGAACTGAGCACACACACAAAACCTATGGATTGGTATTAGCCTCCCCCATTGTCTCTATCCCTGCCCAGAAATTATATGGTTAAATAACATCTGTTACTCCATTATAATGTGTCTGGTGTTGTGTAATCAAACAGGAGAAGAGCTGGCAGGGGCTACACTCAGCATTTTTGTGTCACAGTGGCAACAGGTGGATTGGGTTGCTTGGTAACGGCGGGAATAAAACATATTTGAAAATTGGACGCAGAGAGAGGGACAGTGAGTTTGTTTGATGTGACACTTAAAGGTGATTAGCAAAGCGTCAATTTTGATGGATTTTGTTGCAGCCTTTGAAGATAAGGGTTACAATGGGGTCTATGTTGCTTTTTATGCTTGTTTATTAGTGACAATGGGAAAGGAAGATTGCATAACTATTCATTGCAACACAAGCCCCATACTGCTTTATTGTACAACTAAATCAAATAGCTTTCCCGGCAAGCAAGATAGGACTCCCACAAGTCAAGACTCGATGTTGGTGTGTGTGTGTGTGTGTGTGTGTGAGTGTGTTTGTGTGCATCACAAATACCTCTCTTGGGAGGCTTGCTTGCGTACATACTCTACCATCCATTGAGAATCTTGAAGCAAAATGTAAGACACACACTGTACTGTACATTACTGTACGTTTCCTTGGTAGCTTACCTTCTCACTGTAATTACAGTTTGTATCTCTAACCCTGAGTGTAAACTTTTTCCAGGGACTGTCTGTACACGCTGCTGAGCAGGGACGCACTGCAAGTCAAGTTGGCCCTGGATCTGGCAACATGAGAAATTCTGCAGATTGTTGAAAATGATGTAATCAAAATGTCAAAGAGAAAGTTAAAAAATGACATCAGACAGGGGAAAAAGCATAATTAGAGATTTAATTAAAATAATTAGGAAAGCAGTACAAAAAGGGCATTAATGAAATTCAAGTTTAATTAAAATCACAGTGAATTAAAAAGCAATTAAAGTACAGCTGGCTAAGAAGTGATTGAATTTATGGGAATGCAGCAGTAATTAAAAATGTTTAAAGACTTGTTTTAAAAGAGTTTACAGATTGAGCCAATAGTTTGTCTAAGACATGAACGCAATCTTCACCCATTGGTTTTTGGAGTTTTGATGCCCAACGATGGCAGTTGCCATGTTGACAGTGCTGTGACACATTCTCTTTCGATCAATCTAGAAACAGCCTGGAGATGAGATGAGCCTCAATATGCAACATTATGAATATTAGCAAAACAATTAAGTATGGAAAACATGAGCTATTGATACCAATATTTTTTTTGTACTTTGATGTAAACATGTTTTTTCCTGTTGTCAAAATGGGCATTCTAACACAGGTGTAAATGGTCCCATTGAGACTTTTGCAAACAGCCTCAAGTGGACACCAAAGGAACTGCAGCTTTTTGCACTTATGCATTGTCTTCATTTTTCATCACTGGAGGTTGCTGCCTGAGGAAGCTGCAGGTTCTCTGACAGCTATTGTTTTACAGTTGAGGAGACTAAACTAAAAGCTGCTTCATCCTGTTTGTTCTGGTTCTAGGAACAATGAGTAAACATGACCCGGAAAACCTGAGGGGTCTGGATGCCTCATAACAAACTTACAGATCTGATGTGTATTTTGGCAGCATGATAATGAAAAAATATCACAATTATTTATATTGTATGCTCAAATGTGGATAAAACATGTTAAATTTCCCTTTTTTCTCAGTAGAGTAAAGGAAAATGCACAGTAGGTTTTAATGGACAACTGGGGTTAAGATTAAATAGAAAATAAAACATTAAGGTTTAATTTCAAGACCTGAAGGATTGAGGTCAAAGTCATCATAACGGTTTCAAGAATAGCCACTAGGTCAATGATATAATAATGTTCATGCTATGCAGGAAATGAACAGCAGGACACATGTTGAAATGACTAATGTTTTTGTGTATTTCGTCTGTGTGTGTGTGTGTGTGTGTGTGTGTGTGTGTGTGTGTGTGTGTGTGTGTGTGTGCGCGAGTGTGTGTGTGTGTGTATGTGTGTGTGTGTGTGTGTGTGTGTGTGTGTGTGCGCGCGCGTGTGTGTGTGTGTGTGTGTGTGTGTGCCAAATATTCTCTGACTGCATCATAAAGATGACCCACATTTGGGTCACATAAAAAACAGCATGTCAGCGTCATTGAGGACTTACCATTCTCACATCATCTCTTACCCCGACAACATTTACGGCTGATTTTTTGAAGGAAAAATTCATCCGTCTGCATTCACACATTTCAAGGCAGTTTTCAGGAGTTTGTGTGTCAAAATATTTTTCAGCACAGTTTGATTTATGTAAAAATGACCCAAGATCCGGACTTCATTACTTTCTGTTCAAATACCTGTAATGTATTCAGGTATTTGTTGTTGTTGTTGATGATGATCATCTTGGTGACAAATCTTAATTAAAGCTTTGACTGTTGTGATTTATCTCCATCTGAAGCATTCTTTAAATATTTGATTTGAAATGTAGGACATATAAAGTCACATTCATTCATATTCAGAACAAAGAGGAAGATGTAGAGGAAGAAAGAGGTGTTGTTTTGTGTACGAACAATATGTACCATGACACTAATTAAGTGGCTTTGGTTCATAATGACCTGTAATTATGCTATACTATACATGTAATGAGATCTGCTTTTAATTATTGCAAATGACATGTATAGTCACACTCCGACCACAAACTGTATCTCTTGTAAATTTGCAGATCATGTGAGCATTTAAAGCATCATTTTACAAATTTTCTTTGAATAATTTTCGTTTAAATTATCATGGAATATTTATGAAAACAGAAGCGGTTCTCATCTGTTCTAATCTTTTAGAAGTTTTATGTTGGGGACAAGAGTACGTAATCAGGAAGTCAGACAGTGTTTTGGAAAATTTCAAACTTTCTAAATCCTGTGTCCAAAGAGAATTTCTGCTAAATCTGCTAAATCTGCTCACCAGAATTTCTTGCACAGGCCATCAACAAAAAAAAATCTGAAATTCTGGCATCCACTTTGAGTTCATTCATCCCACTTACATCGAGTAACAACGCTCAGCATCCAAGCTTTTTATATGAACAAGAACACAGCATTTAATTGTTGTTAATAACATTAACAAGGGCTAAGTGGGAAAATGCAGAACCTGGAACATGCTCAGTAAACAGATAGCCCTGAACAGCCTGATCAGCAACAGCAGCAGCAGCAGCAGCAGCTGGGAGGGCCGTTCATTATCCAAGATGTGTTCTTCAGTACAGCTGGAGACAAGAACACACCTGCCTCAATACATATCTGTATAACAGGGTGATTTTTTTTGTATTTTTGGACCCAGTGACCTGACAACTGCACCATCGACAAATAGATACTTTATTCAGATTCAGATTCAGATTCAGACAACTTTAATTATCCCAGAAGGACAATTTAGTTTCACAGCCTACCGAGACATTCAACCTTCTGGAACTTACAATGTCACAACATGCAGCTATATTCACATTTAAAACACCATATCTAACACTGGTCATAAGAATACTTCAGCACATAAAATCCATCCAGATACACTAAAAATAAGTTCCTAAAAACATAACAAAACTTGCTTATCAAAAAAAATGTCCAGTGTGCAAAAGTGGCTCGTAATGTGGAGAAAAAAATCCTGCATTAATATATGTGCACAAAATTGGAAGACAGTTTGTAGTAGTTGCATGCATATCCTTGGTATAAGCCAGAAACTGTACACGCCCAACACGTCACCCTCATGTTATGAATGGTTGATAACAGCTGAGCTCTGTTCAGAAGTTAAAATGGACACTAAATTTGGTTCTTGTAATATATCATCCAATTGATGTGGGCCTTGGCTTGCATGCCAGTTTCCTTTCCACATTGCTGGTGTTGACGCTGCCCAAAAAATCAAAAGAACAAGACAATCCAGCATTTGCCAGTTTTTTTCAGATGTCCAGCCAAAGTCTGCCTCGGTCATAAGTACTGTAGCTGGTTTGATTTACTTTTTTTTGTACCTCAGTCCAAGTAAAAGAAAAACATGAATAAACTACACATTTGACCTTATTGTGTCTTTGTGTAACAAGGATGAACTGGAAACAGAACATAACGTTATGCGCACATCCTTGAGAATTTTTCTTCTCTACATCAATCAGGAACAGATTGTTCTCACTTTGTCTCATTATTATGCAGCTTCTTTACTGTACATGAAGTTCTCACCAGAGGAAACAGTTTGAGGCAGACAGACATAGTACATTTTTTCATATTGCAATCCAGTTGAAAATACCATATTAAATTACAGCACAGAGTCACCTTGACCATAACGCCCTGTTCTTTTAAGATGAGGCAGAATAAAGCTGAGAAAAGTACTGATTTTCATAAGCTTGGTGGCAGTATCAAAAGACCTTCACGCTAAGGCCATCGCGCTCAACGCACAATTGAAAGAGAAGGACATTATCCCATGTGCTTAGCACGGCCTGGACCAAAAGTAGAACCTGTAGTGGAAAAGGTTAAGAGGAGAGGACTCCCAGATCTGGCTCACTAACATACACACACACACACACACACACACACGCACACACACACACATGCACACACACACACACACACACACACACACACACACACACACACACACACACACACACACACACACACACACACACACACACACACACACACACACACACACACTGGACAAGCTGTTCTCTCCCCTGACTCAGCAGGCCGAACACAGCCTGACCTGTGTGTCTGTGTGCGCACATCTTTGCACCTTGATGTTTCCAACAGAGTTTTTTTTTCCCTCTGTGTGTATGCCTAAGAGAACAGCTTAACTTAGAGACACACACACGTACACATACTGTTCTTTTTTGCATCAGCACAGGGTGAATCCTTTTTTCCATTATTATAGACAAAAAGGAAAACTAAGATCTCTCTCCCACTCGTCACAGAGGACACACCTCCGCAGACTGCGCTGTCAGATGTCTTTTTATACTCTCCAGTAATATGCATGGACAGGTTACTTCTTAAACAACGTTTTTGTGTGTGAGTGTGTGTGTGTCTTTTCTCATTAGCGGAGGGAAGAAAGTTCGATTGGACATGTTATGAAACAGTCTGCCTCTGTATGAGAACAAGCTCTTGCTTTTTCTTCACTGTCGGACACGTTAGCTAATCCTGTTTAAGTGTAAATGAGTTGGATGATGCTGCCATGGAATACAAAAGAAAAAAACAACTACCTTTTACCCTGACATCATCAAACCAAATCACTAATACAATCCTTAGAGCTTCCAGATGAAGCACTGATGACAAGTGAGCAGTCCAGTTTGTACCCCACCTCTCGCCCATGGCAGCTGGAATCAGTTCTAGTCACCAGCGACCATGAACGGGATAAGCGGTATAGAAAATGGATGGATGTATAAAGCCATATTGGGTTCTATCAAAACTACCTTCCTATACCTCAATAGCCTTGTTCTCAGGTCTATTCAGTTGAGTCAAATTAAAATCATTTTCTCAAAGAGTCAAGCTTCCCTGAAACCAACACAATCTACAAAGCTAGCAGGCGAAGGGACGGGGTCTCCAATGCAGACAAACATCCATAGAGGTAAATAATCTGAAGCAATGGTCAGAAGAGAGATTTTTAAATAGGAAACATTATGCATTTTTAGGTGTCCAGAAATCTAAGAGGGGCTAGACAATTGAGCATGCAAAAGAAAGTAAACAGAGAAACCGGTGTGAAGAAAACATGAACAGTTTCAGACGTGGTGAACAAATGGTAAATGGACTTGAGCTTATATAGCGCTTTTCTAGTCGTCCGACGACTCAAAGCGCTTTTACAGCACATGTCACACCCACCCATTCATTCCCTTTCACACACTGATGGTAGTGGTCGCTATGTAGTATCATCCATCAGAAACAAGCAGCAACCTCCAATGCAAAAGTACCAAAACGTTCAGTTCCTTCAGCGTCCAATGAATCACAATTGACACCCATGTTAAAATGCCTATTCTGACAGCAGAAGTAAGGTCTGGTGGAGAGTCAGATGACTGGGACTGGTGGCATATCTGGAAGGCATATCTGGTGGACAGCTGAAAAAAAAGGCCAACATGGATATGCCAAAAACTGCAATTCCTCAAGTGACCACTTGAGGCTGACTCCAAAAGGGAGTAAAGCTGCATAAAGTTTTATGTTATATCTTATACAGTTTCTAGATTATTACACCTTTTAAAGACATCTTTAAGGGAGATTTTATGAGACGAGTGGATCAGCCTTGAGCGTAAACTGTTCAGCTTTTATAATTTCTTGTTCGCCCATCCCTCGCTACTCACCAGTTGAACGCTCTGGTTTAAATGGAGGGTTTGAAACAGCAGTTCAAAACTAAAGGGTGACCTCAGGATGTCTACGTTTGCCTTTTTACGGTCTCAGAATAAAGCTCAATAGAGGATAGGCGGGGGCCTGCTGTGGTGGAAATGGGTCTGAAAGGAGGGACACACTTAACGAAAACACAACTGAGTCAGACAAAGGAAACAGCATACAGTGAATCCTCATGACAACTCAGAGTAGGCAGTGAGTACAGAGTCACATCAAGGATCAGAACAAAAGTCAACATGTCCCTCCGTTTGCAGTAAAATTGACCGAACACACAAAGAAAAATAATCAGGAGATTTTCAAAAGACAAATAGGAAACTGGAATGGCTGAGATGCTAACTGATAGCCAAAATGTAATGACTTAAAAATCTGTAGAATGATGTTAGATGAAAAACCTGATAAATTAGAAAAAAATGTAATTGGAGGATTGCACAATGACAAAATTCAATTTGACCTTGTTTTGTGACTTATTATCACCAGTATTGTCGCCAGTATTACAAGTTGAAAATAATCATAATGACACAATCAAAAGTATTCAGATTGGACTCTGTAAATCTTCATGTACTATGTAACTTACTAACCACATATTTTCCTGGGAGCTCCTGAGCTTCCTCTTGCTGGTCTTTGAATAGATTAACTCCATCACCTTCAAAATTCTGCTTCTCACCTTCAAGGCCATCCACAACCTCGCTCCGCTTTACATCTCTGAACTCCTGCACATCAACACACCTACTCGCACTCTCAGGTCTTCTTCTTCCATTCAACTCACTGCACCACCCGCCCGCGTGTCCACCATGGGGTCCAGGGCCTTCAGCCGCTCTGCCCCCCACCTCTGGAACTCCCTCCCACCACAAATCCGTAATATCGACACTCTCTCCATTTTCAAATCTCATCTCAAAACACATCTTTTTAAACTGGCATATTCAGTCTGATCATTCTCCATCCGTTCTCATAACTCCTTTACATCCTGTACATTTGTGTTTTTTTTAATGTTAATTTGTGTTGTTACTTTGTTGTTTTTTATCTCTGCTCTGTAAGGTGACCTCTCAGTAATGTGAATTCCATTGAGTTAAATACTTTAGCTATTCCTTTAAGTGAATTTACAGTCGAGCTCAGACCATTTCTAAGAAACCTGCATTCTTTGAAAAGTATGTCCATTGTGGCTTTCGCTGTCCAAGGCATTTTGTTCACTGTAAGTGGATTGTATTACTCTGTAAGGACAAATGCTTCTATCCAGTCTTCTGATGCTGTTATGAAGCTTGTCAAGCTTTTTTTTCTATTATAGCTGAAGTCCTTTTTTCGACATATACAAATAACAAATGCACACAGTGGGGTGAGGTTGGCCTTATGGTTGCGTCACACGTCCCATGTGATGTGGCTGTGTGTCATCCCTGAATCTCTACCCAAACATTTCCTGTGTCTCTTCAGCTTTCCTATTCAGTAAGGGCAAAAATGCAAAAGCAAGAAAAAAACACAATGCTCATGAATGCAATCAAGAGGTCAACGGCAAGCTTTGTGTTCAGCTTGCATGACAATTTTGGAAACAGACACAAGTTGCAGATCTGATTGTAACCAAAACAAGACGTTCTTGATTCTGTACCTTGTGATCCCTAACAAAATTATCTTTCAGCTTGTCAATTTCTGCCTCAAACACTTTTAAATGTTGTTAAATGTTTCTGTGCATTTGAAAGCAGTGTTTTCTGAAGACAAATCGTCTCAACAGTTGAATATATAATTAATTGTGAATCTTTGCTATAAAAAATGTTCACAAAGGATGCTCACAAAGTGCTGTAACTCATTTCCTCTGACACCTACCATTTGACAAAGTTTTTTATGATTTCAAAGCAACTTCATAGAAATAATCAATCTTGTCGCTGTTGGTATTTTGCTTTTGGAGGTCATACAAGTGCATCAGTATTATTTTCCATTTGTTTCATAACCAACAAAAAAAAACTCCTCACTGGAGCTTTAAGATGATTTGGGATTTAAAATACATTCAAGAACAAACGCACTGTGCAAAATGTGTTTAAACATTTGTGAATCACAGCAACCATGAGCAAACGGTTTGACTTGGCAGGCAGAACAGTGCACAAAGACAAGTATGGCTGTTGAGTCCAGAAGGTTGCACGATTAGCTGTGCAGCCTGATACAAAAAACACACGCACTCTTACATGAATGACTGAACACATGATCCCCGAGCTTATGTCTGATGAAGATAATAAAGAACATTCTCACAACCCAAACACTGATTAACTTGTGCCTTCATATCAATAGCTACACTGAACTATTAATAAAGTCAGCTGTCTTGAGATACAAAGTGTATCCATCATGCTCACTCAGTTCTTCATTCTCATAAATAGTATCGGACATCTTGAAACCCCTTGTACCAGTGTTATTGTTGCTGCTGCTGCTGACCCATTATGTGCACAGTTTAGCATAATTTAACATAATCATATTAATGAGTGAAGCTGGGCTGCCTGTCCACAAGAACGGTGTGTTTTTATGCATAATCAGTGCCGCAAATATGCACCGTTAAAAATCATCTGGCAACTGCTGCAGCTGGGTGTCCATGCTCCGCTCGGACAGTTTTCTGTAACACCTGCTTGACATAAGACCTCTGTTATGTCAAACCGGATTGAGGCTGAGCTTTGTCAATAGAGAGCTAACATCAGCTTTCTATGACTGCACCTACAAGGCCTTTCAATTTTCAATTCCAGAGCAAGGAGGAAGCAGACACTTTAAGGGAAAAACCTTGAGTATTGCAATTGTGCACAAAAACATTTCAGAGAAGAGAGTACTGAATAAACTGTAGAAAGCAGACCAGAGCACATCTTTGACCTTTTTCCGCCATACAGAGCTTGCAGTAGACCTACACTATATGTTAGGTATATGATACACTTTGGTTGTTTTCCTTCACAGATGTTCAAGGTACTGTTTGACACAATGGCTGAGACTAAGAGACAGAAGAGGATGACGACAGATAAAGCAAACAAAAGAAAATCGGAAAAAAATAAGAAGCTGGCACCCTCATGTGTAATGGCTCCAGACCGTTCAACAGATGTGGATAAAGTGTTGAGCTGCTGACAGCCCCGGGTCGATTTAACTTCTGGTTATATTTATAGTAGTGATGTTAAAGTAATAATTAGAGACTGTATAAACAGATCATTTATTTTTAAAGTCATACAGAGGCGGACTGACTTCCCGTTTACTGGAAAGATTGCCTTGGACTTCTCTTGTAAATATTGCAGCGCACTGGTCTCAGCAGATGGTTTTTGCTCGTAACTGTGCATGTTTGTGAATCATGTGCTTTTCCCCAAAATGACTGCTGAATTGCTTATTGTATTTTGTGAATGAAACGCTGTTTTTTTATGCATTTAAAAAGGTATAGCAAACGCAAAAGCAGCACAATCCTGTAGGGAATCAGGACCCTGTGTTTTACAGCAATGCAGTTGCACTCAGAGACCTCCAGTGGGCGTAGAAGCGCATCAAACTGCATTCCTCCATAATTGTTGCTTTAACAATGCTCATTGTTCCAGCAGAACAATTGTTTGATGGTTTCCCTCTGAAATCTCATCCAGTACAGGTAAGGCACCAAGACAGATATGTGACAGATATGTGGAGGGAAAATAACTTTGCTTTTGGTCTACAGTAAATCGACCTTCATACGATTGGGAGAACGGTTAGACGAGTCGGGTGCAATCTCCAACCTCCCTGCTAGATGCTTCTAAATCAGAAACATTTTAACAGCATGCTAATCCTAATCATGTTTGCAACTATTCTTTGCCGCCAGAGTGGTTTAGAAGTGTGCTGCCCTAATTTTTCGTTGAAAAGGATCTTGTATGAAAACACAATATGTACTGACTAATCCAAATGTATTCTCTGGTGTCATAATAATGCATTTACACTTGTAGCATGTACAGCAGTTGGTTATAGTAATATCATGTGTGAATCATCAATATCTCAAGGTTGAAGAATACAGAACCAGAAGGCAACCCCCTTGCAGCAGGCTAGCTGCTTCACACTAGACACTCATAGTAAAATAAAATAAAAAACACACTGCTGTGCACATAAAAGCCATGTTGTAACCAGCCCTCTGAGTTGCTGACGTTGATTCTGTTCTCTAGCTCTCACACGGGCTGGGTACACGTGCCTAGTACACAGTAAGACATCCATTACAAAGTACACTTAAGACACACTGACACACAGACACACACTCATTGGTTATGCTCTGACAAAAATAATCCTGGACATACAGTAGCATGAAGACGTATGCAGCTGGTTGAGTCCGTAAAATTGCAAACGTGTCTTCATTATTCATATAAGAGCATCAATTAGAAATTAAATCATTTGGCCTTTTTAATTAGAAAAGGAATAATTTCAGCCCCTTTCTCTTTATCAGTGGTTAAGTGTGGAAGAATTGTAATTTAACCAATTATTTCAAGATGTGTTCATGTGAGTTCTATGCTAAATCACAAGACATCCTTCTTGCATGCTTTTAATAATGATGCACATCTCCCATTCACAGCTAAGTTCTTTAAGAGAGCCAGAAAGAAAATGCTTTTAAAGAAATAAAAACATGTTGAGAAAAAAGGCATGATTTGCAATCAGCGCACTAACACTGGGCTGAGATTGCTTCTTCTAAAAAAAAACAAAAAACCCAATTTTAATTGAGGCTGGGATGACAAGGATTGCAAGGCATTCTGTCCAAACATTAAAGCTTTTATTGTGGTATTTGGGAAGGAAGAGGACTACTTTTTTTTTTATCTTTGCAGAAAATATTTTAACTGATTTCCATAAAACATTACGTTAAGTAAGGGTACTTTCTTTTTTAACCATGGTGTGGATAAAAAGAACACAGAATGGGTTGGAAAACAATAGTTTGGGTGGAACTGTGTGCCATTATGGGACTGATTCATTGAGCTGTTCAACACCTGCCACCTTAAATTGTTTTATCCTGATGTCGTGACTGTTCAAATATTCAGAAAAAGTTAGAAACATGCACCCAAAGCCACGTGGCAAAAGGGCACCTACTTGTGATATTCTGATATGGCAATAGAGACCATGCCAGATTGAGTTTTAAAGTAACCCACCATACATCTTAGCGGGCTAGGTGAGGCTTTATAAATGATGTTTTGTATTGCCACATAACTTTGGGTCACCAGTTGTTCTTCCATGAATGTGTCTGTTGTTGTTTAACTGCAACGAAGACACCCCGCATGGACAGACAAATAAAAGTTAAAGGCTGTGCTCCTCGCCAACAACCAGTGACTCATGCTCTTCCTATTAGAGAGTAATTCCTCTCCCAACAGAATCTACATCAACAGGATTTGACGGGAGAGCAGCAATTACAGGTGTTCATCGCTTTAATTCCCTCCCAAACCTGAAATCCAAAGGTCATTTTACTCATATCTAGGGGGGCCACCAGCTGCAATCCTGTATGTAGGGTGCTGTTTGAACATTTTATTACCGGTATGAAAACTAAACTGTGACAGCGGCAGATCTTGTATTTTAGTCTTTATCATTTATTTTCTATTTCCTGTTATGACCAGTGTCATGACGCAAATGTATTTGAAGGCATATGATTGGTCTAACAAAAGTACTGTAGTAATGGCGTCAGTTAAGGGTTATTATATCAAAAGCTATGGTGAATTAATTGTATTGTTTGTTTGAAAAGAATGAAGTTGCATAGATATGAGCAAACACAAAACAGTTGAATCATTTTTAGTTTTTTAGAAATAAAAAGACACTTTGCAGTAAAGCTTTAGCCGAGTGTAATACTGGTAGACTCTGCTAATGTTAGCACCGCTAGCATTAGTGCTAGTCCATGATGAAGTTCAGTTGCAATCTAATATCTCAGAAATCACCATCAGTGACTGTTTTCCACATCCAGAGGAGTCAGATATTTCCCCCCACACAGCAGCAAAGATCCACAGTATGTGCTACCTCAGTTTTCTCCACGTGACATCAGCTTCATCACGGCTAATGAGCTAAAAGGGCGTTTGAATCCGTCAAACTGTTGACTAGATTCAAGATCAATTCCGACTTTTACTTCATGTTTCTCTGGAATAGCTTTATAATACTACAATACATTGCTCCTTGTATTTAGCTGGCGGTTGTTTTTGAGGTGGCTACTTGTGGTTAATTCAGAATGTTGGTCTTGTATAGCAACGTATAGGTAGTCTCTCTCTCTCTCTCTCTCTCTCTCTCTCTTGCTCGCTCAGTTATTGCGTATGTGTATGTGGGAACCTTGAAAATAAACGTTTCCTATACATGTGCTGGAATGGTTCTTGTGCGTACAGTGAAATTGAATCCTGCCAACGCCAATGTTCACATGCATACATTTATCGCCTAATATCAGATATTGTATGAAAAGTGTTGTACACCTAATGACCAAGAGTTGATATAAGCAAATCAAACTCTTGTGCGTAATGAGGAATGCCCTGTTCTGATAAAACTGTGTGCCATGTCCATATTAACCACAGTGTTATCCAGGTATTGCATTAATATTGATATGTGAGGGTAACCAATAATGCCTCTCAAAATGTTTTTTGTAAAGATGATTACAAAACATTTTGACATGTATATGACCTACCTTGGGCAAGAAAATGACTCATTCTGTTTTATAATTCACTGCTATAATATTACTGCATATTTAATCTTAAGACAGCAGTGTCCTCAACGCAATAACATTTTTGAGGCATTTTCAGGACACAGAATAAAGAACCCATTCTCAATCCCAAGGCGGCAAAAATCAACACTTGGTCAAGGCTGTCACTTCAGCTTCTCGAACACAGAAGGTACCATTTACAGTCTGCCAGCTTACAATTTTAAAGCCTTTGAAGGCAATAAAAGATTCTCAGAGAAACAGCTGAGAGGGAAGTTTGGACCAATGAGTCCCCATAAGGGTGCAGAACCTCAGAACCTTTGGTAAACAAATCTTGACTTCAGTCATTTGAGCAACAGTGTGACAACATTGTGAAACATTAAAACTACCCCATGAGCCATCCATCCATTATCTAAAACACTTTTTCCCTTTCGGGGTTGTAACAGGGCAATTTAGAGTCACCAATTGACCTGACAAGCATGTCTTTGGACTGACGGATGGTGTCGGAGTACTTGAAGGGAACCCACACATACACATAGAGAAAATGCCACACACACACACACACACACACACACACACACACACACACACACACACACACACACACAGACAGAAAGGTCCTGTGCAATGGGGATTTGAACTTGAAACCTGGCTGTGAGTCAACAGTGCTAACCACTGCACCACCAAAAAGCCTCATGGTGTTAGTTTTTATTTTTATGACACATATTTTGTGCCTTTACCTTACCCACCCAAAAAGAATGTTGATGTTGTCCTATTTGGAAAGAACAAAAAGGTATTTAAACTTTATTGTTAAATGCCTCTTTTACCTTCAAAATAAATAAATGCAACCTGTGCTTGTTTCATTAAAACAGTTAATTTTGAAAGGAAGATCAGCCTAAACACAAAGTTTTTTCCACATATGCACCAAACTCCTCAAACAATCCTAAAATGTATTAGAGCGAGCTGCATATGTGAACTCAAAAAGCAACATTTTTAACAATGGCTTTTTCCTGCCTGTCAATTTTCTGTATAAGGTCGAGGTGAGCAGCAGGAAAAAATCTGGAAAATTCACCACGAAAGAGTTAGTGATGAAGTTTATATCCTACATGTAGCACTGATATACTTTGGAGTAAAGGCAAAGATTTTTCATCATAGCGTCAGACTATGTTGCTTCATGTGCAACTTTTGTGTTGTTCTCGTTAGGTCACATATTGCCTCCTGTCCAACAGCGATAGCCTCCTTCTGTGAGGTGCATGCATAACAAGCAATTCAAGAAGATTCAAGGGGCATTCTGCCTGAAATCAACAAGAGTGCATATGTGAAAATTGATTCAGACATACAAATGGAAACTCCTGCAGTCCTGTTGCCTGAAAGTTTAGGTAACGATGTCCAAAGTTTACTTTTAACATTAGAGAAAAAGAAAGTGTCAATTTCCCACCTTACTGGCATCTGATCTACTAATAGATCTCACATAAAAGGTTTTCTAATTCACTTATTTTTAAACCATCATTCTAAAAAACACTATATATTTTTTTAAACTTAAAATGCATCTAATATTATGTTGACTTTTTTTCCCGGGGCTGTTCCCAACTGCAGACTAAACCCTCTCTGGAGAAGAGCTAATTAGACATCTCTGGTATCCTGTGGAGCTGGAGAGAGTGATCAAAAATCTGTTCCGCTGTCATGGAACAAATTATTTCGATCACACTTTCTCCTGCAGAGCACCTACACCTTTCCTCATTAAATTACTTTGAAGCTCTTTCTACAGCAGCTTCAGAGAGATGTGCTGTCTGGATGAGACAAACCCAGCTTTATTCATTAAAATTATTATTTTCTTTGCCTTTATTTTATGAAACAGTGGATGTTAAGTACCCCAAATGGTCAAGGTATGTTTGCATGTTTGCATGTTTGTATGATTGTATGATTGGATGGACGGATGGATGAATGGATGAATGGATGAATGGATGGATGAATGGATTGATGGATGGGTGGATGGATGGATGGGTGGATGGATTGATGGATATTGATGGATGGATGGATGGATGCATTGATGGATGTGTGGATGGAAGGATGGAGGGATGTATGGGTGGATGGATGGATGTATGGATGGATGAATGGAAGGCTGAATGGATGGATGAATGGATGGATGGTTGGATGGGTGGATTGATGGATGGGTGGATGGATGGATGGGTGGATGGATTGATGGATATTGATGGATGTATGGATGGATAGATGGATGCATTGATGAATGAATGGATGGATGGATGGATGATGCATTGATGGATGGATGGATGGATGGATGGATGGATTGATGGATGTATGGATGGATGCATTGATGAATGAATGGATGGATGGATGGATGGATGGATGGATGGATGGATGGATGGATGGATGGATGGATGGATGGATGGATGGATGGATGATGCATTGATGGATGGATGGATGGATGGATAGATTGATGGATGTATGGATGGATGGATGGATGGATGATGCATTGATGGATGGATGGATGGATGGATGGATTGATGGATGTATGGATGGATGGATGGATGGATGGATGATGCATTGATGGATGGATGGATGGATTGATGGATGTATGGATGGATGGATGATGCATTGATGGATGGATGGATGGATGGATGATGCATTGATGGATGGATGGATGGATTGATGGATGTATGGATGGATGGATGATGCATTGATGGATGGATGGATGGATAGATGGATACATTGATGAATAAATGGATGGATGGATGGATGATGCATTGATGGATGGATGGATGGATGGATGGATGGATGGATGGATTGATGGATGTATGGATGGATGGATGGATGGATGATGCATTGATGGATGGATGGATGGATGGATAGATTGATGGATGTATGGATGGATGGATGGATGGATGATGCATTGATGGATGGATGGATGGATGGATGGATGGATGGATGGATGATGCATTGATGGATGGATGGATGGATGGATGGATTGATGGATGTATGGATGGATGGATGGATGGATGATGCATTGATGGATGGATGGATGGATTGATGGATGTATGGATGGATGGATGGATGGATGATGCATTGATGGATGGATGGATGGATGGATGGATGCATTGATGGATGGATGGATGGATGGATGGATGCATTGATGAATGAATGGATGGATGGATGATGCATTGATGGATGGATGGATGGATGGATGGATGCATTGATGGATGGATGGATGGATGGATGGATGCATTGATGAATGAATGGATGGATGGATGATGCATTGATGGATGGATGGATGGATGGATGGATGCATTGATGAATGAATGGATGGATGGATGATGCATTGATAGATGAATGGATGGATGGATGGATGGATGACCTACCGATCAGTTGCTGTTGACGTGATATATTCTGGGGAATTGTTTTATACATGCATGCACTACTTGATATTGTATTATTTTGTCATTACATTCATGGGTTAGCTATTTTACATATGTCTTGATTTTTCCTTTCTCTGTTTCATGAAAGAGTCAGATGGTTCTTCTTAATTAACAATGGATTTGTGTTAACTGGGTCATCCCTTTTCGTCACAATACATCTCATATCACCTAAATCCCTGACAAAAACAAGAGGCTTATAACTAAAAGTCCCATAGGGCATTTGTGTTGCTGGCCTGAAGACCTAATTAAGCAGCAGTTTATTGTAATCATAATTCTCTTCATCCCCAGATGATTTCAAACTGTAATCTCTTCAACTGGGAAGAAGTTGAAAACTTTTGAAGTTTGAAAACTTCAAATCAAACAGAACGTCAGTGAAAATGATCCCCCCCTAGATCCCCCCTAAATGCACATCTGACTATGAGGCTAAGATTGGAAGTTTCCATCATCTCAAGTCCATCTGTCAGAGTCATTACGTTTTCGATGGTATGTCAAATAAGACAGCCAAGAAAGAAGCAGAGTAGTCCATAACTGGAAACTTTTACACCTGTGATGTTCCAGTTTCCGACAGGTGTGAGTCACTGATCGAGACCAGGAAATGAAACCTGAATGATTCAACTTGACAAATTACATCTTTGGAGTTTATTTTAAGGCAGTTCTTAAAATACAAAAAGGAAACAAATAAAAGCTCTATAACAAGTGCAGATTAATGCCCCATTGTGAATCCCTAATATAATTAATAATATAATAGTAATAATATTCAGCCAAGAACCTTTAGTGAGTACCTCTCACTTATTTCACATCAGTTGGGATTCAAAGTCATTGTGACAAGTATGCCTTTTTGTAATGGTATAACAAGACCCAAAAATGTCATTTTTATGTTTAAAATTATTATTATTATTATTATTATTATTATTATTATTATAAACCTTTAAAGGTTTTAATTATAGTTTCTGGAGTTTGAGCTCTGCTTTCTTGTTCCCTGGATATACAAATTGGCCATTAAAACATGTAACAGCATAGCAACCATCAGTTATGTTTCTGACCACCTCAGGCCTGTACAACGAATCAGGGTGTTATGTTATTGAGATAATTCCGGGGTTAACTCTGGCTTTTCAGTAAGGTGGTTCACTTCTTACCAAACTATCTCCTGCTCTGGAGAAGCTTATGTTTGGAGGAAGAGATTGACCCTGACCAATTAGATCTCTTGATCAAAGAGCTGGAGGACAGAGAGAGGCCAACAAATACTTTGTCTGTCACTTATGATTTTATATAAGAAATAGGATGATAACAGTTTGTAGTTGTGCTACTGATATCATCCTACAAAAGAGACTGAAAAAACACCAAAATCTTGTAGTACCTATGAGTCGCTAGATAATCGTTAAGCGTACTATCACTTTTAATTGGGCTCTACTTATATACTAATTGATTAGCCATAAAGCCAGATAACCAAAAAATACCCTGTTGAACTCATTCTATAGTACAGGCCTCAGATGTTCAATGTTAAATCTCTGTGCAGCATTTCTTTCTCTTGTCTTTGGTATCTCTCAAGGGAAATATCTGGCTCCTTAACAACTTAATACTCCACAATTTTCCCCAGCTAGCAAGGTAATTGTTGTTGTCTGCTTTTTCTTAGTCTGTTTTGTTGTAAATGGATGCCTTCTGTGGCTGAACACCATGCAAGGAGAGCTATCAAAGGGAATCAAGACAGTACAGTGACAAGCTATTTTAACTAGTCAATGAGTCAATGAAGGTACAGAGAGAAAGAAATAATCTCCTGCAATTTTAAATCATCATCTAGATGTTGTGATTAGCAATTTCAAAGAGATTTAAGATTTTATTAGTAGTGTAAGATTTAAAAGTGAAGTAAATTCATATATTTGAGTTAATCCATGTATTTAAGTTTAAGTTAAAAATAAGTTAACATTTATACAGTGAACTATTTACATATTTGAGTTTACAAAGTTAATATATAGTTTATTATATATATATATATATATCATTATAGTTAATGATATATTTATATGTTTTAATGTTTGCAGTACCACCTAGTAACTGTGACCAAATTATATTGAATCTACTTCTGTGTTTGTCATAATGTTTGCCTTGAGTTTAATCATCCTAACCTCTGATTGGCTAATGACAGGACATGTGATGAGTAATGAGGAAGTGTTGTGGTTGTTGTGTAGCAGAACAATGTGGGTGACAGTAAAGTGCTGCTGAGAAAGTTATCCGTCTCCATCCTTCTGTTTCTCTTAACTAGAGTGATCCATCCACCACACATCGGACCCTCACGTTACAGTAGTCTTTATTCAGTTATGCAAACTCATTGTCCCGCAGAAAATCCATCAACTGTGATTCTGGGAAACATGCACGTCGTCTAGTAATTAAAAGACCATGAAATGTGTTTAAAAATATGAAGTGTCGTAATGAGCCATTAAATATTGCCTTTGATACATGAATTTTTAAAATCCCTAAAATTAGACTTTTTCTTGCAGCAGAATTAATGTATGTTACATAATAAACTAAGCCTTGCCAGAATAAAGCCTAACAGTGTGGTTACACAAGTAAAAAGCCTTTCTTTTTGTCCACCCAGGATTGAATTATGAGCCGTAATGTCATACCCAAGTTTGTATGACCTTGTTTTAAAAAAAACAAAAAACGGTTTATTCGGGATCTTGGGGAAAAGAACTACACTACCCACAATACTAGAGTGTCACACTGATAGGTGGAGCCTGCTGTTATATGGAAATGTTTAATGTTTGCTCCTACCACTGAAGTTAAACACACTTTAAGTACACAAACTACAATATATTACAATATTATTATTAACAATATAGACATTACTATGAAGATAAATGTTTCAGAAGAAGTGTGCTGAACTATAATTTTTTGGGTCTCCTTGGATTTGCAATGGAGTGTTGGATGTGTAGTTTCTCTCTGAAAAAAAAAAGAAGATTCATACAGTCTTGTACCTTTCCCATGTTCTCTGCTTTCCAATTGTTTATGTTTTCAGGGGGCCTGAATGAAAGCTCCATAAGTCTTTAACAGCTCTTTTCAACATCTGTTAGAAAAGTGCTAAGTTAGCATCCAGCTGCAGGAGGGACCATTTTATTCATCAAAAACACGTGAGTGTGCTGGTCTCACTGACATACTAATGCAACTCAAAAAAAAAAAAAAAATCACTGTGGGTCAAAGACACACCCAGTACTGTACATGCAGAACACATTATCCCGTGCATTCATACACAACTGTCTGCACACACTGACACACACACATAAACACAAACGCAGGAGTACAAGTAGGTGGGCCAAGGTAGGTCAAGTCACTAGCTCAGGCAGTCACAGAACAGCAGGAACAGCTGTGTCACATGAGGAGACAGAACTGACACAAGCAGAACCGCTGGAACATGAGTGCAGTGAGGTGTCAATAAAGCAGTTCTTACAGTAATATATTCACTCTGGACTTCAAAACCTCCTGATATATGTATTTTTGTGAGTGTGTGTTCGACGAGGAGCGCCTTCATGTTTCTTTGTTCTGTGCATTTATTACATTAACCACTATTGTTGAGGTCAAAAGTCCAACAGGCAAACCCCTCCATTTGGTCGAATTAGATTAAGATCTCACAATGAGTCACATAATGAGCAAAGTATAGTCTTTTTAAAAGGAAAGCTTCAGGCTGAGAGTTGCTCATCAGTAGGTTTGAAAAAAAGGAAGTTGGATTTCACTCTGATGACAAAAGATTTCTCGATGTCACCAAACTCACAGCAGCCCAGACTGCATGAGAAAAAGGGATCAATGATGAGGCGGGAGTAAATAATGAAAGTCCTAATCAGATCTGCACGTGCTAGGAAGGTGTTAATACATGTGCATACCCCTGTGAAGGCATCACGTGGCAAACAGAGAAGACTGGGTTTTGGAGGAAGTCAGAGTTTGGTTTGGCTTAAAGGGAGACAGCAATGCTTTTGCGTCTAGACCAATAACTTAAAATAAATTATGTTACTTAAAATGATGTCCAAAAAACATCTGAAGTTTTAATATTGATTGAATCACTTACAGTAGCCTTGTGGCCTTACTCATTTGATAACTGGCATGAAAACTCTCCCTTACTGTGAAAGTCAGTGCTGTCTTAAAATCACATATCCATCACATCCGGCAATCTTCTATCACCGCCACCACCACCAGTGTCTAGAATCTAAAAGGGGTTTTCCTACCCTGCTCTCGGCCTCGCTACCCCTCTGAGTGCATGAAGTCATCATGACGGAGTCTAACTTCCAAAGACATTGCTTATTTATCTTTTCCTTAACTGTTAAATAAATAATTGTAAACTCTTACTTATGTCTCTCCTGATTGAAATACCTTTATTAGAGGACAGGACAGTTGAGTAGGAAATCAGGAGAAGAGAATGGGGAATGATGGGAGTCAGAGTCTAACCTGTACTACAGCCTCTGCACAAGAGCTAGACCCAGCAGCACCCCACTACATTTTTACATTTAAGGTCCTTTGTGATATATTTCATCCATACACTCTGTTTCAATTTCATTTAATTATTTAGTTTTTTTTCTACATGAACCGACAGGTGGACAGTTCCATTTGAAGGGATGAGGTGATGATGGTCTGTTCCATGTGCATTACAGTAGCCAATAATACTAATTTCAGGACAACCTTATTACATTATCAGATATGATGTTACAGCAACAACAACAACAACAACTGTGTTACGTAATTCTTACCCCAATGGTGGTGGTCTTCAACCTGCAAGTTGTGCCAGCCCAATTGACACTTGCAAGAGTTTCCAGATTGCACATAGAGAAAGGATCAACACGGTCAAAATGCCCAGTTGTACACCAACAACATTTATTTGTTTATTTCAGAACAAGGAAAAAACAACTGTCCTATCGTTAGTATTCATCCACATAGTGTCCAGATTTTGTGTGTTCAGAAACATGTTAAGTCACTAAATTCATCTCATATTGAATGAACTGCTGACTTCATTTTCTGTTTATCAAATATTTTGGCCTCATATCAGCTCTCTTATGTAAGATGTTTCGCAATGCTGCTTACTTTTTCAATCATAAAACCTCACCAAGTAACCTTTTCTCAAATTGGGGAAAAGCTCAACAAGTTGACTGTTGTTGTTTTTTTTTATTTTTCCAGTAGCAGTAAACTGAATCAACAGCAGCTCACTGTTAAGCGTGAAATTTATTTTCCACTTAAGTGTCAACAGGTGAATTCCTCACTGGCCAAGACATAAAGCAACATTGTTTGCACAGCCCTCCACTACGCATTTGAAACAACCAGTATGTTTTTTTTCCCTGCATCATCAGAGCGCACAAACCACGCCATACATACACAAACAGCTCCTTCTGCCGTCCACTGGTTCTTGTCTGTGTCTGACTGAACACGGATTCAAAACACTTCATGGTGGTTGTTTTGCTGAGGCATTGAAAGGAATGAACCACTCTTAGAAGCGCAGACATGCAGCTTTCCTTCGGGCCATTTTTCAGGTTTTTTTGTCTTCCTTTCAATGCCAGTGAAGGGCAGCACTAAAAGAAAAATATTCTAAAAGTGTCTGTCTACTGTCTGAGTCTTATTTAATACTCAGTCGTACAGTATAAAGCGCATATTATGTGAAGCACTCCTTTTAATTGGCTGTACATCTCTTACACATCTTAAAAGTACTAAGCTTCCATTTTAATGTCATTCAAATGTGAAAGTCACCTTTGTTTCTGAGATGAAAACCAATCCTTGCACATCGAAATAGAAGCTGTATTTCATGACATTTACATCTATAACAAAACATACGGTCTCTACACTCGTATCAAACTAAATTCCCTCATTGTTCAAGACTTTTCCTGAAATATGATCCTTTTTCTGCTTATTTCAATCAACACAACAGTGTGGTACCAAACAAGATCAAAGATGATCTATTCATTACATAAATAGTTCATGTTCAGTGCCCTAATTGGAAAAAATGGTTGAAAGGCTCCAGAAGGTCACTCTGATGTGTTTTTGTCTCTCTTAGAGCCAGATAATTCTCTGTACGCTGTGATTTGTTTTGGGCTTGTAGCCACAGGCTTTGGGTCACAGGTAATGCTATAAGCTCTTCTGGAGAAGTGAAATTGAATTTAGGAACACTCACAGGAGAGAAAATAGAAGCACCAAAGATGAGGACAACATGAGGAAAAACAAGTTGTCAGTTGTATGTACTGTGTGTCTCGCTCAGCAGCAAATGAGCACCTTTACATAAATCACATACATACATAACGTCTGGATGGATATAAGCCAGTTATTTCTGTACAAATTCAACTTCAATGTTTAATTGCATCAAAGGAAGTGCACTTTAAATAGTTTCTCTCGTTGCTACAGTAACCCAGTTTCCATTAACTACAACTTCAACACCTGACAACACATTAAGGGAACTTGCTCTTCAGAAAAGCTAAAATTAGGTAAGAAGCTTTAAGGGTTCCTGTAGATAAAAAGGAAGAATTATTGCAAAGAGTGCTGCCTCTGACCTTTTATCTGGGGTAATACATGCATAATTCACATACATTATTATTTCGAACATGTAGAAATGACACGAAAAGAAATGTTACAAATAAGCAGACAGAAAATATACACAATCAATGAATTTACTTTCATTTATACGTCCTTAAAGGAATGGGAAGAAATGTCAATTTATTTAATCCCAGCCCGTCTGCATTATTCATAAATCATCCTGTCAGTTTCTTATTTTTATACATATATAAAAATGTACATTATTTCTCTAAACTTGTCTAAATATATGTATTACTAATTGTCTTTAACATACAAATTATACAATTCTTGATTTAAAAATCACATTCTTATGAATATATGCAGGTGGCAGTATTTCAGTCTGTAGGGACTTTGGTAGGGTATCGGAGGGTCGACGGTTCAAGTGCAGACCAACGTAGGAAGTTAGTCTGGTAGCTGCAGCAATGCAGGGTCACTTCACAAGTACTGCCGATGTTCCTTTAAGCCATGCATCGAACCCACAACAGCTCGGGCGCTTATTTATGTGCAGCACCTCACTCTGACATCTCTCGATAGGTCATGTTTGTGCACGGCGCCCTCAGGGATTAAAGTATGTAAAAAACGAGCATATGTTGTATGTGTTTGTGCACGTGCGGGTGTGTTTGTGTTTCTTTATTAATAAAAGTAGAAGATGAACCAAACCAATACAAAATGATAAACTCATGCCTACTGTATATTAGGAGAAGCTTGAGTCAGTTATTTGTTGATTTAGTAAATTAATCTAAACCCATGAGACAACCGTGACTTTCTCAGGACCTTTTTGAAAATAATGTGTCTTTGCACGAGATCATCAAAAAAAGTAACTAATGTAACTGTAAAAAAGGAAACGTACATAATAAAAAGTTTTTAACATATTCCAGGTTTTCTGCGAGGAACTTTAGGGTGGTGCCAATTTGGGGTCCCAGTGGTTACAAGCATTTAAAACAACTGCAGTATATTGAACTTTTATCTTTTCACTGATGGAATTCTTTGTGTTTTTAGGTCCAAGAAAAGCATGGGGATTAATTTCAGTATGTTTCATAACCTGTTACCAACTCCTCACAGGTGCTTTAAGACCTATCACTGGAGATTTGCAACTGGACTTCTTTATTCATGCGAAGACAATGTGTTTCTAAATGACTTGTCAAACAAGCCGACTTATTCAAGGATGCTGTTTCCTAAATATGAAAAGAAACAATTCTGCAGGTTTTTACTGATGCCTGACACCTTGCACGTCCATTCAGCATAAGTCCTGAATTCAGAAGCTGAAACTACTGTGATATTCATTTCCTGAGTGAGCATCAGGCAGCAGTCAATCACAGTGACTCACTTTACTTTAGGCTCAACTCCAGAGAGAACTGCCCATGAAGAACATTTAATGTCCTCCTGTTGCTTGGGAAACATGTAAAAAGGGAGAAATATGTAAGCTGAGTCATTTCTCTCAAACAAATGCCCTCAGAAGACTTGTATAAAAGGCACAATGTTATATTAGGGATTAAAACGAATGCTCAGCTTGTTGTTTTTCCTCATTCCTTCTTGTTTTTGATCACTGCGTGGGTGACAATATCTGTAAGACATCATGTAATCATCTGGAAGTTCTCTGGAAATCACATTTCACATGTATAGCCTACATTATGTTTGGTTTCAGAAAACTGAAAAAAAAATCATGTCCTCTGCTTTTACATCAAGGGGAATTTATAGTATTGTGTGGTATTCATGCTCTGGTGCTAAGTGTGACCATGTGCGATCTGACATTTCTTCTATTGAATAGATGGTCCTTCAAAAAGTGATATCCAATGAAATAAGAAAATAAAGTTGCATTTTGACACTGGGGAAAAAAATCAGGTTCTACATCTTTTAATGAAAGCCTTTTACAATTCTGTCTGATTGAGCTCTTCTTGTCAGAGAAAATACAGTTCAGCACATTCTCTAGTCATTTTAAAAACCATGTAATTATTTGTGTTGCTCTTTGAAAGAGAAATAAAAATGGTAGCATAAATTGGCAATAGATTGTTTTGTTTTGGTGCTCCTTCTTTAAATAAAGTCAACAACTGTGATCACTCTGAAGCATTGTATTGTGTGCCATCTAGTGGCCTTGGCAGGGTAAGTTATTGGCTGAAGGGCAAAAACTAACTAAACTAAAAAAATCATCATTTAATAGACACTCTATTGATCAACCTATGCAATCATTTATGCTAAAACTAATGGAGCTTATGTTCACTTCCAAGTTTTTAAAATAAAACACACACCTCAGAAGCATCTCACTTTGGTGCCATATGTATTAAACCACATGTTGTTCTTTAATTTCTCCCTTAACTCTGGTTTAACATCCCCAATCCCCTTTCCTCTTTCTTTTCTTTCTCTCTCCCCTTGGTCTCCTCTCTTCTTTCCAAAATACAGAAACCAACTGAGGGCTCTTTAGCAAAGAAAGTCTCATCACGGCCAGTTCCATCTACTCCTGAATCGGTAGATGTCCATCACCTTGATGCCTCATCTCTTCTCCCAATCTGTCAACCCTTACCTCATCCCTCATTTTAAACACTGCCACTTATTTCTTGCAATAAAATATCCTCAGTCATTACCTTAGAGTGATCTCTGTTATTGAACAAGATGGTCATTTATCTGCACTAAAAGACGGCTGCACGGGGCACTGCATAGCAAAGCGGTTATGCTGTGTGCACCATGTACAGAGGCTTCGGTCCTTGTCGCAGCCGCCATGGGTTCGAATCTAACCATGGCCCTTTACTGCATGTCATCCCCCACTCTCTCCTAACAGAATTTCCTGTCTCTCTTCAACTGACCTATCCAATAAAAGCAAATATAACCCAAAAATATGCAAAAAAAAAAAAAAAAGTTGGCTGCGCAATGATACAGTGTTTCATGATGTCCCCTCACAGAATAGAAGGTTCCTGGTTTGGGCCCCCGTCAGACAGGAGCCTTTCTGTGTGGAATGTGCATGCCCGGGGGTTCACCCCGGGTACTCTGGATTCCTCATATGATCCGAAGACATGCTCATTGGGTTAATTGGTGACTCTAAATTGTCGCTAGGTGTGCCTGGTTGTTTATCTCTGTATGTCTGTGATTGACCTGACCAAGGTGTACCCAGACTCTCGCCAAATGACGTCTGGGTTCAGCACCAGCCTCCCAAGACCCCAAATGGGATCAGCAGTGCCTAATGGCTGGAGGCACTAAAAGACTGTGAGTGTATTGATGAATTTTATAAAGTTTTCACATATTGGATGTTGATACATTCAGATTTAAAAGACACTAAAACCTATAGTTGATTTTGATGATCCCCTTTAGAGTAGGATCCCCCTTGTAATCAAGTGAGTGTCAACAATCCATTTAAAACAAGGCCTTTTTTTGTTTCAAAGTGTCTTTTTACTTTTTTAGATGTTTAAACTTTCATTTATTTTATCTTTGAATTCCTTAAATTGGCTGCGAAGCCGTTTTTAATCGTATATGCCTACATTTCATAAACTAGATATCGCGAACACTTCCCTGTCAGAGACCTTCTGAGTTTGCATGTATCAAGGTTGGGCAGTGTGAGAGTGTGTGTCTGCATGTGTCCACGCCACAGGGGACTGCAGTCACGCGGTGATTAACAACACTCTTGGATTCTCTCGACATTGATGTCAGGGTCACTTGTGTTGTGCTCCATTCAAGATCTATTTAAGAAAGCAGGAACTGTCAAATTAGTTCTCCAACGTGCTGTTACAAGCAGCCACGTTGAAGGGGCCTGAGATATGAACACAGGAGATTTTTTTTATACAAAGTCCAGCTGACCTGATGGGGATATTGGGGATATGAGCATGAATTGCACAAAACATCCAATCCTTAGTCAAACCCTCTGTAATATGTGCATTTGCATATCGATCACAACAAGCATGTAAAAACCCATTTGTCGTCAGAGAGAACTGCAACAGAACTGTACATCCCCCCTCTTGTAAGTGTCGTAGTAAGGTGTTGTGGTTTTGCCACCTTCAATAGGTGCAGTGTGGCACTGTGACCTCTGACATAACCACATTATTACATAAGTGTCATCTGGTTGCCCTGTCTTGAAATCACATGCTCCCACTGTGAAAATAATAAATGAAATATATGGCCAGATATTATAAGTCACCCACAGCAAACGAATGCTGTGAAGTCACTAATAAAAACATCAGGTTTCTGTTGCACTTCTGCGATCAGTCCTTGGGGGAGACCACACAAAGGTCCCTCACAGGGCTGGCTAACGGTGGAGTTGATTCACAAATTGTTTCTTAAAAGCAATATACAATATTAAGCAGGAATGATTTATGTGACTGTTCGCTAGTATGTTCTTCTCTTCTCATTTGTTTATACTGTGAATACGTCTAATTATGATGCAGCAATGATGAAGAGCAAACACTGTCATCATTAGTGTTTTAGTACTCGAAATCAGTTTTTTAAAGATTTATTTTTGGGGCTTTTTGCGCCTTTATTTGAGAGATAGTACAGTGGATGGAGTTGGAAATCAGGGAGGCAGAGAGTGGTGAATCACATGCAGGAAAGGAGCCACAGGTCAGATTTGATCCTGGGCCAACAGCTTCCATACATGGGGCATGAGCACTAACGACTGCACCATTAGTGCCCCCTTGAATTTAGTTTTTGAAGGTCTCATCTCGTCTCGGAATCAAACTACTCGGTCTTGTCTCTGTCTCAGACCGGGCGGACTCTGGATTTTAAATCAACACCTGTCAAGACCACACCAGTTAGGTTATTTTTCCACGTCATCTAAAAGAACTGATAACTTCAATTCATTCTAAGTTTGATTTTTATCCCACGGTTACGGTAGCAACCTTCCCGGTGTTACAATCTAAGTGAGTGACATACCTGCTGCACACAAGAGAATAATTTTTCTCTGATATTTATGGTCTTAGTCTTGTCTCGCCCTGCCTTTGTTTTGATCTCAACTCGGTCTTGATCCCTAAATGTTTTGATCTTGTCTCAGTCTCGTCCTGCCTTCTTCTTGGTCTTGACTCGGTCTCGGAGCACTGTGGTCTCGGGTCTGTCTTGGTCTTGGTTAGCGTGATCTTGATTATAACACTCATAGTAGCGGCCTGTCTGCAATCTTGGTGCAGTCTTTTTACATCATGTCAAGTCCTGTTGGCTTGTATTTTTCTGAAGATGATTTGTACCCTTTGAATGGAAGTTGGATGTGTGATCTTTTCTCTGGAACATGTTGAATTGATTTTCATATTTTCAGACAAATACTCACATTTCTGCACCATGTGCTTGTCTCCATGGCAACAGAGACTCAGATAGAAGCTGATGCAGAGGAGATGTATACAGTGGTCTAAGTGCTGAATGAAATCTCTTTTTTTCCCTCTTTTCTTTTTGCCCCTTAGACTCATATATCTTTCTCCCTGAGCTGTTCTTATGTTAAGACGATTTGATTTACAGCACATCTTATTCACACTGGATCCTCACAGTCAGGCTATTTACAACAACAGCATCCCATGGGAATATGAGTACAGTGAATGAAAAGCTCTTGAAAAACTATTTTTGATCTACATTAAAAAGAAAGGTAAAAATGTTGACTATCATGGACACGTAATCCACCTTCTTCACGTCATGATGGACAGCCTGGAGAGCAACTTCAGCAACAGACTGATTCACCCCGCTGTTCAAAAGAAAGACACAGGAGGTCTTTCTCAAGTGCTGCAATCATATGTTTCATCACATCAGCAAACTCAAAACTGATATATTCTCGACAACAATCTTTACCTTTTGCACATCTGCCTTGAATTCTTGAATCAATTTGAGTACTTGAATATATCTTTCTGTATGTACATCTATTAGTTTCTGTTATGTGCAGTATTATCTATTTCATAGTGGAGCAAATCATTTTCCTATTGTATCATATACAGTAGTAATATATCATATAATAACTATTCCTATAAATGTTCTTGTTAGATTTTCACTTTTCATGTACTAATAATTGATGTATGTTTCTAGAGCTTTATCTATTTGATATAATATTGTACATGCATCCATACTGGTATTGGTAAGTATCATAGACTGTATATAAAAATGAACAGCATGCCTCAGCCTCCTCCTATTGAACAGGATGAAGCCAGAACATACCAGGTGCAGACTCATTGCAAATTTACAACGAGAGTAGGGATTAGCCGCTGTATTGACCTTATGCCACCTCAGCTAACAAAAACACTTTTTTAACTTACTGATAAAATGGCAAATATCCCCTCAGGTGGATACAGTCTTCAGTTGAACAGACTCCCATGTTGGTTTGAAGCAGACACTCACAGTTAAGGACATTTAATGACTCTTGTGTTGGTGTTTGTTGTGTTTTCTCAGGCCATATCTGCTAATCCGAAGCACACAGCGCCGCAGGAGCCTCATTCAACAAAAGAGCTGTCAATCATGGCATATTACATCGTTTATGGCATCAAATAACTTGTCTGAAAAATGATGACATTGTATATCTTTTACTGTTTTAGCCTTTGTCACTTTAAAACTCTGGTTACACCTTGCCACCTCTTGGTTAGTTTTTATTTCTTGTATTTGTGTCCTGTTTAATGTCAAAGGCTGCTTTTACTTTATTCCATCCATCCATCCTCCTATCTGAATGGATTTCAGCCATCAATCCATCTAGCTATCTATCCATCCGTCTGTCCGTCAGTCAGTCCATATATCCATCCATCCATCCATCCGTCCGTCCGTCCGTCCATCTATCTATCTATCCATCCTTTCAGCCATCCATCTGAACTTTTCCTTTTAGTCCTTTTTTCACATTAAGTTGATCTTTTTCCCTAGTATCTAGAAAAGTTTGATGAGAAACACAATCTACAGGCTTTTATGGGCCAGGCATGTGCTCATAGAAACGTGATGTGTTTTTTTACATCTTTCCTTTCTCTTTCTGTAATCGGTACATTTCACAAATCTCCTTTCCCTGCTTCCTAATAACGTCTATCTGCTCTGCATGGCCTACCCCATTATCATGGAGTGAGTAAGTACATCAACAGCTGCACTAGCGACTCAGATCACAAGGCCTCACACTGATCCAGCTTCATTTATTTCACTTCCTCTGAAATTGCATTAATAAAATATGGCCATGAACTCGGAAATGAAAGCGCTGTTTACTTATGAGCATAATGGGCATGCTAAATGATTTTCTTTGGATTCATGTCTATATTGAGCCCATATTATTTATGTATGCCTCAGGACTGACTGCTTGCTGTAAAGTTAAGTATAACTAGAGAACGGAGGAAGTCCTTATTGCATTGGATTGAGAAGTCCCTCAGGGCTCCCAACTAGGTTGCATGATGGTTTTGTTAGTGACTGTAAACGGCAAAGGTAGATGAAAAAGTATTCCCATTCTTCACTTAATTTTACTTCTACATATCACATATCATAAACAACAGCCCTGAATTAGTAAGGACAAAGGAAATGTAGCAAATTACATGTAAATGGTTACTTTTTACATAAAAAGAATAAATTATTGATGCTTAATTAAATTATTAACAATTTATATATGATTGTATTTCATATGTTCTCTTAGATAGGAAGTTATCCAAAAATCTAAAATGCCAAATGTGTTTTTTCCTGTTATTCTTTATTCTTCAAAGTACACAAAAGACTTTAGTTGTAGAATCATAAATAGAAATAAAGTGTTTTTTTTTATTGTGTATATTTCCATCTGTTTGTGGAAGTTGCCTCATACCCTCTCTATATTGTTCACAAAGCCATGAAACTTTGATCCAAGATGTGAGATTAGAATGTAAAAAAACAAAATAATGTACAATATGGATTCCATGGTTCATTTTAACCCAAACAAATTCTCAAACAGCCAGAAAGGGTTTTTTCTCAGTGAGTTCCACTGAAAATGACGCTTCACCTGCAGAATTGTTCCACCCTGACAAGGAGCAAAGATTTCCTGAAACTGACACAAGCCAAACAAACAACTTCTGTCATGGAACATGTAAGATTTCAAACTTTTTGGTGAACTCTGGTGTTGACTGTAATGACTCATACTGTCAGAAATAGTCTGCTGAAGATCCTTTTTATCAAGTTTTGAACAGATCTTGAAATGCTATAAATACCTCTATCATATTCATTCCATCTTGTTTCATATTCAATAACTAGTTCATTAGAAGTTAGAAAAACAACCACAGAGATATACTACTATAAGTGTAAGTATAAAGGAACTCTTAAGTTCATAGTTCCTTACAATTTATAATTCATGTTGCATTAAATGTGTCAGAGAGAGGAAAAGTACTACTTAGAGGTCAATACTTCATGCTGTTTGTTCAGAAATAAAAATGGCAATCATATGGGGAAAAATACAAGCTGAGTGTAGACATTGTTCAGACTCATCAGTGTTACTCCCTGCAGACTCGGCCTCAGTTCACAGTTGGTTTTTGTGCATTTTATTATGCAATATAAGTGGACCATACATTATTGTGTAACTGTCTGTTTGTGCCTGCAAATTGCCTTTAAGAAATCTTATCTGGTGTTAATGCATAAATGAGCGTGTTGACTGTAATGGTGTACAAAATGTCCGAAGGGTCGCCATGGTTGCCATGGTTCTTCTCAAGGTGCATCATTTGTATCAAAAATCAAACATAAACAAAACCTTAAAGTGCCACTAGAAGTATTTCACAACCCAAATGTGGAATGTTTTCATCCTCACAAAAGAGCACAAAAGACTCAGGCTGTGTCCGAAATCACTCACTCATTCCCTACTCCCTATTCACTATATAGTGAGTTTAATGCAGCGGACTATATAGTGCACTCACTCAGCAAAATGAAAAAACATTTCGGACACTACTCGCTCACTCACCGGCCGCAGACAGAATTTGAATTTGAATTTCCGTGGTAACTCATATTATACACTTATAAAATATAGAATTTTACATAATGAGACATATTTTTGGACCAAAACTAAATTATTTATGCTCACAGACTCTGGTTTCTCATCTGTCATCATCATTAGGACAAATTAACTCTTGACTCTTTATTAAAACCGATCATAGATTTCAGTAAAACGCTCTCAATATGAACTTTATTGAGTTTCTGTGTTCATGCTGGTCGCTCCTCTCGTCTGTTTGAGAGCAGCCGAGTCAAACGCCACTCTCTGCTCGTAAAAATATTTTGACCCGCAATGCATGATGGTATATATTGCTTGCATAGTGACCATCGTTCATACACTACTTTTCAAAATGCATTGTGGGATACATTGAGTAGACTATATAGGGTATGACCATGCTCACTCAGAATTCGGACAGCACTACAAAATGGCGTGTCCACTATATAGTGGATAGGGAGTGATTTCGGACACAGCCTCAGAGATTTAAAGAGGTCATATTATGCCCATATATTTAATCTATGTACTAAAGTATGTTCACAATAGCTAAAGTTCGAAAAAAGTGTCTGTTTTCATGTACTGCCGCTCCATGCACCGGCTCGCTTCTGACTCTCTCTCTAAGGCTCTGAAGTGCCCACGTTCAGAGTCCCCACGTGTGCCAAGTCTGATCTGATTGGTCAGCCTGTAGGCTCTGCCGTAATTGGTCAGTTGCTCAGCCACTCTGGCTCTGAGGGCTGGGGAGCAAAAACATTAGCACCTTAGCACTACTGTGCTACCGCAGGCTACGGCATATTGTGGACAAATTTTTTTGTGTTACATGCTACAGCTAACAGGAGGACGTAGGAGAAGCCGCGTTTCCACGGAATTTGAATTTTTGCAAATAGATGTGCCTAAACATGCACAGGACACTTGGAAAACACACTAAAGAGCATATAAAACCAGAAAACCCTCCAGCTACCAGACCAACTTCCATATTTGGTCCACGCTGGGACTTCAACCGGCGACCCTCTGGTTCCCAATCCAAGTCCCTACAGATACAGCTACTGCCGCCCCTCAATATGATAATACGATGAACTGGGACTTTCTCTTTTGTCTCCTTAAAGAATCAAATAAGATCCATGCTATGTATGTATGATGTAAAATATCTAATAACGTGTTAAAATCAATCAAAGGCATTGCTAACATAAAGGCAAACAGCTGCAGCATAAAGCACAATCTACAACTTCATCCAGCAACCTTAAGCTTCTGCCTCCACCATGCATCCTCTGCAAAAGAAAATCAGCCTATACCTCTACATTTGCAATTTGAAAGACAACCAATGCCTTCAACTGATGGCTCCGCAAGCAAACTGCAACACCTCCAACTGAAGTCTGTGGCTTTAAACTCTTGCCAAAGCCCCCTACTGCAGTATCTTCTTTTCACCAGCAGCAACTTCCAACTGGAGCCAGGCTGAAAGCTCCAGCCTATTAATCCAACTCAGATCTCTGCCAATCCCCGACGGCCGCCTGGAGCCTCCACCAGCAACCTTAAACCTGCACCACAAAATTTGATCATACAAGCTGTCTCATTGAGAGCAAAATTCGTTCAATATTAAACAAAGTATATTTAACTTTTTCCTGACACCTGTGAACTGTTGTTTTTCTTCTGATGCTCAGGATGAACTTTCAATCCTCTGTTCATATGCTAGATTATATCAGTATTTCATTTAAAAAAATGATCACATTAAACATTTTCCAGTTTGTGTTTAACGTTTATGTGAACATGTGAGTGGTAAGGACAGAAAGAATGGGGAACTTGACATTCTCAAGCTCTTATTTTTCCAAAATGGTTCTTTAACTTCCAAATTACCTCAAATTATTCACACCAGCACTTTAGGTTTTTGTCATTAAACCACATGTAATATTCAATGACATTTACTCTTCCTATGACTGATACCATATGATGTGTACATAATCAAAAAGAAAATACTGAGAAGCAGTATGGAGGATCATTTTGTGGAGTGATGTTTAATCCATACTAACAAAATTATTGGCTGAAACTTTTTGAAAGAGCAATTAAAAAATCACTGGAGCATCCATAAGTCTAATGCAAACATAATCATTTTAGACATTAATGATACGGTTTTAATGTCACGTTGTTAAGGTTAATATATCCTGCAAAAACTCTCAGGAAAATAGGTCAGCCCTGGTTTAAATGTAAGCTTGATATTACACAAAAAAAAACAACTAATGACAGACTCCAGAGCAACCAGACAACAGACACATGCAAATTCAAGAGTAACTCCTGTACAACAGACTCTGCATTATTTAAAGCTAAAAGAAGCTCTTCACAGTTTGTATTCACCTTGTTTGACTTGTTACAGCTTCAGATACGAACATTGTTTAAATAGCTAATGAATGCCATTAAATATTGTGACAGAGAAACAACATAGACATATGAACAGACAATAGGGGGATGCATTGTTTGTGAAAAGCTCTTATGGACTTCACCGACCCAGTGGCAGCAGAAGATACATTGAAATTTACTGAATGTAGGTCAATCGTGTTTGTGATGGTCCTGCTCACTTTCTGGGTCACAAAGAGACATCAGAGTTTATTTAAGCCTCTTTTATAACCAGTAAAAAATCCAGACAAGAGCTTTAAATATTAAAATGGTGTATCTAGTGCACATTCATCGCCTGCTGATTGCCACTAAGACTCATAACAGCTCCATGAGTTTATTTCCTTCACAAAATACCAGCTCTCACTTTATGTAATCAGACTTGTATATAATTAACCTACTTTTCCAAATCCAGTGGCAGTATACAACAATTACAGTGGCTGGTGAGGACAAACAAACGAGCTATCAGCCAGCAGCACTGCGTGTTTATGAAGGTGATTTGCACTATTATCCTGCATTGCTTTGTGGGAACAGAGCCCATGCACGTGTAAATGTCTGCCTAACAGCCTAACGCCAGTGCTGATTAGCAGGACTGTGGACTAGATAAGAGAGTGGCTCATTGAGCTTGTCAACGTGCCATTTTCATTTGTCCTAATTTAGCCACAGTGGGTGAAATGAAAGTGTAAGAATTGTAAAAGTGATATAAACCAGCAGTGTGATCAATATGGTAAAAACAGATTGTTATATTTTTGACTTACTTTGTTGCCAAACTGACAAAAAAAAGTAGCTTATTCGTTTCCTTATCACACATGGGGTTGTTTACATTTTCCATAAATTGACAATTAAACCTTAAAACAGGTAAAAAATGGAAACTATGTTTGGTCTGACACATATAAGTGAACATAAAAGATTTCAATTGTTACATTCATGCCACTAGCACTCATCCAAAATCATCTTTTCTCCACAAAATCAAGTGCCAAGACCTTGACACGTCAGCTTCAAATTGAAAGTAAAATTTGGATGGATAGCGACACATTTATGGGATTAAAGGTCATGAAAGTGTGGACAAATGTGTCATACAAGCAACAAAAGAAAACAGCATTGACATAAATTAACCATAGAGTAAAATGGTATGGCCACAATCGGGTATTGGGAGAACCAGGAGAAATAAACTACAATAATAAGACTTTGGAATTGAAAGGATTAAATGAGAAATACAGTTACCTTTATACAAACCTTTAATAGACCTTTAATACAAAAATATGCTAGTATATACTAGTATTACATATTTATGTTTTAATACCTTAGAGATACAATTGTTTAAGAAAACATATTTAGGCCTAGGCTATCTTTATATAAAAGTTTTGTTTATTTTTTTATTTTAAAACTTTATTACATTTATTAATTTCCCATGTCATAAGCCTATACTGTATTTCCAGATCCCCATTCTGAACCAGTTGGGGGCAGTAATGCACCAAGAAGAGAGGAAGACTTCAGCTCCCAGAGAGCTTTGGTGTGGTCACATGATAATACAACAACACAGGTGTTCCTCATCAGGTGATTATTAGCATTCTTGTTTACTTTTTATGGCCTGAAGGTACAACATTTACTCTTTACTTTGAGCTTGGGTCTCCTGAGGGGAATATTAGTTCTTTAGCTGCTAAATGCTACACTTTGTTCATCTTAGTGGCATGCTAACTTTGTCTTTCTATTGTTTGTTGGGGAGTAGGTGGTGCTGAATTAGGCTATTTGAACTTTGTAGCTAAGAAAAAACACCTGTTGCTTCTGGAAATTAGTCTGTAAGTCCTTAAAAGCTGAGAACCAAAAAAAAAAAAACTCAGAGTTGAGGAATGCTACAGAGCTGGCTACATCACTTTAAGCTAAATTAAGCTAGTAGCTCATTTCTAAGGCTAGTGTATGGAATTAATTAGTTGATTGAAAGATTCAGAAGTAACTGTTTGCCTCTGGACAGATGATTTAACTTTTTAAATCAATAATCTTGTAAACTATGTTAAACTTGGGTTGTCAAGAGAGATACAAGTTTTTATTGTCATTCAACCATATTAGCAGGGACCTGTTGTCACATTCTACCTTGTTAAGGTCTGTTTTTATTGTCCCACTAGGCCACATTTTCACTAACTATGCCATCAAATGAATAACACTTGAATTTAATTGTCTTTTGGATTAAAATGTTCCACATGTGGCTAAGATGAACTGTGATCTGCAAACAAGGCGGGTTTCCAGGTACCACAGAGGCTCATCATGGAGGCCATTTAGTGGGATAAAAGTTTAATGAGGCATCATCTAATGTTTCTGACATCATTTATAGAGGCCAGCAAATTAATGAAGGACATTTTGTCCTCAAATGGAACTGGATAATAAAGAGCTAAATTGTGCATTAGACTGTCTGGTATTTCTCCATATCAATGTACCCACAGAATAATACTTCATTTCTTCACTCAGTCTCGAGACTCAAGTTTGAATGAAAGTGGAAATGAATCATATTACATGTGCCGCGTGATCTCGTGTTTTCGTAAGTCGTACATTTCATTCATGCTCTTCTTCGATTCCAGGCATTCATGTAGACTGCATTCATTTGCATATTTTTCTGACTGGTTTTGAAGCAGGAGAGTTATATGATATTAACATCTTTAATCTACAGACATGATGCTGCTCCCACTAGGTCTAGAGAGTCAGTTCACCATTCCACTTTTAGGCTTCATTACCAGAGTGAGAAAAAAAAATCCTGGACAGCTTTTTCACCTGATACATAGTCTTAACTGACTAAAATATTCATTTTCTACATGCAATAAGCTCATATAGGTAAATTGTCCTTATATTATTTAATTCATTCATTAATTTTGCTGCTGTGGATCCCTATTCTTCCCTAAACTCGCTCCAGAGATTTGCTTATGCTTACAGGACTATGTAAAAAATATTCTGCTTTTATTGCCAATGTACCAAGACCCCCTCCAAAAATATATTTTTTTGAACAGTTGTTTTCTTTTGTTACTTTAACACAAATCTCAGTAATTCTCAGGAAGCGTGTGGATGTGCAATTCAGACTTTTCTTTAAATTGACCTTTGTTTGAAATCTGCCTCATTTTATGAAATCGCTTGAACAATTCCATCATCATCCATTGAATAGGTAGTTAGGTTTCCATTTGTTGCTCTCTCAAACCGATGATTATGATGTTGTTGGTGTTAAATGTAACGTTGAATTTTACAGTTCAAGAAAAATGCAGGTTTAGTTCATTAGGAGAAAACATTGGCTACTTGGCTGCTATTCTTTTGGACTCTGCTGAGTGTGTGTTCTGGTTTTACTTTTGGATGATGTAAATATGTCGGGCTGAAAGAAAACGTGGAACAAGCTTGGTACACAAAGACAATCTGAAATCAAGTCATTTAGCTGCTTTGATTAAGCGAGATGCACAAAAGAACTCCTCCAGTGTGCAGTGTTTTTTATGCATGTAAATGAAGGAAGGTGTGTGTAATGTGTTCCTCTAAACACTCGGTGGAGCAACAGATGTCAGGATCCAAATGAAGTGAAGTGCTGCAGTGCCATCTTGTGGTGAACTCCCCTACATGTCTCTTCAGTCAGTCCCTCTGGCCTTTTGAACGACAGAGCTCTTTATGGAAATACATTCATCATCTATATCACACAACATACATGAGAACAAAAATGTTTAGTCGGTGTAAAGCTACAAATTTACAACCTGTTATGATTTACAGCTTAGTTTGAAATGTTTAAGAGGGTCATTTATCTCAGCTGTGACTGGTTTCTGTGGTAACGGGAAGAACAGGTGGAACTCGGCCTCGTCTTCAGGGAAATACCAACTTTTCCAGAGTCGCCTCAACCACCTGTGCCTCTTATATTTTCCAGGAGAAAGTGATGATGACACGCGCATTCCTGCCTTTGAGCTGCTGCGAGTTTCATCTGTTTGATTCAACTTTCCCCGCTGCTCAGAGAGAGGGAGAGAGAGAAAAAGTACAAGAGGTGGGTCATAAGGTGGAAGAGATACACTGGGGTTATGTGTTTAGCTGTATGGGTCCAGCAGGTTGAGGGATGAAGGAAATGAGGATGAACAATGTAGAGGCTAATGATGCCTTTTTTAAAATATGTTTTAGTCTATTTTTATGTCATGTTAAAACTAAGTTTGAATTATTTTTGGAAGAAGGGTAGAAAAAAAATGTCTTGGTCGTACATAAATGTTTTTTAACAGTTTGGCGAGAGCTTTAGAGAGACTGTATTATACGTGATGTTGCCACACTGCAAGTGAGAGGATTGAGTCTCAGCTGTTGTTATGAACTGAGGACCTGGGTGACCGGACGGCTTTGCATCTGTTGGTCGACAGATGCAAAGTTATTACTGTGCTGAGCAGTTGCCCTTGTGTGTTCGGCCTCTGGGTGTTACTGTAAAGCTGAAGATACAGAGAGATGTTTGCCCTTTGGGTCAGTATGTACACATGAACATGTGCCTAAACACACAAACCAAAAGAGACTTTGTAAAATTTGTAAAATTATATTTCTCCAGAATTTGTTTTATTAAGAGTGTATGCTGCGAATAAAAAAAAAACCACTTGTACAAAATAACAAGACAACATCAGATTTGTTTTGTATAACATTGATGTATAGATGTAACCTGAAGTATTTTAATATCAGGCATGTGACATGCGTGCACCTTCCCACTCATTCTCAATTTTGATGTAATTTGAAGTTATTACATGACTGTTGGTTGTATTCTGACGGAGATGTCAAAGATTAACTGTAGCCCGAACATTTTTTGGGGAAAACCCCTGAACCGCTGTGCCAGCACGCAGCTTGTTTTGACAGTCAAATCAGCTGCTCTGGCTATATTTCAGAGGAAAACCAGGGACAAGGAAATTGGGATGAAAAGCAAGTGATACCTAAGTCAGCCAACCTGCCTTGTGATGAAAGATCATGAGTGATATTTGGAAAGCCCCAGAAGGGCAAAAACCCTTCAAGACCAAAGGCCCTCTCTCTTTACCTCTGCGGAAATAAGCATCACATCGATGATGATTTTGTTATTTTCATCTAGTTATTTTTCATCTTGTGATGGGGAAGTCCTCAGTGCAGAGAGGGTGATCAGGCTCAGGGTGCGGAGGGAGTCTTGAATTATGGGCAATTGAAAGCTTTTCTGGACTGGGTTCAAGAAGTGCTGACGAAGCAAGACTAAACATCGTGAACCGCAGCTGAAAGATTTGCACATGTGCTGCTGCCCCCCCACCCCTTCACTCCTGCCACCCCGGGATTAGTCCCATCCTGGGAGAGCGGCTACATTTACATGCCTGCAAGCATGCACACACATACACTCACCCGAGCTTAACATGCACGTTCACCCTATAATTAGAGAGAAGAAAGGAGAGGTAAGCGTCAAGAATGATGGGAAAATGGGAAATGCAAAAGACAGAATTCCAGAGAAACCACAATCTGCAGCATATATACATTCATAGTAGCTTAAAGTATGCCGGTCTGTGAAACAGTTACAATTAGGTCAGTTCGAACACATTAGATTCACTTTCAACGTTTTTTGTTGTTGTTGTGTTGTTTTTTTAAAATCAAACTTATATTATAGAGAAAGAGTTGCTTTTGTTGGTCAGGTTAAATTTGAGATTATGATTAGAGCTTAATTAGAAGCACACCTTTCAAAGATACCAAACAAATACCAGATGTTCTTAAGACTTGCCCCTCTGCCCAAAACCCTGAAAAAGACAAATATTTAAACTTTTGACATTAATAACTGCTTCACTGAATTCACCTGTGCCATGAAACACAATATGCAGACACCTTATCTCTGTTGCATCAGTCATTTTTGGATGCATGCGGGTTCAACTTACTGTGCAAGTATCTTTGAGACAATTGGTTTAAATAGTCGGTGTGTCGAATGTATTTCTGTGTCTCAGCCCTTGGAGCGAGCTCCCTATGAGGCTACAGTCCTCGGGGTCGTCCCTGGTTTGAGCCTGGGCTTTGATATTTGTCGTATGTCATTCCCAACACACTCTTCTCCCTACTCTTCCTGTCACTCTTAATCATTCTATCCAAATAAATATATAATATCTTTCGGGGGAAAAAAAGTATTTTTGCCGGATCGTTGTTACTAAAACCCTAAAAATATTAATTGTGTTTCTTTCTTTTTTACACAGATCCAGGATCTTTTATCTGGCTCCAGTGACTTCATTCAGTATTTTGGAGTCTTCTGACCTCCAGTAACCTTCACAAGCTAGCTGCCCCATGTGTTTTCCCCATGCAGCCCCCCCCCCCCTCCGCCCACCTCAGCTCCCTCCCCTGCAGCAACAAGAGCACCTCTTCTCAGGGATATCAAACCGCCAAGCAGTGAAAGGTCTGTTTTATTTTTAAAGAAATCCTCACAAACTACAGATCAACTTTCACATTTAATCATGTAATCGCAGCACCAGAACCGACCCCACATCAACACTACCGGGAAGCAAGCGGAATGCATGCTACCTGGCTAGCTGTGTGTGTGTGTGTGTGTGCGTGCGTGCGCGCGTGTGTGTAGAACTTAAAGGAAAGTTTCCTTCTGATCACATTGTTTAGAAGATATAACTGGTTTGTTGTTGTGTCATGATTTCCGAAGCAGAATACAGAATTCTTCTTGAGTGGAAAGCTTTAAAAAAAAAAATCCCTACAACCGACACCTCCTCCACAAAACCATAAAAACAGCCGAGCATTACCTGGTGCAGTCTAAAACACCGGGTCCCCTGCCTAGCCAAGGGGTCAAGGTCAAGCTCATTAGCTGCTACAGTGAACAGTTTGTCTCGCTGGCACAGGCGAGCGTTCACTACGTCACCCTGAACGACGCAGCCTCAGCAGCTCTGTCTTCTCTCTGTCGCTCTGTTTCATGTGTTTGTCTCAGACCTTTAATATCTGACACTGCCATTACTTCATAACCATGTGACAACGTGGCTCTGTCACTAAGACAAATGGTCATTTGAAGTTTTTGTTCTTTGACTGAAGAGCGATGCAGCAGTTACTGGAAGTCGCTTTGAGGGTCCTTCTTTTCACTCTTGGCTGAAGAACTGAGAAGAGACATGTAAGAGAGATTTTTATCTAAAGTCACGAGGGAACTTTAACATCCAGCATGTAATGCATCAGACATGAGATTTTGAATTGTTGATTGATTGTTTTAACAGAGTTTTTTTAATGCATTCACAACCAGTAAGCTGCTTAATGACTTTTTAAACAGGCAGACATTTGATCTTGGATTTGTGTTGATTTTGAAACCGAACCAGGCCGTTTATTTTTTAGCTTTCTGGCTGTGTGTGTCCTCACTGAGTGCTAGCATAATGCTTATTCCTGGCCTTCCTGAAAAGTCAACACTGTGCTGTCAAACACGGTTGTTGTTTCTCTATGAAATATTATGAATATAATTGTCCCTGAGAAATGACTGTTGTCATGTTGATTCTTGACATGGGGGGAAAATAATGGAGCAGGACCAAGCCAAACATTACCTTAAGGAATCGGCAGAGGAGAAGTCAGCATTGGAAACCAAAGACTATTTGTGGTCAAGATTGACCTTCCCACACACAAACTCCACGTTTCACCATTTACCTACGCTGAGTCATCGCCTGCTTGGAGCTACAGGCACATCACTGAGTCGCTTGATGCCAAGTTTGGCATCAAGTTAGCATGAGTGTAAAGTTTGTGTATGTTTTATCTTTCACGCCATATATCCTGGCCTCAAATAGCAAACATGCTGCTCTCATTTTCATCCATTCAAATCATCTTTTACCTCTTCTACTCCAAATATAACTCGCCACACACATTTGCATTGAGCTGTGTGTAGCTGCTGCAGTCAAATCAAACTGCTGGTCGTTAGGGCAGCGGTGACACATCCCAAGAGCTGCTACAACGCCCTAAAGCCACAGTCCAAGGCCTATATGTCCCTGTCTGTGTGTCCTTGTCTGTGAGAGCAAGCCACGGTCAGGGACCCAGTGTCATGTTGAAGGCGCCAGAGCATTTTGCAGTGGGCGACCTCTGCAACCACGCTGAGGTTTGTTTCTCTCACCATAGCTCAGCCGTAATAAACTCAGCAGACCACTAAAAGGCTAAGGCTAGCTCTCCCAGCTCCCAGGCCTCCATGAGGCCACAGAACCATGAAAAAGGGGGTCTGTCTGTTACTGCACAACACAGAGAGAGGGTGAAAGCTGGTGTCATGTCCGCTTTACCTCTGTTTTTATTTGTTGCGGTCCTGGTCAGATTGTCTATTGAACGAGTGTAGCTGGTCCAGTTCTCAGACTTGGTTTTGAGCCTAAAGTGTTGATGGCATTGTTTAGCATAAGAGGAAACAGCAGGGAGGGTGTAAGCAGGTTCAAATCTGTTTGATGCTTCCCATTTGTAGTTCTCAAGAGGTGCTAACGGCTGCTATAATTCAGCTCTGGCTTTATACTAATTCTTTGCAGTTGTGTGAAAACAAAAAAATGAGTGCAAACAATGATGAATGAAATGAATTCTTGAAAGATTTGACACTAGAGGCGCTAACACATTTAGCTACAACTGCAAAGTGAGAAACCTGTTAGTACAGCTCAGTGTTTCAGAGTGTCAGGACTGCGATGAGGTGAGTGTGGAAATGCCCTTTCAGCCACACACAGCACACCTCTCCTGCTGGCCCCATATTGTTCTAGTCTTTGACAATAGCTTCAGTTACATAATGAACCCCATCCATATCAAAGGCTGGACCCTGGATAGACTGGCGGAGCTCCAAGCCCCCTCAGAACGGGGCCAAAACCACATGGGAGAACAAACTCTTCCCTATTTTTGCCCCCCTCTTTGCTGTTTTTTGTCTTCCCACAAAAGATATCGAGTGTGAGCGGATGGACATGTGTTGCTGATCATATGTGTATTAAACAAATATTGCAATGGTCACCTAATATGTTGTGGTGTTTTATGCATTTTAGCATAGCCTGGAAAGCAGAGAGCGTGTGGCATCCCAGACATGGTTTAAAATGAATTCCTCATGGCACTTTGAGCTATAAGAGAGTATAGACAATCCAACCGGAGGCTTGTGGGGTATATATGCAAAGGCAGGGTAAATGCATTTTGATGGGCTCTGCTGCTTTTTTTGTGTCTGAATCGCCATGTTGCAATGGGCGACAAAATTTGGTGCTCCCACCGAGTGCACTCACACACAGCTCTGCCAACACCGAGCTACATTTAAAACTCTGGTCCTGCTGTCCCTGCTGCACTCTCTGCCAAGCAACTCCGCCAACAAGACAAATAAGAGGGGGATAATTTTCTTTCCTTTGTTTCTACCTGAGGCACTCCAGCCTTCTCTTTTCTTCCCCATCCTCTTCCCTCCCTCTCCCTTCATCATACTTTCCTCACCTCCTTTCCCCTCCTCTGTTCTCCCCCCCCTTTGCTTTGTCTCTACCTCTTCTACCTCTGTGCATCAGTAGCATGAGAAATTTGTGGCAAATGTTTCTCCCACACTTCACATTCCAGGGTCTTACAGGATCCCACATGCTGGTGGCTCAGTCTCTCTCTCTCTTAGTGACAGTGGAGTGCAACTTGTGTGGGTGCTGGGGGCCAGGCTAACATTTTGAGGGTGTGTGTGTGTAGGGGGGTGTATATGCTAATTCATTATTCTTGAGTATATTGGCCTAACGAAAGATTCCCTCATTGACATAACCATTTTAAATAAATGTTTGTGAGGGAACAACCCTTCAGCCAGCACTTCTGTCACTTCAAATTGCAGAAATATTTAAATAATTTTCGTATTAAATCTCTGGACTGCGTCTTAATCACAGTAAACAGAAGATATCCTAATAAACATGCAGAACTATCCTTTCTCTTTATGAAAAGCTGTAGACATTTTATTCTGACAACTGTCAATCATCGGAAGTCTTCCCAGCGTTACTAAAACACTGGACAGTAAACTCACTCGGTGACGAGAAGAGAGACAGGAAGTGTGAAGCGAAAAAGGTTGAGATGAGCTAACTTGAAGTAAAGATGGTGAAAGTACATGACGATGGAAGCGTGCCACAGTTCAACAAAAGCAGAAATCTGTGACAATGAAAACACAGCCATAGTTACTAATCAACAAGTCTTAAAGCTGTGGAAAGAAGATGAGCAGCTATGCTGCCACCCCATTCACAATCGAGATGTGCCAAGAAAAAGTGAAAAGGAGAGAACAAATGAAAAAAGAAAGTGAAAGACTGTGGACAACTGTTCAGAGAACAGAACATGACCAGATGTCAAATTGTTGCTGTTTTTTATTCTGTTTTTTGTATTTCTTTTCTCCCTTTTATAAAAAATAAGAATTGGAACAGTCCACCTGGTGACTGTTTGTCTTCATCACCATCAGTATCACGATTCACAGTGCGAATAAACCCCACTTTTTGTCACATTCATTTTATTTTTTCAAAAATAATACGAGATCTAACTTTGAAAATTGTGCAAACTGAATATGAAATTTATGAGCACCAGAAAGTTTTTTATTCAGGAAAAAAAAGCGTAAAAGTCTCCTGACACTGTGACTCTCTGTGGTGCAGTAATCCCTCCCCATCTGGCACTCTGAGCAGGTTGAAACAGACACTGAGAATTATGTGCAAATAGTTTTAAACCCAGGTCTGATTATCTTTTCAGTAAACAACCAGAATCAGCCGCTCCACTGGGACAGATCTACTTCAAATTATTTTTCATTAGGCTCCAGATTTTTTAAATTTATGATTACAAAGTGTTTAAGAGGCTTTATTCATTGATGCTTTGTGATTTACCAAGAAACATTTAAATCCTCAAGATACAAAAGAACTGCGACTTTATTCATTTTGAAACAAAACTGTTATGGTTTTGACATTTAACGTTCGGTTCAAGAAGCTGAACTTGTTGAAGTAAGCGTCAGGTCCTTGCATGAGCTCAACATTGCCGACCAATCGTAGGTGACCTAAGTGGAGCCAGCATCAATTTAGTGGCATTTCAGGAGCCGGAGGTGTTGGCATACTCTCCCTTTCCCCTTCTTTTCTGTGCCGGCCGCCCGTGAGGAATCGTGGAAGTCAATGTTAGTTCTGTCTGCCACCCTGTTTTACTTGGCCTAGTCACGGCTGCAAACACAGTAGTCACCAATATTAAAATGGACTTCTTTATTTAGTGAGAAGAACAGGCAGAGGAGGCAAAGTCGGACATGTTTGCTTTGGAAGCAGCTTGAGAACCTGAAGAAATGAGTGAGCTGGAAAACTTTTAAAAAGAAGCTACTGTATACCATGTTGCCTTGGTCTGTAGGTTGTTAAGAAATCAGACAAACTAGTTTTAAAGCTCAGTTTTACATTTACCAAAAATACTAAATCTGTAACTGAAACAAACCAATTCAATGAAAACAGTCTGCTGATGTTGGAGCATCGTTTTCATACCTCCATTAATGATATTATTTGTAGTAGGAAACGTACTGTATTTTTTTTCTTTTAAAGGCCGGTGATAAATTACACATCAGCTGTGTTTGCAAAGTAAGAATTCAGATAACTTAAAAGAGACTCAAGTGGAATCAGGCCAGGCAGATTCAGCGACGGGCAATAAGCACGCTTTATGTCCACTTCATTTCCCTTGCAAATCAGCATCACATTCTCCCGAGTTTTCACAGTTCCCAGCTCCCTCTTCCCCCCCCTCTCGAATCATGCCCTGAGTCAGCCGGGCTCATTAAACAGGATGAGACTATTACCAGGCGAGTTATCCTCCCGCTAACAATGGGATGTGGTCAGGTGGTGGAATCACTAGTTTCACTGGGTTCATTTTTCTTCCCCCCCTCTCGTCCTCTGGGTGCAAGACCGCGACTTCCACCATAGGACCCAAAAAAACGCCCTTTCCTCCATCGGCAATGACTGTGACAGCTGGAATGTAGAACAGTTTCCGTGCGGTGGTGATAAAATTACGTTAAATTATATTTCATTTCCAATTTTCTGCGTATATTTGAGTATGGAGGGGGTGACTCTGAAAATATTGTATGTACAGTGTTGTGGTGCACTGTGTTTAGAATATGTCTGTAAATGTACTATTCTTATGAGATTAAACTGGAGCAGCAGTGTAGAAACGTTCATTCATTCATACATTAATTCATTCAGTATAGCATTCTGATCTAAGTCCAGTTCTTTCTTTTTTTCTTTTTTTTTTAGCTATTTACAGTAGAGCTTTCAAGAGGCCCAATCGGAAACTGTGGACAAGTTCCAGGGAAACAGGACCCAAGCACCCTGAAGAGCCTTTTTGCCTCACTTTTATTCACTCCTGTTCTTTCTCAAGAGTTCCTCCTGAAAGTATTTGGCAAACACTGGTGAAAAAAAAAAAGACTTTGAGGGAAGAAAAACAACAAGTCGTTCTTGAGCCACCCACACCCCATCTGCTGTGGTATTATCTTCTTTTATTATCTACAGATTATGTGCGCTGATATGATTTCTACAGTTTGGTCTGCTGGTCATTCTGGTTGTTCTTGTTGTGTTTTCTTTTTGTTTGTGGGGCACTGTGATATGAGACAGCAAGGTGGGGGTGGCGGGGTCCTCCCCCATGTGCATCTAATCGTCCATTCAGGACCCTCTTAATGGCTTGTCAGTTCCCCTTGCCCTTCCATTTTCTGTCCAATTAATTCCTTTCTAGCTCTCCGGATAAAGGGACACAATGGGGCCCCTCCACAGCATAATGAATCATTAAAATTCAGCAGCGCGGCCCTGGCACTTGGCTTCTCCCGTGGCTGGTTAGGGACGGCTGCTTGGCATGCATGCCAGGGCCAACTCGAGCATTCTACCCACTGGACCAGAGGAGATGGGATCTCTCCTCATTCCTCTGTAGTCTGCCGTTTAACGCAGAAATCTCTACTTTTCTACTATGGAAGACGTTGTCACAAATAAGCGTTGACCCCCAAGGGCCTGAAAGGTCAGAAGGGCCAGAGAGTGGCACCAGAAGTGCAAGAAAGCTGCTTATTGCAACGTGTCAATTATCTTTTCCATCCTGTCTGTTTTTCTGACAGAATCACACTTGTTGAATCTATAAGCTATTTTTTTTTACTTATATTAAATGTACAAATTGATCTGCTTTTCAAAGTTTCTTGTTATATTTCTGTTACAGTTATTTTTAATGGAGGAGATGTAGTTCAATGAAGGTCCTCAACTTCAATTATCCTGACACTTTCCTGATATTTTTTTGTCTTTTAATCCAGCAATGGTTGAGTCTTTATAATGCCACATGGTTGAGATAAATGTTAAGCACAATGTCCCGTGACATCTTCAAAATGCTTCTTTTGTCACACCAACGGTTCAAAACCAGATGACTAATAAAAAACCTTAATTTGAGGCTCCTGGAACGAGCAGATGTTTGACATTTTTGTTGAAAAATTTGTAAAATGATTTATCTATTATCACATAGATGTCATTCACTCAATTGTCATTGAGTTAGAATATCTAGTCAATTTTTGCAGCTCTAGAGACAAAGCTAACTTCTGAACGGAGTCCACTAGAGGTGAGATAAAGACCAGCTGTAAGAAAAAAAAAAGTGCATTACCCCCCCTCTCTTTAAGAAACTGTTCAGTGCTACAATAGCTGAGAATAATATCCTGTTCCTAATGCTGACTTTACAGATGTCAGAAGCTACAAAGAGAAACTGAATTATTTATATTCCAAATATTCAAGTAGAATTATGAACAAGTCTTATCTAAATTAGACCGTAAATAAGAATGACAAAGACAAATATCAAGAAAAAGTATTTCATTTATTTATTTAAAAAAAAAAAAAGGCCAGCAAATGGGTTAGCTGTGCATGTGTGAATGAAACTCTAGTTAAGAGAACAACAATAATTTTCACAGCCTTCCTCAAAATGATACACCAAAATAATATACAAAACACAGTTCTGTGGACAAAAGACTTGGCGTGTGGTGCTCCACACGATTCTCACACAGCGTCTTACAGAACATTTACAAACCAAAGCTGTCAGGAATGATATCAAATTAAGGATAAAGAATCGGGTTAAGTGTAGTTTCTGGTGTGGATTGTGTGCTGCCTGGAGTTTGTTAATAGTTCAATTTCACATTTGAAATACTGACTGAAAGCATTAGAAGGCACAAAGCCGTTTTTTTGCGCGAGACTGCGGCAGTGAGTTGGCACTTGATGGTCGATGTGATAAAAAATGGGCGAATGTTCACACACACACTACATCTCCTCATTAAAACGCACACACTCCTCTTTATGTAATGGATGAAGATCAGAAAACGTGGTTTTAAGTACCATATGGTGTGTATTTTCATTATCTCTGGATTATTATCTCTTTTAAAGGAAATGGCTCACACATACAGAAGCACTTTGTCTCCCACACAAACTCATGTGTGCATGTACACACATATCCATGTGTCGTCCATCCACGTATACAGGAGGTCCAGCTGACATGTCACTCAGAGTGTGTGGTGTTATTTTACCCCATTTCCTTTAACCCCAGATCATGACTAATCGCAATTAGCCAAGCGTAGCCTCCCGACACCTGTTCTGTCCTGTGCGAGTCTGTTGGTCCGGCTCAGTTTGCTTGGAATGGAGATGTTTCTGGAAGTTTGTCTTAGACGGAATGATATCAGAATCGTTGAACTCGTACTGTCCTTCACTTCAATAACCTGCTATTCATTAAAAGCCAAACAGTACTGTAAATAAGCAAACCCACATTACATGTGTTTATCTACTCAAGAACAAATAAAAGGAACCAATAATGCAAGAACATAAATATATATAAGACTTTTATGCCAAAATGTCACTAAGATTCATATGAGCCATTTAGTTAAGACTGATCCACTGATGCAAATGTCCAAATGTGCTGTGATACAGCTCCGGCCATTAATGTAAATTTTACTGCAAATTCACACAATTGGTCCCGTGTACATTCTCTGATGTATCTGCTTCTCCATCTGCTTGGCGACAGAATTGAGCCAAAGTGTTTCTCTCCTACACAATGACGCAGTGGCAGGCCATTTGCTTTTACCTCAAGTGTGCGCACACACGCGCACGCTTTAACGGGAAAAAACGGGGGATGTACAGGATGTAGGCGTAGGTGACATTTCCTCATGGAGGAGTTTGGCTCACCAACAACAACACAATTTGTCTTTGTGTATAATGTCTGACAAGTGTGTGTTTTATATCGCAAAGATATAACTTTGTATAAAATCAGCAGGCACTTTTTCTTTTTTTTTCATGTTCAAATGGTCTCACACACTCTTCTCCACCTGCTCCTTACTTCCTTCATTAGTAGTGCATCAATCTGAATGAGTCTCTGGTGCGAGTTGACAATTTCTTTTTTTTTGTTCTCTCATGGTCGAGACAGAGTGGTGTAGACGGGCTGGTCCCAGCTGGAGGTGGTGGGGCTGTGGGCAGGAGCCATGGACAGACTGTTGAGGATGGGGCTGCCGTAGGGCCGCCTGGATGAGTGGAAGTAGGGGTACTGGTAGAGGGTAGAAGGGTAGCCTGAGTACGGGTTGTAGTAGTTGGAGCTCTGGATATCAGTATAGTCACACTGTGAGCTGGAGAAAGAGGAGGAAGCTGACGTGGCCGAGGTAACACAGGCCTGACTGCCGTAGGAGCCATAATCGGAGTGTGGAGGGGACCTGTGGGAGTGCTCGCTGTAGTGACTCGGGCTCAGTTGCTCCGTTTTGATGTGGAGTCGGTGCTGGCCAACATCTCCAGCGGCTGGAGAAGAGGAGATGGCGCTCTTGCGGCTCCACACTGACCCGTTGGCGCCTGCATGGCTGTATGAGGAAGCGTAAGAGCCACCAGGCGCCGGACCCCCATGGCTGTGGTCTGAAGGCAGGGCGGAGGAGCTTGAGGCGTGGCCGTTAAGTGGGAGGTACTGGTCGAACTCGTGCACGTCAAAGGTCTCCATGTTGCTGATGACATCAGTGCTAAGCTCAGAGATGTCGACATTGCTGAAGTCGATGTTTTGCCTGCTGCTGTCAACCAGACGGTGGCCTTCATGTTTCAGATCCTGCTTCACCCCGTGGTGCAGGTCTGTTTTGGGAGTAGTGGGTGGTGTAGGGGGACCATGAGGCTGCCCTGAGAGGAAAAAGCCAAAAATAGAGGACAAGAGTTAAACACTCTAAATACAAAATGATCCAAACAATTCACAGCAGCCTGAAACATTTAAAATCTTAAATAAAGCAGGTTGATGTGCCGTTTCTGAATAACATACCTGCATGTTCAGGGTGGTGGTGTCCGTCAGTCATCCCTGCCAGTCCTCCCATCCCGGGTTCAGCTTTGTACATGTGATGTGCCAGTTCTGCCCCTGAGTCCGAGTCGCTCTGGCCTGGTTTCACATTCTTCCGTCGCCGGGGCTGGTACTTGTAGTCTGGATGGTCTTTTTTGTGCTGAACCCGAAGCCTCTCTGCTTCTTCCACAAACGGCCTCTTCTCACTTTCTGAGAGCAAACTGTGGTGGACGCCCAAAGAAAGAAAGAAACATTAAAATGTGTGCAGTCAAACTAAAGAGAAATAAAAAGTGAAACTTTGTTGATAAGTTAAATAAGAGGTGTCAGGAAATAACTGCTTTTTTTAACACTTAATTTTCTCTAGAACCTTTACCTACATTCAAAATAAAAAACATTAACAATGTAATGCTAAATATATTTTACTTTAATAACTTAGCTATTTCCAAATATTTAGCCATGGTCACTTGATCTCCTTATTGTTACTTTCTTTTAATCATATCAATTTATATCTACTTTTTTTAACTTAGAATAGTATAATATGTCTGCTTACCGCCACAGTTTCCCCAGAGTCTTGCTCAGTTCGGCGTTGTGCAGGTGTGGGTACTGATCCGCCAGCTTTCTGCGGGCCGCTTGCGCCCAAACCATAAACGCGTTCATGGGTCTTTTGACGTGCGGTTTATTCTTCAGAGATCCGTTCCCTCTCACGGGCATCGGCACCAAGGACCAGTCATATCCTTTGAGGACCTGAGAGACGGCGTCCCGTATGCAAGCCGGGAACCGATCATCGTCCTCGGAGTCCAGCTTCTTGCCCAATCCAGTGAGCAGAGATCCTTGCCCGTCTGAGCCCGTCGGTGAGGACGGAGCATCGGAGTCGGACTCGTCCTGGGACATTGAGCTGTTTGAGCCCGATGGACTGCACGGCTGGTCGCTGACGCACTTTTCATGCTCTTCTGTCATTTTCAACATTATTTATTCAGCCCTTTTTTGATTTAAAAAATCCGAATAATTAATTCTAAAACAGAATTCAAATTTTGCCACTGAAATCAAGCGCGCAACCAAGTGGCCAGTGCGCCTTTTACGCACGGTGCGCCACAATAAATTCCTCCAACACTTTCGCTCAGTACGAGTCCGTTGTTTTCCTTCTGCCTCCCTGTTTGTTTGTCTTCGTCAGGGTTGTTTTCCTAGGCTGTCATGGGAGGTGCAGTCGTGAAAGTTGTGGTCCACAATGTGAGCTGAGGAGCTGCACGTTACAGCAACTTGAGTTGGAGTTTTAAAATCATCCCTCCACCCTCCGCCCGCGATTGGCTGGAACAAATCACCACTTCCCCCCGATTGGTTCAGGCTGTTATGTATGCTTCATGATTATAATGATTTTCTATTTGTCATTATTGACACAGTTCAGTTTTTTATTGCACACGTTGTGCAATTTTATCATGCTGTTAGAAAAATAACCATAGTGATTATTTTAACCAGGGCTGATACCAATAAGAATGATTACTCGAGTATATCAAAAATAAAATACAATTCTATGTAAAAAGAAAAAGTAATGGAATAATTCTTAATAGTAAATTAAATAATGATTTGTGCAAATGGGCTTATGATTTCACTTTTTTTTTCATATATATAGTTTATTTTCTGTCTACACAGGAGTTCATCTCTTAAAATAGTTTGTTGTCTTATGAACACATTAAGTGACTGCCAGACATGAAGTGGTCTGAACATAATAAATGTGCAAATGCAGAAAATAATATTTTTTTTCCTTTTTAAAGTCATACTTACTTAATGAGAGAAGTACTAGGTTAAACATCTTACTGCTGCTAGAAAAATCTTACTGCTGCTTCTTAAAAAAAATCCATCTGAAAAAGTAACATCATATAGAAAGTTTAATATTTCATATTTAGGATTTTAAAAGAGTTGAAAAAATACATAAGAGTGGGTGAATATTTATCTTTATGTGGTAAAGGTATAGACGCATATTTGATAACTGTCATAACTAAAACTGATATAAAGCACCTTGTATCTGTCTTTCATCAATACAAGCATACAGGCCTGTTGGGCCCTATTTACAGCTTTGGTATTTGCTCCATATTGAGAACATGAGGTGAATTTGTCCCAGCGGTCTGTCAGTGTTCCCTCTAACCACCAGTGTGCTTTTTTACGACACTAAAGATATAGAGAGCAGGAGAGATAAGAGTGTAGATGAATCAGGCCTTTTGTTAAAGGTGTCTTTGTATTCTCGTATTGTGGGGTGATTTTTATCACTGAGGCTCCCTGTGAAAAGATGTGGTGTGTTTTTGCTGGACGGCAGTTTGCTCTGCTTGATGCACACTGCAGGTGGCCAAAGGAAGAAGGCTGATTGTTACGTGGTTCTGATATAAATGGTGGCTTTTTCTCTGCGTTGACAGCAAGAAAAGGATAGGCTTGCATATTAAGGTAAGACGTTTGAATTGTTTGTGTAAAGAAGGATTACATGTCTGCCTTTTGGGAAACATTTGATGTAAAATAAGCTTCTTTTGGTTAGGTGTAAGTTGAGTAAAATGAAAGTGTGTCCTGAGCTGCTTGTCTTTCTAACAGCTGCTGTCAATGCTCGTGCTTTGGGTCAAGTTCAGTGCATGTGGGAGTGTGTGTCAGTGTGTGTGTCAGAGTGTGTGTATGGAGATACAGACAGGGAAACGGCTAGTTGTCAAACATGAATGACTCTGGCTATGTTCTCGTCGCGCTCCACACATGGAAAGTGTTCCTCTGTGCAGGCAAGAGTTTTAACCCATACAGGCTAACACTTAGACACGGTGTGTACACATGCACGTTATGTCAATGTGTAGAGCTTTAAGCAAGCCACAGGCACATATTTAAACTGAAGCACCAGATATTTGATATTCATTTTTCTCATTTCTCAAGTTCTCAGTCAATAATTACTGAGTTGATTTTATGCTATGTTAATTGTGGGGCCTTAGAAGTCACGCAGTGAGTGCAAACGTCCATGAATTGATCAAGTATCCCAAACATAGGGGACATAATTTCTGTCACTTCAGCATACATTTAGTCAAATGTTTTTCTTCTTCTGTGTGTGTCGCATGTACTGCTGGAAATCCCTGTTCCCAATCACAATTGAAACAGAATCAACTGTTCTTGGCTCAAATCCTGCCTCTCCACAAAATTTCCCGGAAATCTTTTATGTCAGGGCTTTGAGTTATCCTGCCGACAGACAGACAAACAAATCAACATCATTTGAACCACTCTGTCATAGTTCAAAAGTGCAAATTCAGCCCATTTTTAAAGCAATATCAAGAAACAGACTTAATCTCGGCTGCTGATTCGGTTCCTTCCTCCCCAAATCACCTCAGACTCAGGATGAGCCAGACATGAATGACAGCTGCCGTCAAGCCTTTTTCTAAGCTGTGAGACAGTCTTGGTTTCTGGGTAGAGAAAAGGAGACAGACTTAAACAGACTCCAGCCGTCCCCCCTTCATGCCTCCCTGTATTGTGGGGAGAAACTCTGGCCACAGTTTGTGGTTCTCTGGGCTCTTGATTAGAAAAGGAAGGAGCAACAGAGGAGAGGTAACCGCGTATGAACCCTGAGTGTCCCGAGCAATGATGGAAGGTTTCAATTTTCCTATATTCACAAAGATGCATCTCAAAGGAAAGACCAGAGTAAAGATTTTCAGATTTTCATTTTTTCCAAAGCTTTTGCAGAGCATGTAAGTCCATCCTCCTGGGCCCTAGTCACATCTACCCTACATGTAAATTATACTCTCTGGCTTCTAATGTGCATACAAAATTACATTACACAGTCACCCACAGGAATCTTGCCCCCTTTGGTCTCTGCTTCTGTGTTTTAATACACTTCGGCACATTTCTTCACTCTGCCCAAGTTATTGTACAGAGTGTGTTGAGAAGATAAATTGGCATAAATTGTAACAGCATTTCAAGGCTTAGAAAATAGTTTTAGATGTGTTGGGAGTACTTAAACATGATGAGAGGTTCATAAAGGTCAAACCCTGAGTTTGATACGTGATGCTATGTCTCCAACAAAGTGTTTTGTTCTTGTGCAATATGTCTCATTTCTGCACCACAAGAAGCCTGAATTCTTTTACGATTTTTTACAAAATGTTTCATATAAGCAACAACTGTGAAAACCTGTCTCTGCAGCCATCACAGCACCCAAACCCTAAAAGCAGGTCTTCACTCTGTTAAATAATCTCTGTGATTGCACACTGAGTCAGTGTAATCTCTCTGAACCGTAGAGACTGGCATGCCCTCCCTGTCACCCAGACGATCCCAACCACCAACCTAACCACATGTGGAACCAGCTCCTGGGCTGCTAACAAGCCGTAATTCACTTTGGAACCACATCAACCAGACCACTTCTATCTTTGGTTTCACACACTTAAGAAAGGAGTAATTAGCACATAATTTACAGTCCCAGAAAATGCAACTGGAAGGCAAGGATACAATATCTGGAAACTATATTTTACAGCCGTGGTGAAGTTACGGCGTCTTGCATTGTTGCAACTTTTTGGTAAAAAAAAAAAAAAAAACTCACAGGATTTTCCAGTCAGGTTAACCCTCAAAGCAATCTCTCAGAGATGAGTGCATCTTTTCCTCCTTACTGGTTCACGACCAAATCCCAGTGAACACTGAACCCTGACAGACCTAAATTAAAAAGCATCACATTGACCAAAAAAAGACAATATATACATATATACAATATACAAATACTTCAAAATGTTGGATATAAAATAAATCAAGACAATTACATTAAGCAACAATCAGACCTTCAAATATAAAATATATTCAAATCTCCTCAAATTGTGTATCTGCAATTTGCACCTAACAGTGAAACACTGAAACCCCTTTCTACAGACACAGATCCCTCTGCTGGTCTTGCCTAATCAAATTGGATTCTGTATAACAAATTAATTTAGGCCCACAGTTTGCTCTGTCTGTCTTGGGCGCAGGGATGTTGTGGTGGTGAAATCAGCCAACAGTCTCTACACCATTTCACCAATTTATCAGTGATATGCTTCAGACATAACATCATTTGTGATTTATCCTGATTTGCCTTTTTGTCAAATGGATAATTTGCCTTTATCCTAAAAAGTCATTTTTTTCTTTATAAATATTTATCAATTAATTTTACTGTTGTGTGTTTGTGAATTTTGCAATGTATGCAACGTACTCTGGGTCAGGTCTCATGGAAAAGTCTGCATAAACTCAAACTCACAGAAGGTTCTTTAATAGGCATTGTAAAGTTGGCATCAGAGCCCTCATGCACTTGATGGTTTGATTGTGGGACAGCACTAAGTACCTACACATTCACCGGGAACGTGCCTCTAGATCTGAATTTGGAGTTTTGAGATTGGGCCTATCCCTGCTCAATCTCCAAACCCATGGACTATTATCTGATGATGAGTTACCCTCTTTGAGCAGCAGCCAACCGTTAGGAGCTTCTGGTTGTGACGGCCCTGGCCATGGGGTTTTTCCAGCATTTAGCAAAAAAGGACATCTGGCCGTGACTTTCTGTCCTGCTATTGTAGCAGTCAGACGAGCAACTTGAGACGCAAGAATGGAGTTGGAGTTGAGAGATGATGTCTCTTGTCCTGATTGTTTGCTTCATCTAAATGCAGCTATCAGTTTAGAGATGTTAATTAAGGTCAATTAATAGTTGTCAGACGACAGCCGATGGAAGTTGGGATAACTTTACAGTTGGTTGCGGTACCTTTTTTTGCTCTCTAGTCACAAACTGTATTTTTGCACAGATCGAATGGCAGCAGAAACTCTAGCAGACAAAAATACCTGGACTTCACACAGAAACCAGAACACCTCCGACACACACATCTTGTCACATGTTTCCAGATTTGGCATTTCTATACAGAATTTGTAAATAGGGATTCATCTGTAATTATCCCTTATCTGCATCACAGCAAGTGGTTGGAAATGTTTTACCAATTGGACTGTGGCCAAACGTATTTTCCAGGTTTTCTACTAAGCGATGTTGGGGACCTTGGGATGTTTGACTTCACTGCTTCTAATCACACTCCAGCCTGGCAGCTGCTGTGTGTTAGTACCTCCCACTGACCCCTGACCCTGCACCATCCTATATTCATTCTATTAAAACACCGTAATGAGGGGTTTACTGAACCAATTGCAGGTTTTATTTAAACCTATTAGCAGCTGCAGAGAGGGGGAGAAGAGGGGCGGCACTGTGAGGAGGGGAGAGGAAGGGAGTTTTGGAGAGATTGGAGGGGGAGTGTTTGAGACTGAAGGAAACAGTCGAGAAAAAACGTCTCAGGGTGTGTTTGGCCTTAAGCCACACTTGTTTTAATGTCAGGAGTATAAAAAGAGCTCAAGTGTTTCCAGATTATTTGCTGTGTTTTTCTCCCTGATGCGTAAGTGTTTTGTGATGGCAGCAGTTTCTCTTGTGATGGTTGCGTATGTTCATATGAACTACAGGTAGCAGACTGACAGGTTTTGGAGGCTGCTGTGGGAGCAGGTCAGGAAAGATTATGTAAAGTCATTCTTTACTTTACCAGAGGCTTTCCTGCAAAACCTTTGATCTGCAAACCGTTAGATGATGTCTTGGTTGTGCCGGAAACTCCCAATGACTCCACATGCAAGAACACTTTAAATGCACGTATCTGAGGTGTATAATGGTTTGAGTTGTTGACACAAAGTTTCAGTTTGAACGTTGCCTAAAGGTAAAGATCAGAGTTTATTATCAGAGAACAAATCAGGGAAGTTCGGTTTAGTCCTCTGCGTGCCGTAGAAACGTCCGTCTCTTTTTTTTCCCCTTCTGACATGACAGTATAAATGCGAAGATGCTCAGCAGGGATGACACTTCCCATGGTATATCTTGTCCCAGAGCTGTCCCAGGAGAAGCGTGGGTGTATGTGGGTTCTTTTTTTTTTGTTTTGTTTTTACGCTTTCTGATCTACACCCCCCTCTTTCTGTCTTTCTTCCCTCTCATCTTCACAACATGTGTTCTGCATAAAAGTTGCGGTGTGCTCAGTCCTCCACATTGTCTACTTTTTTGATCCTTGATTCATATAAATCATCTCCCTAATTTGCCTGTGAATTAGACGGTGCGGGACATGTAGACATTTAGTGCCGATCTCAGGGGCGGCGAGGGAACAGAGAGCCCACCCCTTGACTTTACGGGAAATGGGAGGCCGCTCCACAAAATTGGGACTATTTAGAGGACTCGTCAGGCTGTGGGACGTTGCCTCACAACGCTAAGATAACTGCGGTGGATTTGTTTTTATTTGGAGATAATTAAAACAAGAATAAAAATGCCATTTGCACTGCTCATTTTTATGTTCCTTTTATGAGCACAAGACTGAGCTAATGTGCTCATGCCTACACATGTTTACACATTCAGACCAGCACAGCACACATTGTATGATTCATATACTGGAGGGTAATTTATAAGCTATTACAATGATTATTGGTGAAGTGGATCAAATTCTCCAATTAGGCTCTCGGTGTACCAGCCAAGACTTTCAATGTTTGGAGCCTGTCTGTCTCCAGTCTGTCTGTAACCTCTATTAGAATCACTACATGTAGAAACACATCGGCACACCTGCTGCTGACCACATAAAGAGGCTGTTTGTGTTGTGATCGTTTGAGTTAGGGATGTAGTATATATTCTTTAATAGGTGTTTCTGCTTTGAGACCATTTTTATAGGTTGATGTCAGTTTACATTACGGCCGTTTTATGTTCTTTGTATTCCTTTATTTTCTCCAAAATCTGTCTTTACATGCACAATGTTTTCTTACAAAGTAATAATACTTTGTAATGTATTAAGGAGTTTCATACCCACACATATGTTTTTTTTTTTTTTTTAAGATTTATTTTTGGGCTTTTTGCCTTTATTTGATAGTACAGAGTAAATGAGTAGGTAACATCTGCGCCCCTATACCCACACATTTGTATGCATTTCTTTTAGCTTGTGTAATGTCTTTATGAGTGTACAAAAAGTCCAGACTGTCCCATAAGTATCAGCTTTGTTTTGTAATTATATGCTCTTATATAATAACAGTCATGATGGTCAACAACAGAAGTAGAATTTTTTTGTTGTTGTTGTTTCTTTGACCTTAGTCCTTGTGTTCATCTATATTATAGAAACTAGCCAAGTAAAGGATTGAAGTCGATTCCCCCACTGGATAGCTGTTATATAATTGCCTTAATTTTGTTAATAATGCAGATTATTGAAAATTATATACTCTCTGTAGATTACTAAATGGTTCGGGGAAAGAGGGACATTTGAAGCTTAAGTAATATATGCCCCACCCCCTTCCACAAACACATATCTTGCAACTGACTTATACAAGCTGTCTGTAGTCACTGCGTGTCCTTGTTCCCCTATAAACACCCATCAGGCTCCGCATTGCTGAGCACAGAAACCATCAATGCAACATTATCCAGAGATTAGCACCATGTACCGACACGGTCAGCTACAGTACAGATCTGATGAAGAGAGGGCTCAAATTAAACTGCAGTGACTGGCATGTCATCACCATGGGAATATAGTTCACCGTTTTAAAACTGGCTGGGGCAGCAGCTGTCAATCTCACTAAATATAATTAAAACTCCTTAAATGAATAAATAAAACCTTTCAATCATTATTTCTTTGTCTATCTTTCTTTGTCTATTTGAGAGTTTATGTGATCTTTCAGCTGGTGTAATGATCCCAGCCAATGAATTTCTTAGTCAATATAACTAACTAGTCTAAAGGTAAGAAAATACTACCTGCCAAGCTCACTGTTGATGGCTAACTGTTGAAGATCATCTGAAATAAACCATAATGTATTGTAATTTTCTTTCCAGTACTGCCTGTATCAAATACAGATCAGTACAGATGAGCCTGTGTGAGGGTTGGATGTGACTGTATTTACTGTAAGTATATTAATGTAACTGATTTCTTTTAACTCACCCTCAGCAGCATGCAGTCTATGTAAAAAGCATTCCTGTAAAGCACTGTTGTGTTTGTGAATCATCGTCCTCACTTCCTCACTTCTAAATAAGTTGAACTATGAAAAGTTACCTCGCTCAATCTGTCGTGACTGGTAGTTCCATTGTAGCATACTTTCTTGATCCATAGCATGCAGCATCACTTCTATACTTGCAACAGTCACCCACGGACATCTCTTGCCTCAGGCAGGGAAATAAGGAAGCACTTACTAACTGTTTTCCACTGGTAGTAGGTACTGGATATTAGCCACTTCACTATTTTAAACTGTTTATCCGACCCCTAGAGACACGCATCAACAAAGTCTCCAACATCTCGATACACACGAATTCAAACATGGATGTGCATAAAAACCTGAAGCAGGTTATTTATGTAAAGTCTATAACAGTTTAAAAATCTTCAGCACGTTTTAGGACAGCCTGCCCATGAAACCTTCCTGAGTTGCTTTTTTCATGCATGTCCCTTCTTGCATGATTTTTTTCCCCCTCTGCAGCAATCATGATGTAAAAATAAATTAGCTGCAGAAATCCAAGATGGCAGATGAAGCGTTTTTGCCTTGAAATCAATGCTATGTGTTGGTCAATTGTTCATTCTCACATTGTCATTGAACAAATGGGGGAAAAAAAGAACATTCTGGTAAGCAGAAACAGTATAAAGCAGCTTTTTTACTGTACATACAAGACAACCTCATCAACCCTGACGGTTGCTTGGGGTGAACTTTCCCAAATGATCCGGCTGCGTTTACACATCGACTCACCTTGACTTAACATGGAAATTCTACTTTTACAAAGGGGTTGGCAGAAAAAATGTCTTGTCTCAAATGTGTTGGAGTGACACATTTGTTTGTTTGCGTTCACACATGCAGCTCATCATGAAAATTACAGAATATTTTCAGACGTTTTTTGTTTTGTGTTTTTTCAACATTTATGTTTGGGCTTTTTATGTCTTGTATTGAGGTTAGACAGTGGATAGAGTTGGACAAATAGAGTGGGGAATGACATGCAGGAATGGAGGCACAAGTCAGACTCAAACCCAAGCCTCTGTAAATGGGGCGCGCAAACTAACCGCAAGGCTATCAGCGCTTCAGGGCATTTTTATAGGTTTTTGTTTGTATGAAAACACTCAAATAGTTCTTGTTTTTTTCCACTATTTTAAATATATTTTTGGCCAGTCTTTGCCCTGATTGGAAAGGACAGTTGAGGAGACAGGAAATGCTGGGAGAGGAGAGTGTAGGATTACATGCAGCAAAAAGCTGAAGCCACATTCGAACCCATGGCCACTGCATAGAGAGCCTATAGCCTCTGTTAAATTGGGCGTCATCTACTGAGCTAAACCTGCGCCCTGGTTGTTGTGGTTGATTTTGACCATGACTGCTTGGTGGATCACAGCTACAGGTCACATGATGTGGGAGTCCAAGATCACGAAGGTCACTTCCTGTTCCCTTTAAAGAGGTGCAGAACTCGAGCTGGGGGACAAAAGAGACCAAGGAAGTACTTCTGTTGCATGAAGGACATAAAGACTCTTTTCAGATCACCACAAAGTCTGACCTTTTCATTCACAGAGGAATTTAACTTTCCCTAGAACTAGCTTGCTTTGGAAATGTAGCACACTCCTCCACCTCCTGTTGTGTTTTCATACAAATCCTGACCTGATACTTGCATATGTTGTTTATGCTGTTTTTGTCTGTTATGAGTTTCATAAGCAGACAGAAATCATATTTAATGGCTGGATCACCTTTGTTGAAGTTCATCAGAGTTGAACCTCCGCTGGCTGCTGACTCTGTTCAGTTCTGAGGATTATCAGTGAGCAGATGAAATTACATATCTGCTGCAACTGATCAACATTTGATTCAACTCAACACACTCACCTTGGATTACCTCTCTGTTTTCTCCTCTCTGTTTCTCTGTTTCTCTGTTTCTCTTAATATGTAACTTTATTTCTTTACAAAACATTTGAATTTAAGTCTACTTATTTTAGCCAAATTGAAGACATACTAAGCACCCCAACCCCTATTCCATCTACAGTACCTCTTGTATGCAAAAATTGCGGCCCATGGGGCAACTTTGGCTACTTTTTTTTTTACAAAGAATATAAATCTACTTATAGGGTCTGTCATTTAACAAAATGCTGCTTTGTGGGGATCTGCAAACCTTTGTTTGGACAAACGTTTTTATGGATTTTAATGAAGAATATGTCATTGAGGTTTTTATTGATTCATAACTTTGTATATGCTTTTGAACCATTAGCCTCCTTGTTTGGTATGGAGAATACATTCATCATTTGTAATTTGATAATGATATGACCCTCTAAATCCAGACTGTACATTTAACAGTAACAAAGCAGAATTCTCTTAATTGGAAAAGTTGTTTATGTGCTGCTTTTTTATGTGTATGTGCATGTTTTTGTTGGTATATGCAGCATATATAGGATCTTTTAGTAACCAGTAAGTTGTTCACATATGCCTCCACATGCTTTGGATGAATTGGTACAGAATTTAATCAGAACCAATGACCTGGGCCCCCCACCCAACAGCCTAACTTTTGCTGCATGGTGCATTTATGGCCTCAAACTCAGGTACATGTATTTATGATGGCAGTAAAGTGTGCTGCTGTAGTTAATCGCCTAATGGCGTCTCCTTTCCTCTGCCACCAGTAAGTCTGGGTTCGGGCCACAGGGACCGATTGCTGGAGTTGGGATGGGTGGGGGGGAACTAGCCCCTGTTTTGGGGAGTTGAAATCTGCAGAGCATGACTGGGTTTAAATTAGACTGGCTTCATTATTAGGTTGTGGGCAGCCCCGTATGACATGTATGTGACATGGAATATTCCAGAGGTGTGAGTGGGAGGCCCAGGGGGAAATTTCCTTAATGGGAAACAAATGGGCCACAGCTCATGTCACTCTGTATCTGGAAGGACGTGTTTTTGTTTTGTTTTTCCTTAGGCATTAATTTGCAAAGGTGTTTTGCATACACCTGTTATGCAGCTTATTTGAATAATATTCACGTATTATGCCATGCAGTCTACTTTTGTATACCTGCATATGCAGAGGTGTCATGGTGTTTTTTATTAGCAGAAATCTTTTGTGAGGGGCAAAGCATGATTGTGATCTATGAGTGCCTGCTACTGTATGTAACTTTGCATGAATATAAAATATGATCTGCAAGTGTCAGTGCTGCTGCTGCTGCACACCAAACAGAACAGTTACCGCCCTTTTCCTCTTTCTGTCTCCACTGTCCATCTTCCCTCCTCCTTCCTCTCTCCTCTCCTGGTTGCAGTTGTATTTGTGCGCCTTGGGAAGATTACAAAGAGGCGCTTTGTGAGGGGATGCAGCTGCTGAAATTCGACTAGATCCAGCTGAAGAGAGAAGGGAGCAGGTGGGTCAACAACGCCACCCTGCCGTTCCCAGAATATCAGGCTGCAGAGCTGTGTCCCCCTCCCCCACACACACACACACACACACACACACACACACACACACACATCCTCAGTGCACCTCTACCCCATCCCAGCACACACAAACAAACATTATACCATGTCAAAATACAAACACAGTAACACCCACAAAACAGCAATATGCACATGTCAGAGGACTACCGCAGTGGAAATACTGCCCACTCAAACAAGTGTGCATCACTGGATTCATTCATGCGGTGGGAGAATGTTGGCAGAAAGTTAGAAAAGCAACACAAAATAATTACAACAACACACAAACAAATCTCTAAATGCTGCCTCACTAAGTTCTGCTGACACTTAGTTGTGGCTTTTGGGTGTTTTTTATGATTTCATTATGAGTTATAACGAGGTTAAAGTGTGGCAGACAGAGTGTCAAAGTGTTGCAGAAGGCAGAGGAAGATCCTGTCAGCTTTGTGGAGTCAGGCTGTTAACAGGTCGGGGTGCTGCCAAAATGTTGGCTTTTTACATTGCAAAGGGGACTTTGGTAAGATGACCCTGATCCGGCTTTGGTGGAGGTGGTGGGAGATGGAGGGAGGAAAGGAATGAAAGAGAGGAGAGGAAGTCCTGCAGGCTGATAGTTCTTGATCTTCTTTAGGCGGATAAGATGTCACACCATTCCCTCTCTCTCTGCAGGGGCAGCATTCATTATGACATGAAATGCATTAATACAGAACTGTCATTATTAGTTATGTTTTTTTTTTTTTAAACATGAAAAAGTCTGGGATGCTGTAGATCTTCAGACACACAACGAAGTAGTATTGAAGTTAAAGAATAAAGAAAGACAATTCTCCCAATTTCCTTCATTGTCTCCATCTTCACCCTTAATCTGCTCCAGCTCCAGACAAGCTGCTTTTATTTTTTGCACAAAAATTCCCTGGGGAAACACCGGCCAAACTATAGCTGGATTCCTTGTTTTAACTTTGCATATGCTTTCTCTTTGCCGTCATGTTCAATAAACAAGCTTTTTGATAATCATAAAAGCAATATGCTAAAACGTTGTGAAGGAGTTGGGCAGTAGAGAAAACTGTGTGCTTGGTGAACTTTTCTTCAGCTTTTCTGCCTCCTAAAGTTTCGCTGTATCACTAATGAAGCTTTTGACGCACGTCTCCCCTCCCCCACACCTCAGTGCGTACCCATCCCCATTCATGAGAGCCATAACTCAGCCTCACTGATAATAACTCCTTCTGTCCTACTCAGAAAATGCTTGAATGTCATTTCATGCACTATGCCCCACAGGGTTATACGCTGAATGAATCAACTGTCTTACATCCCGGTTCTTAGTATTCTTGCCTTGAAGTACTTGCAGACATTTATATAACTAGTAGGGATGCAGCGATGCATCGATTGAACAACGCTATCGACCGATATTGGTCCTGTTGACAGACATCCACACATCGGCAAATGATGTGGTATGAACCGATGTGAGTAGTCGATGTTTATTTGTTGTGCCACATCATTTTAATGATGGAATATAGTACATATACTGTAACTACTAATTCAGAAAAGAGATTTATTATTAGGCAGAGAAAGTCACCTGTTGAACAAACTCAGACTCAGAAAAAATTGTGGTATTGTGGGAGTCTTAAACCAAAAGAAGTGATGAAACCAACATATCAGAATCAGCGTTTGGCTAAATTTGGCTATTGACCCTGATTTTCCCAATCCGTGGATGTCTATTACCTAGTTAATGCACAAAAGTAAATACATAAAAGAATCCTTACTTTGTAATATAGGACCTTCTTGACGCAGTCATTTTAGATTTTTTTAAAATAACAGTTTGAATCCATATTTAAATTATTGTCATTTAAGTTGCTATAAACTTTTCTGAATTGTATTTGGTTTCAATTTGCAGGCAAACTGCAAATCATTTAGCATTGCAAAACTCAGAACAACTGGTCATCTCAAATATAGAGAAAAAAAACTAGTGTGCGCACATTGACGCATAATGCATACAGGTGCAGGACAAGAAATAGTTTTAACTGCAGGACAAAGAGAAAGGTCTGTTTATCTAGTGAGCTACTTTATTTTAAACAGTGCAACGTTTCGATCTAAAGTCTCTTCCTAAGCAGAATCATCAAGTTGTCATTTCTTCCATCATTTGCTGAATAACTTAATTTGTTGTTTTAAGGTCAGTAGTCTTCTTTCACTCAGGCCTGTAGTTTTTGTTTAAGAAAATTGAGTGCAGTGATGATATTGATCACTGTCACTTGCAGGTTTCTCTCTCAGGCTTACTGACCTAATGCTCCAGGTTCTTCTTCATTTTCAAGGCACCTGTCTGCTTCACCTGATATAGCAGACACGCCACATTCTGGGTTACTCACTTGCTCAGATTACAGTTTGTGTGGAAGTGTGAGAGAGATCATCATCAGAAGGTGGATTTCAAAAAATGCAGACTTCCAGCCATCTGGATCTCCATCCCTCCACATGTTTTAGAGTGTGGGAAGCTGTAAAAACGTGTCACTGGTCTATATCAAATCGCTAAATATTTCATCAACTCTGTACTTAGTGGTGGGCGTTTTTGTTAACAGTTATTGTTTGAGTGGGTTTCCTTTTTCCATTGTGGCCAATTACTCTCCCATCACTGTCATTTGCATTCATTTACATCAATTCATTTGTCATATTAAATTTGTCTATGCTAAGCAATGTGCGTCCAGCCCACGCTATAGAGTTTGACAAAATGAAGCCATATGTTGATGATGTGGCACTGTTCATATGTATTGGGCTTAGCGCTGTGTCATCTTAACCCGCCCTGGACTGCAGCAGCAGAAGACGAGCCACATCTCACCTCTCCACCATGTCTTCACTGTCAGAGTAATGGTCTCCACATTGCCTATAGTGAAGCATCATGCATGATTGCTGCCATTCTCACATCTGCTTCCTGGAACAGCGGCGGGGAAGTCTCCAAAGAGCTCCCAGCGGAGTGCGGGGCATGTGTGCTCACATACGAGGCGAGAGTTTGAGACAAGGGCTTGCCGGCGTGGTTTATTTTCAAAGGGTAGCGCTGAGAATGTGTTGAGAGGTTGAGGAGTTGAGAGAGCTCTCTCAGCTCTGGTTTGGGTTTCAGCTCCCTGGGACACAGCTGGGAGGTTTGGGGGTTAGAATTGGTGTGGGGGTCCACAAGGATTCAGAGTTTAGACAACAGCAAAAACAAGGCAGCATATTATTTTTAGTGTATGTGGGTGGAATCACTAAAGACACAGACAGAGTGTTAAACCTCGCACATAATGTTTTTCCCTATCATATTTACAGGAAATAGTTACCTGATTCTTGATCATCTCATTTTGTGTCATTTTACTTTTAAGTCTCAGGTGAGGGGAAAAAAATGCAAACAACCAAACTGAACTGAAGCAGAACAGGGAAGTGTGGAGGCCAGCTAACTGTCATATCTGCACAGTTCATTTCCCTATTTCTCAGCAGCCGCAGTAACATGTGTAGCGATAGGCATCTCTCCAAATGGGCCACTTTGCATTGAAAAAAAGGCCTTGGCCAAAGGAAAAATGTACAGAGCAGAATCAAGTTTATTTGGTTATTCAAAGTCACCACTCTTCTTCTTTTCTGGGCCTACATCATACCTCATGTTTTTTCAAGCTGCCACAGCAGCTTTGAATGCGAAATAAGATGCAAAAGGGAGCATTTGCATCTACAGGACAGTTTCAACACGTGCAGCAGAGAAATAAATGTTGCATCACGCTGAAAGTAATGTTAGCAAAATAACTCAAATCAAAAGCAAGCTGAGCAGATTTGATAAAAAACACTGGATTAATTTTACATTTAAGAGGTATTTTACCAACTTCCATTAAAGTAGAACATACACATTACGAGACCAGATAGTGTACTTGCATGATATTTTGCAAACTGTGTGGAACCTGTATAATGTATTTTACCGTCCTTGCGTGTCCAACTAAATCAGCTTTCTACAGATAATGCTCTTCATCTGAAAGTGTGTTGGATGCTTACTAATGTTGGACGGTATTTCAACTTTCTGTTTTGGTCATCTGGCGCTCAGGACAAATCATCCCTTCTGTTTAAGATCTCTATTATTCTTTATCCTCGCTTTTTCATCTTTACTGTACTTTCTTCCTTCTTATTTTACACCCACCTCCACAATAAGCTGTGTCACACTATACTGTGCATCTAAAATGCAAATGGGGAAGCAAGACACTCGGCATGTCTGGATTTATTTTTTTTCTAAAACAATTCCTATGGCTTCTCTGCATTTGTTGCATTGTATTGCCTGCCAAACAGTGAGGCTGCCACAGGGCTGCCGCCTGTGTTTTTTCAATCAGACTGGTGTGGACCTGGGAAGCAGAGCAGTGCCATGGTGGAATTCAGGTGCCAAGAATATAATTTTCCTTTAAGTGCTTACAACTGTAAAAACCAAAGTTGATTCCCTGAGACTGAAAGTAATTACAGGCTGCTTAAAAATGGAGAAAAAGTCCGAGCTCAGGAGTCAAGACACATCATTTGGTCCGTCTAATTTTTGTTTTATTTGAATGTTTTAATGTTGAAGTCGGCCATTTATGTTGGCTGTGTGTGATTCCTCTGCAGGAAATGCCACTGGCTGCGGTTAGCCCAAACGACTATAAATTGTGGAAGATATATCGGGCTTTCATATCAACACTAATGTTAAAAAGCATGGTCTGGAATGAAGTTGACTATAATATCCTGTCTCTTACATCTGCATGTGGCTAATAATCCTTCCATTTACATTACTGGCTCCATGTGATTGACTGTGTCTCTATCAGCATGTCGGAATGAATTCCAAGCTGCTGCTTTGTCCTCACTGAGAGATGATTTTGGCCGAGAGATGCACCAAATGTATCCTGTATTTGTAGAGTAGCAGAGGTTGGGAGGGGGGGCTACTTCAGGCCTGCAAGAGCGTGACGGTGCACCTGTCAGAGAGGAAGGCCTGGCTAATCAGTGTAAGCTGGACGCTGAGTTAACATATGTGCTGGGGAGACCCTCAGGCCAGCAGGGGAGGGGAAGAGGGAGGGCAGGCCTGACCTAAATTACTTTAATAAAAAAAAAGGAGGATGTGGATGGAGAATTCCCCTAATCATTCCCCCACCTTCTCACCGCTCCTTCTGTCTTCCCCTTCCCCTCACACTCTCCTTGTTTCTGTTATTGCTGTGAAATCATCCTGCAGTTGACATAGTGATTCCATCCTTTGCTCATATTTGCTGACTCATCTCTTCTGTGAAACCCGCCTTACTGGGAATATCTGGCCTGTCATTGGTTCCCTCGTGTCTGATAACGTTCAGAGAATATTTCCCTGCTTTTTCTCTCCGTCTCTTTCTATCTATTTCTCCCGGACTTTCTCTCTATGTTGAGTCATTTTCCTGGAAAAAACAAATCAGCGCTCCGGCGAGATTTCCTAGAATACACACTCTCCAGTTCTGTTGACGAAGGGTGAGGTTCTTCTTCTCCTCACCTCTCGAGGCAGGACCACACAGCGTGTGAAAATCTGGCCGGCAGACACACCTCGGTTTTCATGTGCAATACACAATACATGCTTGTTTTCCCAACACAAATGACTCACACTAGAGATGCACAATCATCTTCACTCTGTTGTAGGAATAACTCGGGCTTAGCTGTGAGTATGGGTAACGCTGCAGGGTAATTATCAGGATCAGAATTTGAATATGGTCAGCAGTGGAGCAGTCTAAACAACATGAAGGAAACAGAAGGTTTGTCTGGAGTTCAGCTATTAGCATGTTAGCTCAGTCTGCCAAATCAAAGGAACGTTTTAAATGAACGTCAGATGTGGTGAAGTCTACCTTACCCTCATGAAAACCAAGTCATTTCAGTTGTTCATCTTTTTTTAATTTATTGTCCATTTCTGAGGGACTCTAGATTTTGACTTACTCCAGCTCTGATTTGATTAGGTGCACTGCCTTTGTGTTTTCATGTGTCTGGTCTAGCTGCATTGGCAGACACATCCAAACACTTATTTATTTTCAGTAGTTATTCCAAATGACCAGCATTACTTTTCTCCAGGGGTCAGACCCTTGATTTCATTTCACTTATCCCTCTACACTCCCAATACAATTTGCATCTGTGCTAAACTGCAAATTAAAGAAGTCCTTTATTTTATTGTTAGATCATCAAAAAACAGGTCTGAGTTATATTACAGTATAAAGGTGCAAGTACAACATGACAAAATTAAATGTTCTAAACCATAACATTATGATGTTGTTTAAGATGAACAGTGTGTCTGTTTCAAACATGCAGAGTCTCATCTATATTACATATTTCCTATAAAGCTAAATGTGATTTAGCTTGATATGATAATCTGAAAAAAATCAGACTTGATGCTATTTTTCAAAGTGTATAAGTCGTTTACCAATCCCTTCAACAGGTCTGTCCTAAACATTGGTATTGGACTTGGACCATAAACATGCAGAGTAACACATGCTGTCTACAGCTTGTCAATGTGCTTCCACTTATATCCACCTCCTCCTCCTCCTCCTCCTCCTTTCTCTCCCCTCTATCTCTTCTCACCCTCTCCTTCCCCTGAGGAGGAGTTTGAAGTGGCATTTTTTGGGCTTTGTTTCCTAAATGGGTAGTTTTGTTGTGTCTAGTGTCTGCTGCAGCAGGGCCTGGATGCCGAGCTGAAACCTAATATAACTCTGAGCTCGCCACACCACAAGAGGCGGTTTCTTGGGATCCTCTTAGTGGCTTTTGGCTGCTTTATTCTGGATTTCATGGGCTCCCTATAAAGGCAGTGTCTTCCCATCAAGGGCCATAGTTCACTGCCTTCCACTACCCCCTTTAGTCTCACTGTTCCTCAAATACAGTCAACTCTGAATTTATACTCAGAGTACAGAATAAAGAAAAACAAACAGAAATTGTCTTGCATAAACAAGGTTCATACTTTTAGTGATGGGCTCATTTTTATAACTATTTTAATGTGATTTTTTTTTTTCATGTAAAAATGACTGGGGGTTTTGCACTGCTTGAAAGTTAAAGTCAGATAATAATAGTTTCTCAATAGAATCTCAATTCCTCTTAAAGCAGAGCTTGAAGAAAAACCTTTGGTTGTAAACCAATGCTCTACTGCCTTAATCAAGAACATTTATACTTTTATGAAGTGATGGCTGTTTGGAGCATACTAACCTTCCTGATGGAGAGCAGGAAAATGTTTCAATTTTAAAGGAGGTGCTAAGACATCTCTGAATATGTTTTGTTCTTTTCATCATCAGAAAATAACTTGAAGATGACCTTATATGACAAACGTCGAAGACATCTCTTTCGTCGACAAGAGGCGAGCGTTGATTCTCAAAAGATTGATGACACATCACTCTGAAAGGCTTCTGCTATACCAGTTGCTGCTACTGTAGCTCTCGCTGTCTACCTATTATGCCTCAACACACACACATTAACACACAGACACAGAAAGAGTAACATGGGTCCCCTGGCCTGGCTGGGCTGTGGGTAGCTTGTAACCCAAGTGTTTTATTAGCAACTGGTCCAACAAAGCTAATTGCTTCCTGAGGGAGCCGCCTCCCTTCAGTCCATGACTGATTAACAGCCCACATTATGTGTCTCGACAACTTTGACAATCTTTTCTTTTCTTTTTTTCCTTTTTGGTCACAAAACTTTTTTATTACACTCTACTGCCACAAACCTCGAGTGTAAATCTCCTCCCAACCAGTCATTCATTGTGAAGCTGTAAAAGTATTCTGAACCTGAGATTTTTATTAATATCGTTTAATAATTTGTCGAAAAGGAATGTTTTTAATGCTCACTTATTGGTTTGGTTTGCTAATGTCTCAGTCATTAGTAATATTGGTAACATGTACTTGATACTTTTTCCACACTGGATTATTTGTCAGCTTGTTTGTGGTCACTCTTGTTACTAATAGTGTATCATCTTTACACATAAATCCGTTTTCAAGTGATGACAATGTTTCACTGCATCACATCAGAAAATGTGTGTGGGGGAAATGTCAACGTCTTCAGCTCTCTTTTTGTAAATCACAATAAAAATTAGATCACATCGATGTTCTCTTATGTAATGGCTTCGTTGTGGGGACTTTCATGTTGCCCATAAATATTAGTGCGTCTTGTATGATTGTTGTTTATCAAACCAAGCTGGGATGTTCAGATTCAATAGAAATTGTTTTTGGTCATGATCAGATTTGTCACTTATTTGTCTCTCAGAGCTTTTATCTGGCATCTCTGAATCTCATTATTTCTGAGTTTAAAACCACTTGTTCAAACCTATTAGATTCAGCAGATGTTGTGTTGTCTTCCATTTCTCTGTGTGTATTCATGTGTGGGTTGACTCTTGTTATACTTGTGCTTGTATGCACATGATGTAAGCATATATTAATGGACTGAAACCAACATCATCTGGTTTTTGACCTCTTAACCCCCCAAAGGAGAATACTTAATATATGGTCAGTGGATGTGTGAGTGGGTGGACATCAGCCCTGAGAACTTCCCCAAATTTATTGACTTTCCTTTTTTTTGATGCAGATATTTATTTTAAAACGCAGCCTTTCATCCTTTCTGAAACTTTGTTCTTGAGGATCTTAATTACAAATGCTGAATCTTTTGCATGAAAAGCGGCCGCTGGTTTCCGGATTCTTCTTTGTTGCATGCTCTTGTCTCATACGTGTCTTTGATGATGCCGTTGGGAGCCATGAGCAGATGGGTTTCAAAAGGCAGCGTTCCCAAACAGGATATAAATGATGTGTAGGCCTCGTGCTCTCTCGAGCCAGGATCAAATGATGTTCTTCCACCCCCTGCTGCTCCCTAAAACTCTGCTGGGCCGGGTCCGGGCGGATGGTCTGAGGAAGAGGAGGTCTGCCTCAAGTGTGTTTCAAGGTCACTATTTCACATGGGCTGCATCCTCATCACTTCCTTTGAATCATCTGGACTTCATTAATATCTCCAGTTTATAAAGACCTAATAAATGAGTGGAAACCATCTATTTGTCCTCCTTACAGTATGTTAAAATCAATCTTTTCATCTGCATGCACCTTATTTTGACCCCTAGATGCAGAACTCTTTAATTACTGTCACAGTTGCGTACATAATGGCAGATCAAGGCCCTGAAACCATGTTCAGACAAACTGCGGTAAAAAAAAAAAAAAGATTCATACTTCTGGTTTGGGTATGAAAGAACATCTCTTGCTTCTTCTCTCAGAAGTTCAGAGCCGACGTCAAGTGTGGAACTCTATTATTGACATGGATTTGTTTTGAACCATCTCTTTTGAACAAGATTCAGCCATAATTGTGTCAGAATCTAGGACATCTGTCTCTGAGGGGACAAATCTGATGGATCCATCCTTTGCAGTGCTCTCACATGTGTTTCAGTGTATTCGCAGCTGTTATTTGATACCGTGACACTAGAATGGCACTGACATCAGGAGTGGATGGTGCCGGAGTGATGACTCAGTTGACCCTATTCCAGAGACTGTATGAATATGGACGTAGTATCTTGACATCCCCCGTTGGTTTCTGAAGCGTGGTTTTGAAGCCCAATGTTGGTGATTGTCTTAAAAAATGCAGCCTGAAGGTAACTCTCGATCACACTAGCAACAGACAAAGAGCTGGATCTGAGACGGGCCTTAAGCCTCCCTGAAAACAGCTAGCTCAAGTCCAACTTGAGCTGTAATCCGGAAGATGACGTCAGAGAAAAATGGCCACCTTGTGAATATGTCGAATTGTGTCGGATAGATTTCTTTCTGATGAATACAGCCATGACCAAGTGGGCAAAGCGGCTGGAGCGTGGTTGATAGGAGGGCCCTGGAGCCCAGACGGAGGAGGAGGAGTCGTTTTCGTATTAGCAGAATCACATTTCGAGAGAGAAGCAACATTCCAGGAGCTCTTTATTCAATTAGCAGTAATGTCATAAATGCAAGAATGTACTCGGATAAACGGCCCAAGTAGCTGATGAATTAGTTATCCCCGTCAGCAAATACCCACGCTGGCTCACCCTCCCCATCCACGTCCCACGGGCCACATTGCCTCCTCAATCTGCAATATGGAGCATAATTATCCTAATTTCTCTCAATTGCATTAGCGAGGGCCTGGAGAGAAAAGAAAGCCTGTCTTTCTAAGTCGGAGCCTCCACCATCCAGTCAGCCTCCCTGCACCTCAGAGAGCAAGTACAGGGGGAGGCAACATGACCCCTGCTCACCCCCTCACCCACCCCTCCTCTTTTGTCTGCACTCCTCTCTCTCCTCCTTCGTTCCCTCCAGCTCTTGTCCCTCTTTACTCTTTCCATATTATCCTCCCACACCGGTTTCTTCATTTGATACAAACTGAAACACACAGAAAACTATGAAGTGCTTCCAGTGTCCGTAGAATCGGAAACAGGGACCTCTATTATCCCTTTAAAATTGTGCTGAAACAGTACCATACTTTATCAACTGCAGCAACTCAAGAGTTTGCTTGTAGATAAAACATCCTCCTCTTCAACCCAACAATCCAAACAAAAACTGCCTGGAGTTAGGATTTTCAAACTCCTTCAGTTTGTATGCTTGGATTACATATTATGTATAACAAAAGCCCCATTTCAAACACACCTCCTGACAAGGTGGCTGATCAACTATGCTCTGGTTCTGCTCGAGGTTACTGCCTCTTGGGGCGCACTCACGTTAGGCAATCTGTACCCCAAGTACGGTACACTTCCTTGGCCACAACAGGTACACAACATATGTAGAAATCCTGGAGTGTTCCAGCTGTGTCTGACTAAAATTACTCAAACTAAGCCACAAAGTCAGTGAAGTAGCTGTCTTGTTCTCCGTGTTGTTGTCCGATGTACGGACGTCTTTTTTCGAGTCTGTCTGTCTTGTAAATTAAGCACGCTTTATAATTACGTAAAGCCATGCATGTGTTGTATTACGACCTCATGTACAAGAGGTAACCGCTCAGGCCCGGTTATTCCTGGAGCAGTGTGAGTGCAGGCCGGCGGGGGAATGGGGGGCTAATGGTGCTTAAGTACAGTACGGGACAACTTTGCCTTGTTTGAGTGCGCCCTTAATGGCCTTTTTTTCTTTGCCACTGTAACTTTGCTAAATGTGGAATAATGTGGAATAATGTTGGGGTCTTTGTAAAAATAATAAAGCAAATAGTAAGATCTGGATCTGCTATTTTATTATGAATTGGCCCTGTACAAATATAGGTTTATTGATTGATTGACCCCTAACTTTAGGGAAGCTTTTTACGATGGGGCTTGAAGGAAAAAGTCAGCTAAAAGTCTAGGTGACTGATTCAAACATTAATGTTCACCCATGCATCCTACCCAGACAATGTGTATGTTCAGTGCACTTTAAAATGGTTTAAAGAAAGTTATTGAGACTAGTGCCTCAGGCGAACTAAAGAGAAATCCTCTTTTAGAATTTCCTCCATGTTGAGAGTAATGTTGATTACTCCGTGGTTGTTTTGTCTGCCCGACAATGTTTTAGATTGACATTACTTTACTTTTGTGAAATATACTCAGTAACTACTGCTTTGAGGATCCAATAGAATTCTTTCTCTCTCTGTTTCCTTCCTGGTCCTTCCTTCCTTCCTCCATGACCAGGTCACACCAGACCGACCCAGTGTATGGGGGGACTCTGGGGACCGCAGGGTGCTGTTAGAGGGAACACAGCCTCAGTTATGAAAGACACCATTGTCCGGTTTGGCTCGCCAACATACAAAATGAATAAATCAAAGAGGAGAGATCAAGAGTGGAGGAGAGGAGTGGATGGAGGGAGCAGGAGACTATCTGACATCTGCATTTGTAACTGGGCATTTAGCTCTGGAGGAATGTTGTTATCGTCCACCCTCAATGCTGCAAGGGTGAGGAATTTTGCAATGAATTATGGTGCAGTCTGACCTCTGATCAAATCTACACCTCGTGTCTGCCTCTGCAAACATACTAAAGACTGTGATTGCAGACATCAAGTTAAACCTTAGGGATCTTTGTTAATGACATAAGATTTCTTAAATAGCTGAATTGAATCTGTTTGAGCAAAGTTCATATTGGTCAGTATTGTGTGTCCACCTGGATGGTTGAGCCAGGTATTTTGGATAGATAAGTCTCTATTTCTGTTGATTTGATTCAGAGATTTACTTTTGATCTCTTCCCTCAAGCAACACTTGTCATTGATGTTTCTTAACCTGGTTAAGATGGGGCTTACAGTGAATCTTGTTTACTTATTAGTGCTCCGACCACAAATAGATAGACAAGACACGTATTCATTCTCTGAAAATCTTGCAGATATAATCACCGGCAATTGACTGCCTTAAGTGAATATCAATAAATGGGACTTTCCTATCAAATGATCAGAAGTTTTGTGGTTGTTTTTTTTCTTCTATTAACATGATGAGGACATTCTGTTTCTCATAAATGACAAGTGTTAGTTAAATGTTCACTGACAAGTTATTCCACTTGTTTTCAACTAAAATGTCCCTTCTCTCATTGAAAAATACACAGCCTGCATTACTTTAGGCCATGGAGTAAAACAGAATCAAGCCACAGTGAGTGTAGTATTTCCCAACCTGAAATAAAGTGCACTTGTTGCGTTAACATAATGACTCAGGATGCAAATTCCTTTCTTTGGTATGAATGTCCAACCTTCCCACCTGAGTGTGACTACTGGTGCTCATACTGGTGTCATGTGGCACTCTTACTGTAAGTAACAACTTTATCTGGAAAAACATAGAAACATAATATTAAGGAAACAGGGCTGGTGCCAAAGTGGATAACTGGGTCCCTCCTGTAATAACATTTTTACTTTGTAAGTCACAAGTTGGTTTCAAATGAAGTCCATGCAAGTCCAAAATGAAGTCCTTAAGTTTGCACGATGTTGGGGTATTTTTAGATTATTTTAGCCTTTTGCCTTTATAGGACAACTGAGGAGAGACAGGAAACACGGGGGAGAGAGAGTAGGGGATGACATGCCCCAAATGGTTGCTGATCGGAATTCAATCCAGTGGCCAGTGTGATGAGGACCAAAGCCTCTTGAGATATTTTTGACCCAGTGTGCTGGCATTGAGGGATCAAAAGAGGAGCACGTGTAAGCAGATAGCACTGTTCTATCCTGCCTGCTCCCCCATTTACAAAGACATCGTTTCCCCTCTTTTGTTCCTTTACTTTTTGGATACGATGAGTTGTAGCTGAGACATATCAGTGGATACTTGTACATGCTGTGTGAACACGGCGCACAATATTCAGAACCTAGTGTGGGGGAACATGGGGTTAGCTGGTCAGTCTTTGGTCAGCCTCTGCCTGACTTCTGCTTTCTTACAGCCAGTGCAGACTGGTATACTTCTGGATCCCAGTAACAGCAAGACGGCAGCTGGCTCTCTAATTCAGCTCAACACAGTGACACTTCACTGCTGCCTCCCATCCCAGGTGTGTATGTGTGTGTGTCTGTGTGTGTCTTTGGGTGTCTGTACAATGGCTGCCCTGTGTGACCCTGTGCATCTGTGTCTGCCCGGACAAGCTCCTCTGTCCTGCTTGCTGCTTGGTCCTCTCTTCAGTGTTGACAGCACGCTACAGGTGCCCATCACATCTGGCCCTTCACACAACCAAACACACACACACACACACACACACACACACACACACACACACACACACACCTCTTTCACACATCTTACATCTGCTGAGGCACTGATAAGTAAAATTAAGATTAAGGCCTCAAAGGAATACACTAACAGAATCAGCAGGACCAAACTGCCTTCAGTTGCTACTTTAAGAAGTGAGAGAAGTTTTTTTTTTTCCTCTGCAGGGCCACAAATGCTTTCATTATTTGACCAGGCCACAAGTTCATGACCAGACCTCCAGTCATTAATGAAAGTCTGTGTTTGGGAGGGGATTCTGAACAGTCATCACACTGTTTTTTCATCCAACACCCCCCAACATCTTTCAGTACCAAACACATCCTGCACATAATCAATGCTCTGTCCCACTGCAACCTCTGTTTGCTAACTCTGGACAAGCAAAAAAGTTTGTTTGAAAGGTGCCATTTATTGGTGTTTTTGTAGGCTAAAAGAACGTTTGTTATTCATTTGGTCACTTCTGAAACAGTGCATCCATGCAGTTGCAGTTGTGACAGTTTGTGTCTTTCTGTTTAGCCCATTTAAGCTGCAAATTGCAACATAAGACGTTCACTGAGCGCAAGGAGGAGGAAAACAAAGTCCAGCTTTACGCTAAGCTATGCAAATAAATCATGCAAGTCAGGCAGTTAGTTGGTGACAAACCAACAGTGAGATCATCAGGCTTGGTTTGCTCTTCTGGTAAGCAATGACACTTCATGCAAAAGTGAGCCCGGGGTTAGCCAGTTCACAGGTGTACTTCCTCCTTCACCTGGCTGGGTATTTGCATGAGCTTCTAAGGAGGAACCACCATCATCAGACACCTGTCATAAGAGTCAGTCAGCGGAACGTTTGAGTTTACATCTCTTCCTCATTCACCTGTGAAACGGATCCCTTCCTGTGTTTTTATCAGAACCATTCCTGAAGAAACTCTGCGTATCAGGTTTCTGTGGTTTACCCCAAGACAAACACCTTTGATAAACTTTTGCTATGAAGCATCAGTTACAGAATCAAGCTTCCTGACTGAGCTGGATTTTCTCCCAGAGTGTGCGATGTGTGTTTTTTCAACTTTAGGTTCCAGCAGGTCAGGTCACAGGACATGACAGTTGGCTAGTGGAGAGAAGCCTCCAGGCTAGTGCAAGTCCCCTCCTCCCCCGCCCACCTATCTCCCTTTCTCTCCCTCTCTCTCTCTGGGTGGCCTGTGTTTACGAGCTCCAGGAGCAGGTCATCTCTGCACTGAGAACACGGCTGCTGCAGTGGGACTGTTGCTAGGTCATCCCTCAAGCAGCAAACAGGATTTTTTTTTCCATGTTGTGTGTGTCTTTACATGCACGCTTGCTGCTGTGTGTGTGTGCAGATTGGGACTTCCTGTGTGCAGCCGTGCGGGGGAGCAGAGCAGAGATGGGGGTGAGGTGACCTATGACCCTGACCACATGTCCTGGTCTGTCGGCTGATCACCCACACTTCCGCCTGCGGGGCCTCTTTGCTCCTCTCTCGGGGTCCGAGAAATCTCCCGGCTTATCAGTGCTGTCATGTTTTTATCCTCATCTGCATCATCATAAATATGTTTGCTGTTTGCATTGATTCACAGATTTTTATCTGGCTTTCTCTGAAGTTCTCATTCCAAGTTCAGGAGCACACAACAGAAGTGGCTAGCCAAAATGTTTGTGCAGATTGTTTCTGAGCTAAAAAAGACTTCTTTTCTCAGAAGAAGATTCTATTTGTGAGTGTGAACCAACACCTTGGTTACATATGCACCAACCTACTGTGGGTGAGACAGTAATACTATCACTTATGAAAGGCAAAACAGAGATATCTTCGCTCAATTGAAAAAAAACGTGAAACTGAAATTTGGCCTTTTAAATTCTAACTTATAATTCATTGTCAGTGTAAATTATTTTATTTGTTTGTCATCTCGACTTATGCAAAGGTTTCAAACTGTAGACGTTATTAAATATGAACCAGATATACGAATGAAAATAACTAACCTTGTAATAAAGATTACCCTAAATATAAATATTGAATTAAGATGACGTTTTGCAAAGTGGTTGCATAGAGCAGTGGTTACTGCTGTCGCCTCACAGGTCGGGGGTTTGCATCTCGGTTTGGTCATGAATGAAAAAAAATACTGAGTTGGCAAAACAACTAAATTGTAAAATAAGTGAACTAAAGGAAGTGCAAGTTAAAGTTTTTTCATTGAATATAAATTGGTCTCAACATATCATCTAACATTCAGTCAATTAAAATTTATATTGCTGTTTTAAATCCAAACAACAATATTTAACAGTGTGTGTAAGGAAATGTAAAAATGTTTTTTTTATCAAAAATCATTCAATCATCATTTGACATAATAGTCGTAAAGGCCCTAAAGCATTAGGGCCTCTGTGTCCGTGGTTACCATGGCAACAGTTAACTGACACATCACAGTTTGTCAGGGCTTTGAGACATGGCTATTTTTTCTTACCCATTTTAATTTCTTATTTGTTGTGCAGTGAGTAAATTAATCAGTCCTTTTAATATGTTGAGGGTCATTCACTGTTTCACACATCGTCCACTTTCCCCTGACATCATGCCCAGGAGGAGAAATCTGATTCTTCTTTTTTCAAAGCGGAATTCCAGCTCAGTGTTTCAGATTGTAGTTTGTATAAATGAAAGAGAGGTTTGACTTATTTTTATCATTTCAAAGCGTTATTGATCAGAAACCTAGAAGACAGATGATAGCTGGAATCAGACAGAAACTGGTCCATATTTTAGAGTACACTACATATTATTTTAAACCTGTAGCCTCCTGTAAACATCCACTAGCAGTAGCATTTAATCGCTGGCTGGGAGTATGCTTTACCATCACATAATGCAATGATTTTACAATAATGCTAGACGTGGCTGAATATTGAGCTTAACTGTTTTCTAATCCCTCTGCAATCTGACTATCACTAGTTTCCGTTCCCAGTGACTGGAGTAACTGTGAAATTCAGCTGAAATTCAGCTGCGGTTTTCAAATTTGAGTAAAAGCTACTGTACATGTAACCTCTTTTAATTTTTTTGTTGACAAAATGGTTGAATATTGAAGCACAAAAGCCAAAATATACACACATAGATGTATGTCTTGTAATTCATTTTTCATTTGAGATGAACACTTCCCAACCCTATGAAGCCTTTCCAAACACCATCCTCCATACCTCCATCACTGGTGACCCTTTAACCCCCCAGCTTCCATGGGAACGGCATCATTCCTGTCCTCTCACTCACAGGGTCGTATAGTCACCGGCCCGGGGCAAAAACTACCACAAGGCTTTCTTTGACGAAGCCTAATGAGAAGTCTGTGGTACGTGGAGAGGTTAGCTTCCTTAACTGCATCCTTATCAGCCAGTGTATCAAAAATTATTCAATTATATACATCTCCTCTCCCCGAGGATTATGTCCACTCCCGGTGGTGCACACTATTCTACTAATATGGTTAAATACAGTTCAATTATATAATCACAGAGGCTGATAGAGGGGCCAGTATGTGTGTTGGCAGTGCACTCTCCTCCAAGATCTCAATTCGTGTAATTAAATGTAGGGGTCTGCATTTTTGTTTATTGGATTTATTTTGCCTGATTAGCCTTGGCATTGACTGATGGGTAAGACAGAGGTGGTGGTGTGTTGGTGGAGACAGAGAGAGGTCTGGTATTATGAGAATGCATGCAATCATGTTGCTCCTGTTTGGCCTAAAAGTTAAAGGTCAATAAAGATGTTATCAATCATACAGCCTGCCTTCCCCTTTAGCAACTCTATTAAAACAAACACGAAAGGCTTCTTGCTTTTTACGCCTTAATCAGAGCTCCTTATGTGCATAGCCAGCATTAGTCTGGTGTGAGTGTGTGTGTGTGTGTGTGTTTGCAGTGGCGTTGGCTGTGTTTATTTGGTCAGGGGTGTCAGACAGATTAGCTGGTGTGTTACAGGTGCTATAAAAGTTGTGGCTTTGGACACGGCTCATGAACAGTATAATGACGCCGGGCTCAGGTTAATCTCACCCTGCCTGGCTCTGTCTTTGGGTTGCTGGCCTGTTTTTTTGCTGCTGGGCAGGGCTCAGGGCTAACAGGCAAGCGGAGACGACGCAGAAGGGAGCAGAGCGTTCCAACATTACGCCTACAGGCAGAGGCCGGGAAGCAGGCCAGAGAAGGAGAGAGGGAGGAGAAGTGCATTTGTGACTAAAATGGTGTTGATTTCTAATCAAAGAGAAAACTCTTTTTACAATGATTTTTCTTCCTTTTTTCATTTGCTCCACTGTCATTTATCTACAGATGCAGTTGATTATTGAATCAAAAAGAAAGATTGAGCACCCATCAGAGAGGAGCCCAGGAATATGCAGGAAAAGGAGAGAAAAGTAGCGATGCAAAGTCACTCTGTCTGTTCTCCTCAGAGGAGGTTAGTGTGTTGTTGAGGACATGCTGTTTATCTTATCGTCCTTAAGGGGAAAGAGCTTCAGAACATTTGTTCTGGATACACGGAACCACATAGTCTGTGTTTTATTTGCGGATGATACTCGGCTCTTTGAATGAGGATCATGAGTCACAGATCTTTGTCTCGAACTGTCACACCAGTTTGCTGGTGCATTTATTTTATGCCCCAACCTGTCGCTTCTCCTTACACACATGATCAGTCTGCGCTTATGGTTTCTGTTACCAGTTCTTAGCTCATTCTTGGCCTTTTTGTTTGTCTAATTTGAAAATCTTAATTAAGTATAACATGCATTTGAGAAAACTTTGTACTTCCTGGGTTGGAGGCCTGCCAAGCTGTCAGACATGGCTCTCTTATGAGGTAGTGCGTTGGCACAGACTGCAGACAGGCTGAGAACTCAGGTGTAGTTTAGAACCACAGTGTTAACGAGGCACTATGCTGGTGTAATCCAAGTAATTGTTTATTACAGGCCTCAACCTATAGTATATATGTAATTACTTTTGGGTTGCCCTTGCCCTGTAAAAAATCTGTTGTGTTTCCTGTCTGGGTGCCGAACACCACAGTCTAAGCTCCTCCTTCCAAAATATATATTTTACTGCACCTTTTGAATGATATTACATATAATTGTGGATTTATTTTTCTGTGAGAGGTGCAGTTGTAAAATACATGCATATGCTATTAAGGATCATTAAAGCTCTTTTGGTGCAGAGCTATTCCTCAGTGACACTCCATCGCCTGCGCCCATAAAACTCTCCGAGCCGAGCCAGTGGGGGAGGAATTTAAGTGTTGCACAGTGCTCTTATAGCCACTTCCTTAATCAAACGGCTGGACAAATTGTAATCATTAGCAACGTAGTGAGCATGACATGGGTCTCCAAACTCATTAGAGTGAGTTAGCTGCAGCAGGGAGTGATTGAGGGAGGAAGAGAGGGAGGAGGAAGGTTGCTGTCACACACTCACCTGGGTCTGTTTGTAATCAGGCGGTTCAATTAGGGCCCAGCTAAGCGCTGCACCAGCTTGGGTTGCGTCATCTCCAACAACACATGGATGCAAGCGCTCCTCAGACATGTACGCATGTGAACACACATAGCCAAATGAAGTTGCTCACATACAGTTAAACGAGGGGGCAATAGCCAACACATACTGTGATTACAGTTACAACATTAGGACACATGCCCATACGTGCTCAGCAGGGCTCAGATACAGCTCTCACTCTGATTCACTCTGTAGCTTTGTCATCCTTCTGTGCCGTGTGAAACTCATAACTGGCGGCAAGAAAAGACAGGGAGCTGTCAACAAGTGACACCTTTAATTCTCTTGGCTTGGTTCCCTTTTTTGATTCCTGACCCTTTCCTTTAAGGATCTGTTTGTCATTGTGTTAATTAAACAATAATAATAATCAAGAAACATTATCTACTGACATTATCCTGACTCAATCTGCTTGTTAACATAATAGAGCAGCCAAAAGCCTCAATGACTAAAGCTGAGAATCGTTTGCACAATGACACATACATTGGGACACACACAGAAGAAAACCTATGAACATGCTAACAGACACACTGTAGGAAAAAAAATAAAACTACACACACACGTACAGTACACAAAAGCAACAAGTGTGCACATCCACACAGCTGCACATGCTTCAGCAAAGCTAGCATCTGTCCCAGAAACATCCGTCAGTGCCTCCACATCTGTGTGCTCCAGCCCAAGCCTTTTGCCCCCCCACACCCCACACACGTTTGCCTCAACTGGGCTTGGCCCCGTGCCACCCTCCCCTAGTCCTACAGCTGAGTGAAACATGTGCTAACCTCAGACAGCTATACAGTCCTGTAGCCAATTTGAAGTATTCCACATGGGAATGTGATACGGTGGGTTTTATTTGAAATGTCTTTTTTGATTGAGAGGGAGATGTGGCACACTTACCATAATGGCACTTCTAATGGGCCTAATGTGGAATGTCTTTTCACGGTAACATATGTTCAAAGCCTTTCTGGCATGCTCGCTGGAGCAGCAAATGCAAACCCGAAAACTATCGCTCATCCGTCTGAAACGTGACTTTTCTCTGTAACTTCACAGGCGGACATCGGCTCAGGGACATCATTGATGCTGGCTGTTGAAAGCATCACTTATGGACAGTGACTGACACAACATTTGCCGTTGCTTGAACTCTAAATACCCTGGATTCTAGTTTCAGTTTTTTTTTTTTTTTTTTTTTTTTTTTTAAATGCTGTTGCTGTAAGTTAGATAAGAGGCCGAGTTTGAATCCTGTGATGATGTTGTTGTCTTGTTGTCTTCAATGACAGCATCATTCCTCCCCCCTCCCCCCATCTTCACCCCTAACTAACCCCTGCCCCGAGGTCATTAGTCATAAGCTTGGAGGGAGGGGAGGAAGGATTGTCAACAGTGCAGAATAGAGCCTATTGTTAGCCCTGCAGGCCAGAGGGTGCTGTCTCACCCATGGAAGTGTCACCATTTGGACTATGCTTGCAGCCAAGTGTGTTGTCTTGGTCGTCCTTGTGTATGTGTATGAAATGTCTATATCTCTGCATGTGTGTGTGTTTTTCTGCAAATGCATATCTGTAAGTGTGTGTCTGCGCAGACATATCACCACGGCAACTGCTTTTTTTCGGTTGTTCATTTCCATCAAGCATGTGATATGATGCAGCCTGACACCAACACACGAGCATGTGGAGGTTGTCACAAGCTGATCTTTAAACTTCTTGTCTTCTATTGCACACATCATAACGTCTCTGCCCCCAAAGGTATTTCCATATGTTGCTTTTTTCGCTGCAGCATAGGCCCTCATGTGTGGGTTTGTGGGTGGTTTGCATTTGTCTCCTCCTAATCTGTATTTATGTACTTGCGGTCAAATTAATACAGATTACTATAATCATATCTGGCTGTGACATGACGTCGATGTTATGCTAGCTCTCTTTCATACATCTCAGCAAACCCATTCCTCCCTGACTCCCCCACTTTGATTTAGGCCCAGATTGTTAAAGGCGAGCACACCTTGTTTCAGGAGAAACCCCGGCCAAGGGGGAAAATCAGCCTTTAATAACTTTGTGAGGGAAAAGACTCACCCTGCCAAAATGGCAGCCGCCCTGTACGCTGTTCAGCTGGCAGACCAACAGCCAGAGAAGGAGGGACATGATTGGAATCCAAGCAAAAAGTAAGAGTGATTTCTCTCCCAGACCTCCTGTTGCAGAGACAGCATGTAAGAGCGTGAGGAGAGGGGTGTGAAGAGGCTTAGCTAACCATCATTATTCTCTCTTGTCATTATCCTTACATGTATTGTACTTCCTCGTAAAAAAAACCATTTATGTAAATTTCTATTGGAACAAATCCATCCGTACATATTAAATTGGGTTTACAGTTTCATTGTGTTATCTCAAAATAGGTGATTTGTTTGTCACTAAATGCTTCGACCATAACCTTCACTTGGTTACATTAACAGAGTTACCCAGACCTATCTCTCTCTGTATGTCTGTTCTCTCCTTGCTACACTTGACAGGCTTTTAGTGGTTGTATATGTTGTAAGTCTTGAGTCTTCAGAGCAGAGCTTGGTAGGGAGGAGGCTCCCAGCATGTTGGAAGCCACAGCATCAACAACGCCAACTCCAACGAGACATGAGTTATAGCTCCGGCTTCCCCGAAATCAAATAAATAATCTCCCGCTTATTCATTTACTTAGGATCTGAATAAGATTTGCAGCCTCTCAGTTATTCTATAGGGATATAAAGGACTTTCCTGACTCTTTTCACGCATTGCCTTCCCTTAGACACGTGCAGGGCTGATATTCAGACACACACCTGTCACCTGGTTTTCCCTTTTACATTTTTCAGTCTGGATATTTCATCATTAAGTAGTTGCAGCAGGGCTATAACAGTGTAATGTAAAATCATTGTCTGAGTATTTATGCAGCAGCAGGTTCCACCAATCCTGCACACCAACAGCGACAGAAGCGAAAACATTCAACCAGCCGACCTATAAACACACACACACACACACACACACACACACACACACACACACACACACACACACACACACACACATCACACACACACACACACACACACACACACACACACACACACACACACACACACACACACTTAAAATGAGCCCTTGGTAGCAACAGTGCTACAGCTATCACAGCCTCTTGGCCATGTGTTGAGTGCAATAATGGTAAAGGCAACGACAGGCTCAGCCCATATTCTCAATTAGGCTCCCAAGTGCTAGGTGTGGAAAGGTGTCTGGCACAGCGCCTGACCGCAGCACTCAAAGAGCACTTTGTCTGCGTACCTCACACCCACCGTACCTGCCCGTGTTGTGGAAACAACCCAACGTTGTCACACAGTTGATTTAATAAAATTGGATCCCCAAAATGAGACTTCTAGTGTTTCAGGGGCTCAATAGTCGTAATGGAAACACTTACCCCGCCCCCTCTCCCTCCCTTCGGCTTTACAGGCGACTTCCAGAGTGAGAATGAGCGCAGGAGACCCCGGGGGTAAACGGATACTTCCCCACTGTGAGCCCAGGAGTCTGGGTATGGCAAGAGTAACTCCACGTCCATCACAAGCTCGTATCTTGCCACAAGCCTGGCTGTTGCTGCAGCTTACAGACTTGTTAAATGATGATTGCAAAAACAGAAAAAGGAAAATAAAGGTAGTGCCAGTGAGGGTGAGGTGCCGCTGTGGTTTTGTAAGTTGGTTTTGGGATCTGTGGGAAGCCTGTTTAGTCTCCTGTAACCCCTGCTTATGCATGATGATTTAGCATACGTGTTTACAGAAGTGATGATTAATAATCACCTCAATAGCAAACTTAACTTAATAGATGCATGCAACTTGATGAGGGAGGTCAGTTTTTTTTGCAATCATGTTGGCTGAGGGCATTTAATGGCATTTAAATGATTGGCTTGCAGAGAAAGGGCTGCAGTACTTCAGGGGTAAGCTTGGAAACAACTGAGGTGACAGCACACCCTTCACAACAAACTGGCCAAAACAAATGGACTTTGAGGACTTGTTCCTGAAAGTCCAATAGCATGACAGGAAGTTAAAACTGGTTGCTATAGTATCTGTCACATCGCATCTACTTTTAGAACTTTGTCCTGCAGAGCATTTGGTTTTTAGTGCTCTCTTATGCCTGGTGCCATAATGTACGGTGGCCTTGAAGGTCAAAACACAATAACATTATACAAAACATTACTTTGACGTTTCAGTAGGGGTGTAAGACGATCTTGTGATACATTTAGAAATTGATACAAAGATGGACACTTTAAATCGGTGAAACAAAATATACTGTGACACTTTCTTTTTTAAACCAGCAGAGGGCGCTTTCTGCATTTAGTTTGTCTTCTTCGACATCAGTAGCTGAAGACGCTAGGCAGCAATGTTGTTGGTGGAAGAAGGTGAAGATTTTGAAGTGGCAAAAGTGACTTCCTGCTTCAAATCGAGGGTGTAGAATCGACATAATAAAAAATGTTTTGCAAATATTTCAAGAGACTAAACAGCTACACAAATAGCACAACAAACATGATATAGCATGTAAATAAAGAATTATGAAAAACATACCGCAAACTAGTATCGTAATGTATCGTATCGTATCATATCGTATAATGAGTTCAGTATTATTACATCCCTACATTTGAGTAAAACAGGATTCTCCATGAAACACATCAGCATTTTTTACGATAACTTTTCTTTTTTTTAAACAGTACTTAATAAAAACACAACACTTCACAAAACACTAAAAAACAATAGGACACAAACATTTCAGAAAAGATATGATGTCATTTCAAGAAACTCAAATCATTGCATCAAACACAAATAAGTTGACTGGTAACGTCACCTTAACTGACAATATCTGCATTAGCAGTCTCAGTCTCATTATTCATCATTACCACTCCTTCTATGTGGACCACATACAGAATGAAACAGTTCTTCATTTCTCTGTGCATTCTCTGGACATGTGACAGCACATATCACAGATTTCCAGCACGTTCCAAGAATATAACAACACTGTGAACAGATGATGATCCATATGTGTTTTCCACTCAGCCATTTTTCTGTACATTCTGTTTTCTGTCTGTTTTGGAAAGATTTCCTCCATCTTGGGGACAATATTTATAGCTTTAGCCTGCAACCCACGCCCTTTTTAGTATACACACACCGATTTGGCATTTTTAGTCTGGTAAATGTTTTAAATAAGTTTAACTAAGTAAATATGTTATGGCTTATGTTTCATTTTCTATTTATTCCAAAAATATTTATACTCATCTAGGTTGAGGAAATAGCATGAAAACAGCAGTGCATTTGCTAGGGTAGGGTAATAGGCCAAAGGGTAAACACCCTGGTGGCATGTGTGTTTGTTTACCTGCGGAGTGTGTGGTGACACATTTATACAGCCAGGGGACTCCGAGGGCAGGGTGGGTTGTAAGAGCTATGTGTGTATGTGTCACTGTGTGTGGTGTGTTTCCTTGCTCCTTATAAAGCACACATTGTGGGTCAAACCTGGGTGTGACAGAGGCACCTTATTAATTCAAGGAACATGACCCTAAACATGCTGGAAAAAGATTTCACTGATAACTACAGGTGAGTTAGGGTGGATTTCTGCACAGTTTCCCTTTGCATAAATGGGGAGTACTGATCATGTTATTATAGCAGCTCTAAGAATCATATTAGCATTTCAAAATGATGATAAAAGAAGTAAGACAGCTTGATTGTTGTTACAGTTGGAGTCAGGCAGATCCTCAGCAGCAGGCCGTCTGCAGAAACGATTCAGAGGAACAAGACAAGGGAGCTCAGGAACTCCAAGGAAGATATATGGTTAGTAACTTTAACAGTACATGCAGATTTGAAGTTAGAGTCATTCAGTTATATGATATGAATGCAAAACATCACACAGACATCTCCTGCCTCTGTCTCAAAATGGTTTAGACAAGTTTTCATGAGGTTACATTTCACGGCCTACAACACTCATGAGGTTTACGTCCATAGTCACACTCTGCAGGATTATTGGTGTACTTTATAGGTCTGAACTTGTGACCTTGGATGCATCATGGAACAATTTATGATTCCTTTTTTCTCCCCTCTTGTGCACAATAAACATCTGCGAACCTCCCCAGAGCTGACTACGATGACAACTTACAGCGAGGAAAGTTTAAAAAAATGATTCGGCAGAAATCTCTGCTTTCCCCTCCATCTCCTTCACCTCTTTTTGTCCTTTTCTCCCTCTCTTCTTTTTCTTCTTCCTCTTCATACTGATGTGTAGTCTTTGGAGGTGGATGGATTGGGGGGGTAAAGAGGGGGAGCCACAGGAAAGGATCCTTCTGCACATCTGAGGTTTATTTGGACTCCCCCTGGGGAGTGCGGTGAAGCTCTGCATCTCAAGGAAATTGCCAGCGCTCTCAGGGCCGGCTTGGCACTCTCTCAAACGCACTGTCACACACATAAGCGAACACACACACACACACACACACACACACACACACACTCTTCAGGTTGCTTAAGTCGTCCTTCTTCTCACTGTCACAGTGGCACAGCATGTCCACTTTTCTATTCTTAAAATTGACACAATCATTGGCTGTAGGTTCTCATCCAGTAAACGTTATTGTAATGCATATCCCCTTTGTCTCCTTGTCAACAATGTATTACCACACTGGAAACCCCCTTTATGCGTCCTCGGGCATGAATCACTTTTTTTTTTTCTTTTTTCTTTACTAAGCAGGCCTCGACTTGTTGAGAAAAAGCACCTTTAAGGAGTTGATGCCAAAAAGTGCTCTGCAAACTTAAACTTAACTTTTAGAGGAAACAAACCCTTTGTAAACCTAAAGATTTCATGAAGCTTTTTTAATACAGTAAACGCGGGTATGTCTAATGAAGAGAAGGATCTCATCCCTGAGAATGTGCCTTCCTGCTGCCACTGCACCCACCCCAATCTCCTCGTGTTTATTCCCCGCCTGGCTGCCATTGAGGTACAAAAGAAAAAAATGCAGGGGAGGTAACAATCACAGGCAGGTGGCTCTCCCTGTGACCTGGATGTACTTATCCCCCTGATCCCTGCTGACCCTCACAGGAAGTGAATTGCTGTCCAAATGACCTCCCCTGGTGGCCCTTCCTGTCCCCGTGTTGCCTCGCAGGAAGGAAGGATGCGGTCTGTTGTCCTCAGGCGCCGCTCACCCGTTCTCCTCTCCTAAAAAGAAAAACAGATTATTGATTCCAGGCTCGTCTCACTTTTCATCCTTCTTTTGGTCTCTTTAATTTCCCATATTCCTCCCCCTTGCCTCGGCACCCACTTTATACTCTTTTGACATTATTCCTTTGGTCGTTTGTCGTCTTTACTGTGCCCATGTGAGATGTAAATAAACACTGTGGACACTGGCGAACCACAACGCCTCCCCAAGTCCCAATCGATTACACTCCAGGGGCTGACGAGCCATGATTTAAAGTCCTCGTTTAATTTATTTCTCACACTGACTTGTTTATTTGTGTTATTGTTATTTTATTGGCCATTTGTTTGCATTAAATGTGGCAGTCATTTCATGTGGTAGAGAAATCCCAACGCCAGGCTTCTGGGTTAAGTCTGCTCTCAAATGATGCACATGCACTTTGGGAATTAGAGGACAGCATTTGGTGGTAGTTAGAAGGAGAAGGGGACTTCCCAACAGACAGAGAACGAGACCTCACTGACAACATCAAACGCCTGTTTTTTTGGGGGTTTTTTTGTTCTTCTGGCTGCAGTTTAAGAGCGAGGACTCAAACAAAACCAAAAAAAAAGGTGAGTAGGTCATGACGAATCTTCGGTCATTGGTTGTGGCATATAGCTGTGACAGCAGAAAGAAACTCCTGACCTAAGGTGTCTCTCCTATTAAGATGAATGAATTTTGTTTAATCAGGCACACTCTGCATTTCATTGGATTTCATTAAAATGTATCATATTTTGCAACACCGTTTATTAGTATTATAGTCAACAGGCCAAGCTGTATCATGCATCTTATAAAATTATATTTTAAGTCATATAGTAAAAATCTAAACACATAAGAGTCATAAGAAAAGTTTTATTCCTCATACTTTTAAACATGTTTTAAACTTGCTCATGTGCAAAATATAAATCTTGCAAATTTGTGTTTGAAGCATTTAAAAAAAATCAAATATTGCATATTACTTTTTGGAAAATGAGGATTTTGTGACCTACTTTAAAAATAGTACCTGTCAGTGTTTTTTTAATTCTCTGTTGTGGGCTTATGTGTGCGTTGTTTTTGCAAATATCCTTTAACTTGCAGTTTGAATTTCCAGGTTAGCTGAAATTAAGTTGACATTTATTTAGCTGACAATATTATCTAAAGTGGCTCACAATAGCTGTATGTGGATATAAGACATTTTTTTAAAAAATCACCCCAGAGCAAGGGCTTCATTTTTTGGATATAGACTAAAGTTAAATTTAAACTTTAGAGCCTCCTCGTGATGATGATGTTTCCTGAAGTAAACAACGTTTGTCAGAGTGTTATTGTTGAGCCACTTAAAATGCTCAGAATATAAGATGAATTTAAAGAAAAGTTCATCTTAATGACAAAGGATAAGTGATGTGCAAAACAGTCTTTTCACTGTTTTATAAAATGTCACTCAAGTATAAGATCCACTCCCTCTTCATTTCCTGAGGCTGAACAGAAACATTAAATGGTTTCTGCTCATTAAAGTGAATCCAGTTCTTTGTTTTCTAAATGAAAATATAACACGTTCTAAAAGACTTGGGACACATGAGAGGACAGCAGGGAGAGAGTGTGAAGTGAGATGTTGTGATCCCACAGGTGTTTATCTCCCCCCTCTATCATGTGGATCTGCAGCTGCAGTGCCACCTAGTGGGAGAGAAGGTTAACTGGTCCTCACTGCAGTGGTCTGAAACCAATGTATGTTTGGTGGACCAGGCGCAGTATGTTCTTTAAAACTTGGGAAGGGTATCTGAGGTGGAGTAAAGATAAATAAGAACCGAGACAGAACAAATGTAGGCTATTTGTCACCGTCATCTGTTTGTGAGTTTTCTTTTTCAGGTCAGACTGTTTGTCTGTGTCTGTAAAGTTTTCCAGCTGAGCTCCTCCAACCAAACATCCAGCCAGCGAGTTCACATCTGGAGCTTATGTGGGAGATAGACATCAAGAAGTCAGGCCTTCAAGCCTTAAGAGAGCATCCCTACAGTTGAAAAGAATTCTGAAAGCTCTGAATAGATAGAAGACCTATCATCAGCGCAGAAGAGGCAGAAGATGCTTAACAAACTGTGTCCCAGTCCAAAGAGAGAACTGAAAGACTGTAAAGAGGGAGGGTGAAAAGAGACCATGCTGTAAAGGCAGGGGAAGGTTTGTTTGGCTACGTTTTGCTAATTGGTCTCAGTGGTGCAGCTAATGGTTTTAGGTTTATGTCCAAGCCCTCAAATAAGTGGGAACCAGTGAACGGCTAGCCACTTTATTTTATGCTTTTTCATCATTTTGCAAGAGAGCGAGTTCAGAATATTTCAAATGGAGACTGAAATCACCTCATTTAAAGGCACACGTTGCACATCCTGCATGTATTAAACAGATGTTATGGTAAAGTGAATTTGGAACTGTTTCATCCATTACAAGCTACTTCAGGTTTCACACCCCAAAATGTCAAGCTAACATTTGAGATTCAGCAACGTGCTTGCGTCCACTTTCAGACCTTCCATGGCTGTCACTGTCTTTCATCTCTTTCAGGTTATAAGCGGCCCTCCTCCTGACCCTCAGCAGTCCATTTTGTCCATCTTTCATCGGCTGTGGCTGAGGCATGTGGCAACAAAGCTCTGCTGTGGTCAGATGGCATCTGTCCCTTCAGTAATCCTGGCCTTATCGCTACACATCAAAGTGTGAAAGGCTTGCATAATTGAGTTAACGAGTGTGTTGGTAAGTAACCTGATCTTTTATTCCCTGTGAGGAGCTCGGTCGTAGTATGTGACATGATGAGCGAGAGGGAGAAGGCCCTAAAGCCCTGCAACAACTGTGGGTTCACACTATGGGCCTGGCAAGCCGCACGGTGCCCGGGGCCAGAACCAGGCTAATGAAAAAACAACAGTGGGGTAATGCCGCTGTGGAGATGGGGCCGCTGCAGCGTGCCCACTGCACAACTGCGCCGGTCAGCACTGGCACTGGCCGTAGCACCAGTTGTCATGGCCTTAATCCCGCCTGCTGAATGACCTCACCATTGCCTGCCTGCCTCCCTGCAGCTGCTGCCTGCCGTGGCTCGGTACTGCAACGAGCCACAGAGTGACCTCACCTACACAGCACACCATCACATGCAAAGCACGCAGATAGACTGTTTTACTCAAAATATGCAAAAGTATAAAATATGCATAATCCAAGTTGCAAGAAGACACATTTGCCTGCATTAGTGGTATATGGGGCTGGTATCATAGAGATATTGTGACTTGTCTAAAGAGTTAAGTTTGTCTTAGTTTTTTTCCACTTTTGTGATATGATACGTTGCATCATATCACAAAAAAAGAGTGCAGGAAATTAAAGTAGACACCAACCCTCGGGCTAACCCGAGCCTATGATTCATGCGACACAGACAGAACAATTTCATTCTAAACTTCCCATGATGTGTTGATATGTAAGATGCTCGGAGCCGCTGTCTAGGCTGTCTTTTTAAGACATTAGCTTGCTGTTTACTGACTCATCATTAGCATACAGAAACCCTTCTCTTGACTTGAGAGATCTGAAATTATCACGACTGAGTCTGACATAAAAGGCCTCTTGCTGCCCTTTGACTTTGTTGAAAATTATCCTCTAAAACAGACGTTACTGCCCACTCTATCTATAGCAGCATTTATGTGGTATCTAAGTAAACCTGCGGTCCTATCTGTCATAGGATGTGTGGTTATGAAGATTTCTACAGAAGCCTTTAGAGGATATGCATCCATAGATTTTATTCATTTAATTTTCTTTTGATATCGAGTAAATTCATGTTGTTTTCTAGACATCTCTGATCATTCTTTCATAATCCTCTGGTAAAAAACGTTTGTTTTCCAGTGATAATGGGATCACTCTCTGGTGATCTGGAAAACAGAACAGGCTGGTCAATTTAATAGGCCAGACCATGCCATGCTAAGTCAAGATCTCAAGAAAACATCTGCAGTATGGATGAATGTCTTCTTGTGACTTCTGTACTTTGAGTTCAGTATCCTGATTTCTGATGTTCCTCTCAGAAACAGAATTCAACCATTCACTTTCATTCTCTTTTTAAGGATTGTTTTGAGCGCCCACATGGAGGGTCACATAGCCTTCGTACATGGGGTGAGAGCTAACCGCTAGGCGATCCCCCACATCCGTCTTTTTATGCTTATACTCTTCTGTGTCTGTGAGATCCTTCCAAGAGACAAACCTTCCTGCAGGGGAAAAACAGAATTAAGTGGTTGAGACTGAAAGTCTATCATCTTTTTTTACTTTAGTCTTGATTTTCACCAAATCCTTTAAACTGTAGCCCTGCCCCAACCGATTATTAATTTTCTTTATGCAACCTATGAATTCAGATATCTAAGCAGACTATTTTATGAAGATAAACAACGTACAAGGTATGGGAGCAGTTGTATCTACTCAGATTTTTGCTTCCACGCCTTTAAAATGAACCTACATTTTATTTTATTTTACACCTAAAACATTAAAAATGATTCTTTAAATTTGAATCATGAAGTTTATCACAGAACGAAAATCAAGCTCACCCAGGAACATTCACAAACCTCCACACGGGCATTTAGGTCTGGAACTACCTCCGAGAAAGAAAAAAAAAAGTTGTTCCCACCTACCTGGAAACGGTCCACGGTGAGGTCTGTGGATTGTCAGGATTAATCTGCCATTGTTTTCAGGGGCCACAAAAGCTATTTTTTCATTCTTTAATCAACAAAATTGCAGTCACTTTCATTGTATTTGGGACAAAAGGGTAATTGTTGAGTTGGAAATCTCAAAACCATTGCAGTGCTCCCTGGAATTGTGTCCATAAAAAAAGAAGACATTTCTGCTCCTAACATGAGCCGATTCTCAGAAACAACACAGAAAGCAGGGTGCCCTAAATGAACCAAAGTGAACAGTAGAAGATGATTATGAGAAGTTTTGAAAATATGAACATTAGTGTCTCCAAGACAGTTGTCTGAAACTTTTGTGAGTGAAGATTTTGCAACAAAAAATACATTACCCAGCCATTAGTGAGAACTGTTGTTTTCTTTCTGAACTGGGTGTATTGACCCTTTAACTAATTACAGCTAAACATGAAGGCTTCATGTAAACATGAGGCTTATTTACATTTTGTATACATTGTATGAGAGCCCCATATTGCACCCATATCAAACAAGATGAGCCCGTCCTGCCCATACAGACTAAATTACCATGAAGATGGATATAAAGAGACACAAACACAGATGTACATAGTGTTCATGGACATATATCGGCACACAGACACACTTGTGTGTGATGAAAATAAAGAGACACTTGCTCCGTTGGCACCTCCTCCAATCACACACGCCGCCTCCACTCCTTCATCCCAGCTGTCACAACTGCAAAAACTCTACAAATACACACGCACACTCTCACATATTCACACTCACCCACACACACCACTTTTCCTGCTCACACCTTTTCCCGCTCACCATGGCTCTCTCCAGTTGGTGCTCGTGTGCCCACTCTCTTCCGCAGCTTGTATGTAAAGTGTGTGTGTGTGCGTGTGTTAATGAAAGTGTGTGTCATCGTCTTTTATTGCTGCGGTTCCAGCGGAGCTCAGACATGCATAGTGCCCACCTCTGGTCCTGCTGCATATAAGAGAGAACGTGGACAGTGAGTCATGTTTTATTGTGGCCTCCTCTAAGCTGTGAAAAATTACAGCCACCCAAAACTCAATCTGTTCTGCGTCTGAGAGCAGAGAGCGGATTGAAGTGGCAGTGAGCAATTTAGGCACGCCTTTTAGTGAATCTCTGCTTTTTCTCCGCTTTACACCCCTTTACTCTGTGCTCCAACTGTCCGACTTCATGGGCCATCGAAGCTCATAATCGGAGTGAGAAATCCCTCCTGCGCTAACTCCTCGTGCTGTGGTGTCTATGAGCGAGCACGCCAAATGCTTCCTGTTTGACAGCGACGCCATGTGTCAGGTAATAAATCTGATCACCACAGAAACAGAATCCAGTGACAGTGACGCTTGCAGGAAGCACCCTGGGTTAGTGAGGATTTATGGCTGGGCTTCACATAGCACACCCATCACTTCTGAATGCACCCAGTACCCCTTTTCTTAACATGACAGATTGGCATCTTTGCAACTGGAAACAAAAGTGTTTTGCACCTTAAAACAATCCAGAGAAAATCAGTGCAGATTCAAATTAAATTTAAGTTAAAGGGCCTGCATCCAAATAAATAAGAGGACTGAAATAAGGAGCAGATATTGAGGAAAATTGGGCCCCTGGTAGTGATTATTACCCTTGTGGAGTTTTTCCATCCTGGTACCCTGGCTCAGACTCTCATGTCTGGATCTTTTAAAGGGTCCAGGGAGGGTTGGGCATGTATTATTTTCAACACTTCAGATTAAACCTTGCTACAGCTCTCCGAGGCCTTACTAATACAGACCCCCTGCCGGGGTTACAGCGAAATTAAAAAACTGAAAACAAAAAAAACAAAACAGCCGTGACTGTGAACACAGTGTTAAAACAGAGGTGGAAACTGCGAGCGTGACACTGAGATGCTGTGATGACGTCTGTTGGAAAGGTAATAATTACAGAGTGTCACCTTTTTTTACGACGTATAGGAAAGAGAATTAGATACTTTGTATGATGACAGATTTGAAGTCAGGGCTTGGCTTCATTGGTTTAGCACATTAAAGTATGGCATGATCGAGTGAAATGGTCATGCCAAGGTAGTTTCAAGCCACAAGAACATGTTCTTTTTTTGCAGAGGACCATTGCTCTACATTTTCTCTTGTATTTGTCCACAGTATTTAGGTGAGTGCAGCTCTTGCTTTGCACAAAACAGTGAGGACATGTTGATAATCGATGCATTACTTTTGTCTCATGATGAAAGTTGGAATCAGAGAAAAACATTCAACCTACATGAATGATGATAATGATAAAAATATCATACATATTGTCCCCGACTGATGATGTGTGATTTATCCACACACCTTTTTTTTTTACTCTCTAATATGTTTGTTTTGTCATGTATGAAACAGGCTTTGCCTTGTGATGTTTAATCTGCTCACCTCTATGGCACATGCGACGTGTTGTGACCGATACTGAAGGGTTCATATGGTTTATAACAAGAGTATAAAAGGAAGTGTATTGACCTATGTTATTGTCAAAAGGTTCATTCTGCTAGTTATGGGTGATTGCAGTGCATAATCTCCACTAGTGCCACCTTTTATTTTCAGCCTCTCATATGCAAATACATATATTTATGTAAGGGCACTTGTCCTATTACTTTCTCAACTTTGCATAATCATATAAAATTGTTTTTCCCCTTACACCTCGTGCAGAGAGAGTTCATGTTGTTCTGTCAGGGGTTTGTATGTGCAGAACATTATTTATTTAAAACCTGAAGAAACTGATTTGTTGGCCACTTGGGGAAAAGGGAAACAGTTTACATGTAAAATTGAAACATCAATTTTTCATCAAGTTTATTTAAACCTGTATGAAAGTGTTTTTTTTTTTTTTGTTTTTTTTTTACATATTCAGCACATATGGAGCAACTTAAATATTCCTTCTGTATGTGCTCTTGTGTATGGCAATGTCTTATTATTTCATATCATAATCACTCTAATGTCTTTTTTTAGCTGGTTTTGGTCTACTCCATATCACAAGAGAAATATCTGCCTCTAGCTGCTAATAATCCTGTGTGTGCACCAGGTGGCTCCCCTGTTTTAAACCCTATCTCATTAAAGGTATTAAAGTCTCATGAAGTTTATTCTGATATTTGTGGCTCCCTCATTAACTATTAACAGACCTGACACATAATATTTTCATTTCTTTGTGAAAATAGAGAAATGTAAGTCAAACTGAAGTGTACCTCCAGCTGAATATCTGACTTCTATCAAGCTGAAATGATTTATTATAAGATAAACACAATGGTTGGTATCTTCTAATGTCAGGATTTCTTACTAAGAAGCCCTATATAATATTTTTATTACATAGAAAACAAGCAAGCTCAAATTAAAAAAAGAAGCATCAAGGCCACCCATTTTCTGTTCCCTCTCTCTAACACTCACACACACACACACACACACACACACACACACACACACACACACACACACACACACACACACACACACACACACACACACACACACACACACACACACACACACACACACTCTGTTTTTCTCATTTAAGACGCCTCTGGGAGCGAATAAGTGCCACGCTGTGCCAGTCCACTGGTGCTTGCTCTCGCCAAGGCCTGACACACAGGGATGCCGGCTGGCAGGGTGCTCCAACCTCCCCTTACCCCCCCACCCCCCTCCCTCTTCACAGCACCGGGGGGGCCATGGGCAGCTGAGAGAGAGAGCGGCCAACGGATCAACAGTTGCTGTGACGTTGGGTGAACGACTGCCTGGGCTGCCGCACGCCACCCAGCCCCACATTCGGGGCACCTGACCCTGGGTAAACTGACAAATGCCTGGCCTTTGGGTGCGCCTGCAGAGTGATGTGACCTGCAGGCCGTTATGACCTTACTGCACTGGACACACACACACACACACACACACTTGAGAGCACTTATACTGTAGCTTACCCTCTGCCTGCCTTGTGTTGCCAATCACAATGTTTTTCAAGCTCCTGATCAAGTCTTTTGTGCTTACATTTGCCCACGCTTTTCAGGCCGTTTGATTTATCGTCATGGAAATGGAGCTCTGAGGCTTCTTGCGCCCAGAAAAGAATGCTGTAATTTGCTCTTAATTAACATGTTGAAATGATGTGATTTGATTAGCCCTTGACAGCTGAATCACACAGTTGCTTTACAGTAATTTGATCAGTGCCTTGTTAGTTTTAGCGAAGAAAAAGTACATTTGCTTGATTAGATTTCTCTCCACTGGCTCCACTGTTTGCATTGTTAGATCTTTATAGGCGCTGTGTATATGTTGGCATGGGCACTCACACAAGCATATGGTACACAGGTTTTACAGCCTCGTGGTCTACTGTACACTCGTTGGGCATATTTAAGTCAACTTGACAAGGCTGTTAATTTTTTCTGTAACCAGGCATGGACCTCAACAACCCTCTCTCTCCACGTCCCCTCTTCCCTCCAAAATGCCCAGCTGTCTCTGCAGTAGACAGCTGCTTCAGGAGTAGAACGAATCTCAGCTGTCGAGGGGAGCTATGGGCGGGGGTTGGTGGATTTTGGGGGGTTGTTTTCCCCTTAAAACCAATGACAACTCCACTCCTTGCTAGGCACTGAGTTGGGTGGAGTGTGGAAAAATCGCTGACAGGGTGCAGATTTAAGGACAGAAACCAGAGGCTACAGCTGTCTGTGTGTTTACAACCAAAGTGCTCTGTACTTCTGAAAAGGGGAATTCTGGGGTCAGATCAGTGACGTCCGCCTAAACGTCTTAGCAAAAAAAACCTTCAGTAGCTTGTATTGCAAACTGCAGTGTTAGCTGTTTGGACAGAGAAGTGTGTTGGCATACTGTTGTTACTTTTTTAAGCTTAAATGTTATATTTACACCTTATTTTACATTATTTTACATGTACAAACATCAGTAGAAACAATGAGACTTAAAGCATGAAATATTTGTATTGCCCCTTTTTTTGCTAAAAGGTTAGTTTTACATAAATGATGGCCATGAGTAATCATTACAACATACAGATCAGTTCAAAAAGTTGAGATTTATGGCGCCAGTGGCCTAGTGGTTAGTTTAGGCGTACCATGTACAGAGACTACAATCCACAAAGCGAGCAGTCAGGGTTCAAATCTATCCTGCGGCTCCTTTGCCACATGTCATTCCCCACTCTTTCTAACTCTATCCACTGTTCTGTCTCTCTGATAAAGGAATAACAAGCCCAAAAATAAATCTTACAAACATTATTTTTTGCACTCTTTGAAGCTTAAATGTATTTTTTCTTTAGAATTGTACCATAATTAATATTTACTGCCTACAGATCAATTGAAAAGTTGTGACTTGCTCATTACCAAATCCAACAAGAGGTTAAAAAAAAAAGCCTGCTGTCATATGTCCTCTACTGCACAGAAACTCCCTTAAACATGACTCACTACCTGTTTTGTTTGTTTTTTGCTCTGGTGTTTCTCTGTTCTGATCCATGCTTCACTTTGTAAAGGTCAGAGGTAATTCAATCTCACTTCAGTCTCCTGTTGCAGAGAGCAAACAAGGTCTCTGGACTCTGATCTCTGAGCGTATTCTGATCAGCCTGGACAGCCTGGCTCTTGATCACACAGGCAGTTGTATTATACATTAATTTCATATTGCATAACCAACAACAGCATCTCATTACAGGCCACAGAGGATCAGGATCTAATCACAATACGCTGCTGTTCTCCTTTTTTTTTGCAAATGAAGACAATATGTGGACCCTGTGATATGGTGACATCCTCCATGAGACTTTTTCAGTGATGTTGTGAATTACATCTGCTTTTGTGTGTAAGAGTCACACAGAGGCCAGTGGCCATGTTTTTCCACTGTACTACTCCAAACACAATTTAGCCTGTGTGTAGAGAAGGAAGTTAAAAACAACTGTAGCCTATTAATTAAAAGGACAACCAGTGAAAATCACAACTTTTTTTATTATTGCTAAATAAAATGTATTTTTACTGGTTTTACATTCCCTCATCTCTTCAGGTGTTTGGAGATTTTTGGGTCATTCAGACCCACAATAACTAAACTCTGCTGTTGTACCTATTTAACTGTGACTTTCTATTTGATGAACTTATGTCGCCCTCTTGTGGTGCATTGTTGTAATCACACCTCCATGACGTTCCACAGGTGTTTGACATTTTCCTCCCAATAAAATATAAAAAGCCTCATTCTATGTGAATAAGATAACCTTGATGACTTGTATTAACCATCTTTTATTGTTGAAAACAACTGAAACGAATTAACGAAACGTGTTTTGTTGACTTTCTTTTAAGTAGCCATGGCCTCATTCCACGTCTCATGCATGCATAATCTTATCCAAGCAATACGAGCATTCAGGATTTTATCGCGATCATAATAATTTTGTTCAGATGTTGCATGTGAATGGCAGGCTATTCCGAAAACAAAGTCTGTTTTCCTCATTGCTCTAAATAACTCGTTTTCGCTTTGCGTTGTATGCCTCTTACTTTGAAGGTTTAGATGGTCAGGTTTCTGCCAAATTCCAGAACCGAGTTTATTGATTTTCTGAGAATGAAACCTTTACTTTCGACTCACAATAGTATCGTATAATCGTTTAATGTTCTGCACCTCTAAGTACCCAAACTTAAAGGATTTGTTCTTTAATGGGCAGCTATTTTCAGCACCATTACTGGCGTCTCTCTGTTGCCAAAAGTATCTATATTTATCCGTAGTATACATCTTTGTTGGGGTTTGTAGTTTGTATAATGAGGATAGGAAAGCTCAGCCTTTTTCTGCCTTCAAGCTCTACGCAGTGCAAAGTGCAGCGTCTGTGCGTCCGGATTGTTTTGCGCTCACGGTGGCGTTTTGTGCCACATCACATGTCATGCAGCTCCGGCGCGCAGAGCTGAATCTGTGGTCCTGAAAAGAGCACGCTGTAAGGAGCAGGAAAGCGCTTCCACAACAACGATTCGGGACAATTGCAATACGGGACCATTTTGCGCTTACTTTGGATTGACAGGTGTGGAAGAACATGCGTTCAACGCGCAGGTGAAAACAATCTGCTCATTAACGCCGCTGCAACTTTTCAGTCCTACACCTTGAGCTGAGAAATTTGTTCTTGTTCTTATAGCTTACGATCGTAAAGATAGTTTAGAAATCTTGTGAAATGTCTCGTAAGAAGGCAGCCAAAGGCAAAGCCGCTAGCAGCAGCCCGTCTGCAGGCAGCCCTACCGGGAAAGGAACCGGGAAATCCGCGAGGAGCAGCCCGGCCATCGTCCAGATGAACGGGGTGGTCCACCCCAGCAGACCCTCCATCAGCAACAGCAGCGAGTTTTACGACATGGCTTTTAAGGTAAGTCGCCTAATGTTGTTTAGGCACAAAAACATGGAGAAACTGACATGAAAGTGCGCGTAATTCTGTAATCTTGCATTAAATGATTACAGACTGGGTACAAATGATGGCAGAAATGTTACTGAACTATATACAGATATAATTTAAATGTAGAACATGTAGAACATGTAGAAATAAACACGTAGTAAAATGAGTATTGAAGACATTGCATTGTGTTTCGTTTTACAACCACCTTTTATTCATTAAACAGCAGCGAGCTCCTGACACCAGCTGTGTCAATATTCGATCGATAACAAGGAAATGTGCACAGCCCTGCCACAGACAACAAACAAATCAGTCACAGCAACTGGTTTAGAGCGTGTTTCTCCCAGCAGCGGGTTACTGGGTTGAAAGGGATCTTTTGGCGAGCTTCGCTGAAACCAAAATGTGAGCACTTGTGTGAGTAGAGAAGTGTCACTTCACCAACAACGCAAACAGTTTTCACACCCACAGATTCTCAGTGTGCACTACCATCACAGAGCCAAGGGACTTTGTGCCACCTCCTCCTCCATGGTTTTGAAGCAGCTGTTTGATGTGAGTGCATGATGGCTTTGTGCTGCTCTTTTTTGCAGAAAAATTGATTGTACCATCCAAAAGCTCTTAAATATGTAGGCTGCAGATAGAGCTCCAACAAATTATTGTTATCCTCATCTACTGGTTATGTTTGCAATAATCATTTAGCCTTTTATTAGAAAGTTTAAGGGTAATGAATAGCACATTTTCCTGAGCCAAACATGATCTCTTCAGGCTGCTTCTTTTATGAATCCATCCATGCTTATAATAAGTATGTGCTGTGTAAAATGATAAAAAGGTACTAGAACCAGAAAATGTTGGCCATGTTCCTTTTAAAAATCACAAAAAGATAAATCAATAATCAAAGTATTTTGCCATTCTTTATCTGTTACACTGTACCCTCGTTTAGTTCTATACATTTTGCATCTTCTGTATATGTCAGGCACATATATTTCCTCCAAATTCCTCTTTAACCGTGTCTAAATATAGCTGTTATACCTACTTTGATGTTGCAAGACTTTTGCAAGGGAAGGATACCTCATTACCAATGGAGCTCTGCAGAGATTAACCTTTACTGTATCCCCTTTTCACACACACAAAAATGCAGCATAGCATGCACCATGTTTTTTTTTTTATTTACTGCTCCTTCTGATCATCCTTCTGCATCGAGTCAGTGAGAAAATTGATTTCATATTATTTCTTTAAAAAAAGAAAACCAAGGGCGGGAAGAGACCTGGTGCCTCCTCCTGCACACTCCTGCAAATATGTATCTGCTGCAGGGAGAAGAAACACAGACAAAAAAAAAACAATTTAAAGCAGAAGAAAAGAGGTGATGAGATATTCAGACGTACATTATTAACACCATACAGTGACCATATTCCACCTCTTCATATAGCTCTTCCTCTCTGTCATCTCATCTCTGCTTCCGCTGTGCACCCAAGAGACCCCCTTGGATTTCTATTATATTTGCACTCACAATCCCCTCAGCCAACCTGGTGATATTAATCACATCAAACCTTTACGTTCATCTTCAGAGAGATAATGTAAGACTGTGTTGAGCAGCAGGAATGAAAGCCATGCATCGCTGTGCATTGAGACGGTTGGATTTGTTCACGCTCTCAGAGAATGGACACCAGTGATGGATATGATGACACACTCGTTTGCCAACTCTTACTGGCTGAGCACCAAAATACCAGGATGGATTTAACTGAATGATTCAAATGTTCTGTTTTATTTCTGAGGACTAATAATGACAGACTGAGCTAAATTTACACACATGAGCAAAAGATCTGTCTCGCAGTGTTCTGTTTCTACTTCCCTCGGTGGTTGTATCAGTTCTGTCTGACATTTACCTTCCATTGATTAATCAAACGGGCCAGAGTTCTGTACCTCTGCGTCTCATTTTTCTGCTTCTTAGTTTCGCCTTGTAATCCTTCATGGCTGAGTTCCCCCTCTTGGTTTCCTGTGCAGGTGATGCTGGTCGGAGACTCTGGGGTGGGGAAAACATGTCTTCTGGTCCGTTTTAAAGACGGAGCCTTCCTTGCCGGCAGCTTCATCTCCACTGTGGGCATCGACTTCAGGGTGAGTTTAATGTTGAAGAAACATACACACACAAATATAACCAATCCCTCTCATACACAGCACATTCAGACTTCGTCAGGTTTGGAACTATTCTTTAAAACAGGTTACACTAATGGGAGCTGGCCAGTGTCTTTGTATGCCTACAGGCTATGTAGATTCCCAGTGTGAGAAGTGTCACCACATAGGATATTGATTTCTTAAATTAGTTTGACATGCTTTAGTTTTGGAGTCTCCCTGACTGATAATTGTGTCTCTCGTGTGCCAGTTTTGTGCTCCCTGCTGGGCAGCAGGGACAGAGCGCGTCCATCTTCTTTTACTAATGATCCCAGTCAGGTGTGTCTGTGGGCCCAAGAGCCAAAGACAGGCAATCAGTCACAGCAACACAAACTGCAACACTCAAGCCAAGAGACGCTATTACTGCCCTAAGGTAGCAGAGTCATGAGGGCTACAGTTAAAGCCCAGACTAACTACACATTTAATCACTCTGCCAATTTTCTTTTCATAGACATAAAGTCTTAAATTGGTTGCAGAAGATCAAGGGATAGTGTTTTCCTGTTCAAAACCACAATGCATTTCATCCCCCGGACTATTCGGTGTGTTTTTTCTTTTCTCTGATGTTGTGTCGATCTTTTAATGATTTCTAGTTAAACTCGGTCATGGTCAGACCTATGTGACTTTTCTTCTTTGTTTCTGTTGCGATGCTGTGTTAGCGTCTTTTATAAACCAAACTAAAAACAGTAACCTCCCACTGCCTGGTGCACCAACACAACTTAAACACAATCTTATCCTTTACATGATGAAACACTTTTAAACCTGCAGCAATGATTCTGAATTAAGATGCATTCTATGGTTATGTCAGAAATCAAACACGACTCACTATATAGTGCACTATATAAGGAATACACTATTGTAATGAAATGTATGGAAAAACTTATGGTGAGCAGGCTGAGGTCGGAGGTAGGCCCACAGCTAGACCCATACCAATTTGCATACACACAGCATAGAGGTACTGATGACGCTATCAATAGCTTAGTGCACATGGTCACCAAACATCTGGAGAATCCCAAGGCCTACGCTAGATTACTGTTTGTTGATTTTAGTTCAGCGTTTAACACCTTGCAGCCTCACATTCTACTTAACACACTAAATCAGCTTAGGGTCAATCCATTCATCATTAAACGGTATCATTCATTTCTCACGAACCGCACCCAGCAAGTCAGAGTGAACAGAACTGTGTCAGAGCTCACAACCATCAGCACCGGAGCGCCCCAGGGGTGTGTTAGCTCACCAGTGCTGTTCACTCTCTACACAAATCAGTACCAGCAACAGTGGAAACGTACATGTTGTTAAATTTTCCGATGACACGGCCATCCTGGGCCTTATGCAAACAGACTCGGACATTCACACATATACATCAACAATCAGCAACTTTGTGCAGTGGTGTGACGAACACCATCTCCTCCTCAACACAAAAAAAAACAAATGAGATGGTGTTCGACCCTCGGTCTCTTGGCGACCACTCACCAGTGGTCATCCATGATCACACCACAACACAAGTAGAGTCCTACAAATATCTCGGCATCCACATGGACAATAAACTAGTGTGGAAGTCCCAGGTGGAAGCTGTCTTTTCCAGAGTGCAGCAGAGGATTCACTTTTTGAGAAGACTCAGGACCTTTGGTGTGTCCCGGGAAGTGCAGCTTCTCTTCTACCATGCAGTAGTAGAGAGCCTCCTACGATATGGTATCTCTGCATGGTTTGGAAGTTTGACTGTTCAGTCAAAGGCCCAAATCAACAGACTCACAAAGACAGCCATGAAAATCATGGGAGTTCATCAACACCCCAGCCTCCAAGACATCTTTCAACAAGCCATAATCAGACAGGCACAAAAAATAATCTCAGACCCATCTCATGTTCTTCACCCTGAGTACCAGCTCCTCCCCTCAGGCCGACGGTACAGGGTACCCCGAGGGAGGAACAACCGTTTCAGAAATATCTTTGTTCCCTTGTCCATCAAAGCCCTCAACAGTGTGTGTATACGTGTGCATGTATGAGGTGGTGAGTGTGTGTGTGAAGATGTGTAGATGTACCTGCACTGTTATCACTTTTCATAACTATTACATATTTATGGTTTTAGTAATTCACTTGTATGGAATTTAATGATTATTTAACTGACATGTTTTACCGACGAATGAATGTATTTTGTTATTTTTTTGCTACTGCATCAGAGCTCTGTGAAGTCCAAGACAAATTTCCCACTGGGACAATAAAGTTAATTTTAAATCTTAATGTGGTGTCCTTACAGAGTAGACATTATCATACCTCACGCTCATTGTATCCCACAATGCATTGTGCAAAGTAGTGTACAGCTCATGGTCACTATCCATGCAATATATTCCATCATGCATTGCAGTTCAAGGCTTTTCATGAATAGGAAGTGGCTTTTGATTGCGACCAGCATCAACTCACAACACAGAAACACAGAAAACGTTCATATTTGAGGATATTTTTACTTAAATCTTGAAGCTGTTTTGGTAAAGAGTAAACGATTCTCAACAGAGTAATGTAAGTTTTTCCTCATGGTGAGGTCATGGGACCATCGTCTGTAAGAACACACAAAAGAGTTTTGGTGCGACACTGTTATATAAATGATTAAAAACTCCATATTTCAGATTTATTTATTATGTTTAATTGTTGTGAAATTTTGCTCAGTATAATATTAGTACACTGAAAGGCATGATGTTACTACAATAAGCTGCATGTTTTAGCTGTGCTACACTAACCTCATCATTGTCGGTAGTGAGCGAGTGTCCAAAGTTTTTTTTTTACTGTACCGAATGAGTGTAGGAGTCTATGTAGTCCACTACAGAACTCCCTACGCAGGCATTAAGGAATGAGCGTGTGATATGGGACACAACCTCTGTTTAAACTCAGGCTATGAAGTTGATTTAAAAACCGAGATGGTAGCTTTAGCTTAGCTAGCGCATAGCTGTTCAGAGGATGAATTAATAGCTGTCTCAAAGCATGTTTACACCGTCTCTACATTCAGATAGAAACCTGAAGACTCGACATTGCTCAGCTCCATCTTGAGATTCAAAATGACTCCTCTTTAAATGCAGTAGAACCCCTCATTACCTGTAAACATAGATTGATGTGCAAATATGATGCTGCTACCTTTAAATAACCTCTGCAGTTTTCTATGGAGGGCATACGTTATTGTTCTTTAACTCAAATCTAACTTTTGAATTTTGATACCGCCGATCTGCTCGCTCTTAAAAGGCTGCATGTTCCTGCTCACCCTCTTTCATTGCTTTCAGTAAGTGCATGTCAGTTGCTCAACAAACCCTTCTAAGCTCATTGGAAAAGCTTTATGTAAGTTTATCTTGACTTTCTCCTGCACCTGTCTGCTCCACCTTGCTCTGTAAATTAACCTCTTTCAAAAAGCAGTTTAAAATTCTGAAGTTAACGCCATTACATAAAGTGTGAGTGCAATGTTGGAGCCTTTATACTCTCGGGAGGCAGTCTCACATGGGCCGCCACAGTGTGCGTGCGTGTACCCTGTGTGTGGGTTGGATGAGTTTGTGGGTGGATGAGCAGTTGATTTATTTACTTATGTAACACCTCTTCTAACACTGTCTGCAGACCTGATGTACATTAGGCCTATCTGAGCAAACCAGAGAGCTTCATTAGCTCGATGCGTTTCTTCCTGATAGTGGGGAAACGTATAAAACTCATAAAGTGTAATGCTTAGTCTGTGCTTTTGTCATATTGACTTATTATTTAATTACAGCTTTGCACCGTGCTGTGTCACATGAATCATTTCATTATCATCTGCATAGCTTCTCGTTTAATAGTTCTACTCTTCGTGCAATTGAAATAAACCGACCTGACTCAGAAGGATCCTTCCTGACATCTTTTTTTTTGGCACGTTCATAAGAAACAGAATGAGCACACCACAAGAAGCAGACATACATTTAAAGTTACTCTTCATCTGACTGCGTGTGTCTTTAAAGAGTGTGTCTGAGAAGTTCTGAGAGCAGAACTTTGAGTCGGAAAACAGGAAGGTTCACTGTGTTTGTCTTCCCATGGAGGATAAACAGAGACGGAGAGTGATCGTTATTTTTAGGAAAGACAGTTTTCATTCCTTTCTAGTTGGTGGGAAAGAGAGGCAATTTGCTTTCGTACAGGGATTTGATCCGCTTCCCACTTCAAAGCTGGGGCGAGATGCTATGGTTTCTTACCCCCTTCTTGTTTATTGTGGACTCATCTCATTTAAGCCTCAGCATGTTCTCAGGATTACAGAGCTGCACTCGTGCCTTGTTGGGCTTAAAATACAGTGAGTCAGAAAGGAGAATTATTACCCCACAGCAATTGCGTTTCGCTATTAAATCTCTCTATGAAGGGTTTAAGACAAAGATTGAGAAAACAAGACTCACCTAATTATATGAATTCCATGTAGATAAACAGAGACGGAGAGTCTCTTTCTGTTCAATAAAAACTGCTTTACACTAACAGGAAAAATAAGATGCATTTGAGCAACTACATGTAGAAGCAGTCAGGACCATTTCCAAAGTAGGACAACTTCTTTTTATTAGAAACTGCCTGATACGACATGCCAGGCAGACTTGGGTAAAAGTAGCAACATGCATCACTCTGAGATCTTGGCTAAAACCAGATTTCTGGCAGAGAGAATCAAAGAATTCAGGCATGCAGCATGTCCAGGTCTTCAGTTGCCATGGCAGTGCAGGTGCTAACCAACAGGCAGGTGACTGAGATTGACCAGAGGGCAGTGCTTGTCTTTGAGCCGTTTTTTTTTTTTTTTAAAGCCCATGAAGTTCTTGGCTGCTGGGAGTCTGAGTGCTCTTGATTTTCTTCATTTCTTGCTTCAGTCTGGGGAGTTTGTGAAAGGCATCAGGTGGGTGTTAATAACTCCTGCGGCTCAGATGGAATTGTGCTTTCTGAGTGAAAAGGACCTCTGATGTGTTCTTCATGCTCCAGCCTGCTGTTTAATGTTTAGCTGAAGTATGGATCTGTAACATGCATGGGCACACATGAGCATACAAATGTGACGTTAGCGTTTCCTGGGGATGTTTTTTTTTATGGGTATTGTCTCTATTTCTCTCTGCATTACATAACATCACCTTACCTACTTGCATTTCTTGCAGCCCCACAGACAGACAGGTTCATGGCCTGTCTGTGGGAGACTTCTATAGTCTCTGTTCTAAAATGAATTAGGATTAGCTCTGCTGGACTCACTGAAGGCAATTACCTTTTAGAAGACTCCTCCGCGCTTGCCTTTTCATCAGGCCTGGGCTCTGCAGGGCACAGATGAACAGATTCATCTCTCTAACAGGAATAAAAACACAGAAAGCACGGTGATGAGCTGCACATTTATGGTTTTTCTCCGACTCTTAGTTCTTCAATTTAGTCCAAAAATCAATTAATTAACAAATGAGAGAAATAGGGGGCTGGCAGTAGAAACTCCGGGTTAAGTCAGAGTGAAAAATTTGGCTGATTGCGTTCAAGCATATAGCTCCTCCTAGTTTTTCAGGAGTTTTCTACAAGTGTGAAAACCATATAATTTAATTAAAGCAGGATAAAAAAGTGTTCTTGTGGGGGACTTTTTAGAACTGCAGATTAGTTCATACTTTTTTTTTTTTTTTTTTTTAAGTAGGTAGAGATGGGCACATGCGGTCAAAGAATTGTAGTCCATGGAGGGAGCTGTCCGTGGTGCTGATCTCCCCCTTGTTCCTGGTGCCTTACAATCTATGAATCTAGAAATATGACATGTCAGCCAGTCTATCTTAATCTGCTGCAATCTGATTTTCACACACTGTAGGACCGATATCAATTTCCCATGCTGTGATTGTCTAAATCCATCATAGTGTCAGATTGTTTAACTTTTCTGTCACTTTCCGTCAGAGCTTGCTATTTGGCATTTTGAACATATTCTTGTCAAATTATTTGTGGAGTGTTGTTTGGTCTTCTAAATGTTGAAGCCTGAAGGTTCTCACTTGCAACTTATTCCCACAGTCACAAATAGCAGCACAGAATTTGGAGGATTGATCTCTGTTGCAAACATAATGAGTCCCCAAAGTTGTTCACTAAAAGGAAAACCAATATTCTCTGCTTCTCTGAGGATTCTTTATGTGCTTGTGGGGGTCGAAATGTCTTCATTCAAATAAAGGCTGAGGTAAAAAATATTTACGAGTCGAAAGAATGGCTATTAAGTGGAAGAGAGAAATAGGAGAGGAAATCTTATCAAAGCAAAACGAATATGCTAATACTGTATGGGAAGCCAATTTTCAATAAATGCACATCATAGTATACCCAAAGCCTTCCTCTCATTTCCGATGAGAGAAACCAATCTTTCCTCCTCTTTTTCCCACAAAGATCTGCCTCAACCTCATGACACCGAAGGCAAGTAATCCTTCTATCCCTCAGCTGATGTAAATCCAGTGTCGGTGGAGAAGAGCAGCACCAGGGAGCTGCACTCAGCTGTCAGTTATGTCGACTGTGCCCCGACCGACACACCTCTTACGCAACCATAGATTTCACCTCTCTGAGCCCTGAATAACTTCTTCACTCGTGTTTCCCAGAAGATTAGCCCTTATAACTCTGATCCTTTAACCCACCCTCTTAAACCAGCAGCAGGTTACTGTTATCACTGATTCTGTGAAATTTCTCTGATGGATTGTCATTATGCAGACATTCATTGTTCCCAGATAATTCATCTTAATGACTGTTTCTACTTGCACTTCCATGAAGTTGATATTTGAGGTGCAGAATTTCCTTTCAATCCATCCAACGGTTGCACAGACTTTTATCGCTCGCGGGCATTGTTGGTTCCAAGAAAATGTACCCTAATGACTCTGATCTCTTCACCTCTTAAGTAAAAGACACCTGTTTGTAATTATTCTGTGAAATAACTCAACATTACAACATGGATTTTCATAAAATTTTGTGCAGATGTTCATTGTTCACAGATAATGCTTCATTAAGATTTTTCCTCTTGTGCCATGGGTAGGTTGACAATGAAGTTTGTGCTCAACATTAAGCTGGTTCTTTTGAAATATCTCCACAAACTCGAACAGGATGTATTGTAATATCTTTTCACCATGCCCCATCAGTATTTCTATTCTTCCAATACCTTGACTTTTCAAAACAAATGCCAGCTAAACTAAAGGCACCCCTGTTAGCCTCCCTTTAGTCTCCTTGGCAACTGCCCAAGGTTTTCTTATTGTGACTGTCTCTTCCTGCTTATTGTGGTCAGTTCAAGTGGAAAAACAGCATCTCTTCTTCCTGTGTGCCATTCTGAAAATCCAATGCTCCAACGGTTTTTATTATTCTTGTATCATCCTCTGACTGAGATGCATGACCGGTCTGAATGATCTGCAATTGCTCAACTCATATTGGCATGCCATGTCCAACCCAATATTGAAGTTTTCCCACAAACGGATAATTTGTCACCTGAGGATGGAGAGAGAGTTACATATAGTGGGCAAATAAAGTCGGTCACAACAGACCACACTCTGCAGCCTACAACAGATCGACAAAACAGATCCTCCCTTCTGCAATGATTTACTTATAGTACTGTTTCCAGGAGTGATCGATAAATGTTCCTGACAGGTTAAAGACGCATGGATCGAACCTGGCATTCTGATTTATCTTGCCTTGTTTGTAGTCTATTTTACTCAAGACCTTTATCTCAAAGATTACCTTTGCCGCCCTACTTCAGGTACATGCGTTTTGTAAGCTAAAGCCAACATGTCCTCCTTCTACGGTTAGATTTTGGTCCTGAATGGTCTCCTCGGTTTGCCAAATATGAGACCAGCTATCACGGCAAACAGCTGTTGCAGCGATGGAAGCAGGGAAACAAAGTCCGACAATTGAGTCTATGGCATTTTTCTGATAAGCTACAAGACCGGAAATGTGAGAAAACTAAGAAAAATTGGAGATGGTTTTGAAAACATTGATAGAGGGTAGAACACAGACAGGTTTCAAGACTCATGCAGAGCTGGCTAAACACTGAAGCTCCAATGTCCCTGACATGGCAATTTGCGTAGATTCGACTCTAGCGAGGAGGGGGCGGGGGGAGACAGCACTCTCCAATGTTTTGAATTTGGACTGCAGTCCTAATTTTAAACGCTTCTTGTCAGAGTTACATATTGCTCCTTTAAAAAAGTTGTTACAAAGTGCTTAAATAAGAATGCATACATTGTCTATAGAAAATCTTTATTTCCTTCTTACTAGTCTTACCTTATTCATCCATCAATATAAGCACATGACCTTTGCTCTGTAATCCCCCTTTAAGTATCCCTCTCCTTTCCCTGAGAAGTCGCCCCACATGTTCACATTTACACTCTTGGCGTCCTCCTAAAACTAGAAGTTTCACACCTCACTGATGAAGTCAAAGCATATGTATTCAAGTTTCCATTTTTAAGCACAGCAAGAGAGTTTTACTCGTAACAGACGGCCCCTTTGATTCAGATTTCTCGTCCCTCTGATGTTATTTTTGGGTGTACTTGGTATGTATGCGGGGGAGGGGGATATGAATCAGGCAACTGCAAAATGATCAGATAAGATTGCTTGAAGTGACGATTTCTGGCACTGTGCTCCTGCATTTAAAAACATCACTTTTATAAGCCAGAAGAAGCTTTACAAATAGCTGGTTCGATCTTTGACCTTGACCCTCTGCTACTCTGATGTTCATTATTTATCACAAGTACAGCCAAAAACAAGATATTTTCCTCTTTAAAATGATCTGCTAACCTTATTCAGAGTGAGTTTTCTCTTTTTGTTAGTAATGAAACATGAATTTTAATTTAATTGTGCGCTGAAGCTAAAGCGGAAGCCAGAAAACCGTCCAGTGGGACCCGGGTCATCTGTCCGCTGCAGTCTGTCGCATCGGCCATGAGCAACTACTGATCCAAAGCCATAAAAAATGAGTTTGTGAAGAGGACCATTAAAGTCTGCAAAAAAAAAAAAGAGTAGTCATATTCAGCCAGTGTGTGAGCATTTCAGTGAGGTTTGGTTTGTTCCACCTGTGGGAGTAAAGAGGAGGGAGATGAGGCGGGTTCATTGAGTCTCAAAGGGGCGAATCTGCTTTAAAAGTCTAATAACCAGAGTCTGAGACCTTGAAGATAGCACAGGAACATCTGTCACCTCTCATACGCTCGCCATATATGCTGCATGACTCCTTTTTTTTAAAATAATGAGGACAGAGAGGTGTTCAGGCTCCTACACGCTCCGTGCTTTACTAATGAACCCAGTCCCCTTAAAGAGTGTATAATGTACAGACAGCAGGCTTTTCCATTCATCTCAGTCCTTGCATCTCGTTTGCTTGCATCCATCCGTCTCGTTTACGAGAGAATTATTTCATTTCTGACTTTCCCAGCACAGAGGAAATACTGTAGGAGGAAACCATGCAAGACCTCCCATCTAATGACAAATCGGAGTGAATTTGAATTGTTGTGTAGTTGATGTATTAAGTTTTATCTGATCAGAACGTTGGCAGGGCAAGAATTATAACAAAGAGTTGAGTAATGAAAGCTTAAATGATTATTTATCGAGTTACATTTATCACAGTGTATCCCATGGCCAAAAACAAGAGCTAGACTGAAATGATTCAGGGTCAGTAAGTCAATGTTTTGTGGATACATTTTTGTTTGTTTGTTTTTATATTTTTTTTACCATTTGAGAAAATCACAAACCATTTCAGATCCTCTGGAACATTGTCGAGCATGCTCTCAAACAATTTCCACAACAGTGTATCTAAAGTAGACAATGTGCCACTCGCTGTGTGTGCACAGGTGTGTGACATTGAATATAAGTGTGCACGTCTCTCGATCATCAACAGTGACATGTACAGAGCCCCTCACCAGACAATCCACATGAAGGGCAAAATAATAGGTACAAGAACGGGTCAAGATGTAAATACTTCTAAAAAATGAGACACCACAACACGTAGTTGAACCTATTTAAAGAACATTTTACATCTTATAATTGGAAACACAGGCCTGCAGCTTTTATAAATCATTCCCAAAAGTACAATAATATGAACCACAGGGTTTGTATCTTGCGTTTCCCATCGGTAGGTCTCTCAAAGACTAGACCTCCTTAAAGCAAGACGTGTTAGGAAATCTCAAACATTCAAACCAGCAAAAGAAAGACGAAATTGCTGAAAATCACCAAAACCAACATGAAGGCACTAACAGGTTTGATATTAAGTTCCAGTCAATCAATCTTCATTAGTATTGCTCCAATTCATAACGAATGTTATCTCAAGACTCTCTACAAAAGGGCAGGTCAAATACATTACTAATTGTAATGTTAATCTACTTGTGTATTTATTTAAAAACTTAAAAATAAATATTGATGTCTGTTTTGGTACCATAATGACCAAATACCCAAAAATTAACAAGACATTGCAAACCTTCAATTCCTAAGATTCAAAGTGAAAAGGTGTTTAAATTATTTTCAATATGCAGAAGCAACAAGCAAAGATTTTACTAAGTTTGCAACACACAAACACATGAAGAGGCTTACCTTAAAAAGAAAATATAAATACTTCAAGATGAACGTAGTATAAGCAGGTTTGGAAATTAAAACATTAGAAATATAGAAGCAAACCCCAAACTTATTCATTTTGTTGTGATTTTTATACGCGGCTGAAGAGGCTCCACAAACTATTTGTTTGACATCACATTAAAAGTTACAGCCGCTCATGAAATGTGAATCTATCCATCAATAATCTATTAAGACTCGGTCTCATGAAATGAGATACTGGTCTGCTTTCTGTTCAATTCCATTCAGCAGCACATTGAGAGGCTGTCAATGACACACACACACACGTTCACACACAATGTACACACTCACACCGATAACAATGCTGAACAGATGTGGTAACTGTTAATGAATCAGGCAACATCCAGGCAGGAAGCTCTCATTGTTAGTGGCTTCTCTTACATCACCGGCGGGCAAATAAAAACTGGCAAGGTCACTGTGTGTTTGGATGCAGGAGAGGTGTTCGGATGCAGACAGTCTAGCTGTAAGGCTCAGTAATCACTGCCCCAGTGAGAAAAAGGATTAGAAAATAAGCTGCGAGGAGACACATGCTGATAACTAAGTGCATACTGTTATCTGCTGTGTGTGTGACGTGGAATAGAGCTGCAACAACTTGTCAACTAATTGATCAGATGTCGGAAAAGCAAGTTTACATGAAGTTCACAGGTATTTAAAGGTGGATATAATTCAAGACATGTAGTGTAAATTTAGTTACTGAAAACATGGGTTGCTGATATCAAATTAGGATCTGATTACCTAGCTGTAATATGTAATAAAGACGTCTGGGAGAAACATACAGTTTGTAATTGTGAAATGCATTTACATTCATCTAAATACTCGAGTACTCGCATTACCTTTTATGAAGGAGTACTCCCTAATTATGTTTTCTATACTGGAAGAAAATTACACTACACAAACCTGATGGAAAAATAATAGAGATGAACTTATAATGGACAACAGTGTTTTCAGTCCTTTGAACCATGGACTCATTAGCCAGTCCATCCTTAGTAATGACCCCCTAAATTACATAAAATGAGGATCTTCTCTCTCTATTGTCTCATGTGTCTGCCTGTGTGTGTCGTGTTTATTGGCTCATTTTATAAACGGTGGGTTGCTTTTACCTTCATTCTCTTTCACACTAGCGTCATCGCTGACGTTTGATGTTTTAGAGCTCAGGTCATTATTTGACACGCTGCGTTTTGAAGTATTTGTTTAGAGGCTGAAAACCTCTTTGGTTTGAGAGCCATGAGGTCATCATCTTCAGACAGCATGTTTATTGTGATAGTGACTCATGCAACAAGTGGATGTTAGTCATCGCGTCATTACTGCGGCTCATTTGGAGGCTAAAACTAGATGCACTTTGGCATGAGTGCTTTTGCATAATTTAGTTTTGAATGTTTCTTTGTTAATTTACGCCCAGCAGTTGTTTTCCCTTTTTGGCAAAATGGCGATGATTGTGCAGTTTTTTGTTTTTTTCTGTTGAAATTGCCTCCCAGCAGGAAGCAAAATCAGCCTGATTACAGAAGCACAGAGAGCGCTTTTGCTTTGACAAGGATGCTGATAGAATTTTTCGTTTGAGTCTCTTGAACTATTCAGAGAAAAGTCTTTCTGATGCTGAAGACACAGATAAAGTGTGACTGAATCCCAACGGGGCAAGTCAACTTTAAAATGCGTTCATTGTGTGGATTATATTGAAATTTATCTCCCCTAAGTCGTCCTGCTTATATGTAACCAAGTTTAAACCTTCTCTTTACAGCACAGTTCTCCCTGAGGGACAACAAAAAATCGACTTTATTTTAGTCTTTAAATGGGTCTCTAAAAAGGATTTAAGAAGTTTATACCTGTATAAATGAGTGAATGTAAGTGTCTGCACATGTAAAAGGACAAGTAATTAAAAGATGAGGAAAAAATCAGACAGCAGGGAGAGAGGCAGCTCTGGCATGTGAGCGAACGATAACGGACCCAGCATAGATATCAAGCTGTGACTCTGTGATTGCATCTTGTTCTGTGGAAGCTTCCGCTCCTCTTTCATGCCTTCTCCGTCAGCGTGCAAATCACTGACAATCTCCAATCTTTAGGTTTCTTGTCTTTCACTCGTTTCAAGCTTCCATACATCTCAATGTTGTTATTTTTAAATAGTGAGCAGAGGGATGGCTGACAGCATCCACCCTTCTGCCTGCCTGCTTGCCTTCACTGAGTGGGTGCAATTAAAGTGCCAAGCTTGATGAAGCCATCAACAGGCTGAAATGTTTCTGCTGCTTGCAAAATAAATTAAATTGGGATGAATTTTGAGCTACAGTGAAAACTCACTCACGCCACAAAACATTAAATCTTTTACATGTGTATCAGTATGTATACAGGCCTAACTAAAAGCCATTTGGATGCATGTTATTTTTATGTCTTGTTGTTTAATTAGGGATAAGCTGTTCTGTTGTGTTGTCATACAAGCTGCAGCTGGTATTATGTTAAAATTTGTCAAGCATTTAATTTTCACTTGAATGGCTGTCAAAGCGAGTGTGTGCACATGTGTAAATCTGTCTGTCTGTGTGTGTGTGTAATGGATGGGGGTTCACTTCTGCTCGGGGAGGTGTTTGTAATTAATGACAAGTCGCTTTGCCACCTGCTGCCCTAATGTCACAGGGATCTGCAGAGACGAGCCGAGAGGAGCAGCATGAATTATTAACCAGGACATGAAAGAGGTGGCAAGTTAATCTTTGGAGTGTGAAAACATCACTGGACAGGATGATGTCATGATAGGAAGGGTAAAGAAACATATAGGGAGGAGAGATGGGTGTTGTTAATCAGTGATACCTGTACCAGACAAACAGGTGGAGGGACTTAAAACTGAGCTCATGGTGGTTGGTGAAAAACACACTAACAGCAGCAAGTGGTAAAAGTTAATGAACTATCGTAAACACAAGATTTATGCTAAATGATTAAAGGAGCAATATGTAAAATATCTACTGAATTAAATTATAAAATGACCTTACTATATGATCAGACATTAAGAAAACATGCTACGTTGAAGTGCTCGATTCTCTCACAACAGAGCAGCAGCCAGTATGTCCCCCTTCTAAGGTTTGATTGTGGTGTGAAATGGTATGTATTTGTTTTGACCAGAGAAGGTCGGTGGTTTTAAGGCACCTGGTGGAACCTACACTGAAGCCAATTTTTACAAGATAAACACCCTATCTCTAAATGGGTTTGTTTTTTTACAGTCCAGGCACTGTAGCATCCTCTTCCATTTACTTGTAAATAATTAACAGGTTTAATGGCACGTCCCCCGCCTTGATTTGCTGCTCATTTGAGCTAATTTCATCATTAAAGATGTACATCCTGGTCCTTGAGAGATTGTGTCTCCAATGGGGAATAATGCACCAGCCGCCACTGGAAAACCTTTTGGGCCTTTGCATTGTGTTTGCATTTTTCAGCCACCTTTAAAAAGGCAAAGTTCAACAAAGCAGGACACTGAGTTGACCCATTTTTGACATGCATACTATGGGGCAGTTATGCTGCTTTTAATGTTATTATTTTGGGTTGAAGGGAATTTTTTGACTCCCGTTTGTGTAGATATCCAATCAGCTCTATTTTTAATGTTATCATCTGTATCATCAATTCTTCGGTTCGTGTGGTTTTAACTGAGAGAGCTAAGTTCCCCTGCTCCCCGAGTTGTAGAAGAATGCCTATTTGTACCAACATTATACTGTAACTGCAGATGTTTTAGATTCTTTATACCTAACTTATTTACCATGAGTTTTTGTGTGTGCATAAAACCCAAATCCCTTAATTCATTACACACTGTGCACGATGTGTTTGTAAAAGGCTGCCACTCAGTGTTACACTCATGCATGTCCTCAAGACAACAAAACATCTTCTAGCTAAACCAGTAGGCACAAACTCACCAGGATACATTACCAGTCAGTACAGGTCATCACATCCTGAACTCAACAGTTCTTGACTGCTAATGTGTGTGTGTGTGCAGGAACATCAGAGTGAAGTCGATCCAGAGAATGATCCCCTGATGCTGTGCCAGCACTAATGTCAGCTGTGAAGTAGACAAAGCGGGATGAGAAATTGGTTTGTTTCCTCCATAGCGCACAATTAATCCAGGTTAATTAGGCTTCTTCCTTTTAGGAATCAATGCCACAGGTCAAAGGTTGGTGCATTTGAAGACATTTGGGGAGAAGTCTCGTTAAGAGAAACGTTTGGTTCAGATGGAAGGAAAAAATGCTTTTGGGCAGAATGTTAGCGTTTATCCAACGTGAGGTTTCTTACTCAGCGTGTTTTAATTTTGTGTAAGCAGTGCATGGATTTCAGGAAATGTGTCTCAGCATTTGAGAAAAAACTGTTAGAAATGGCAACATATGCGTTGGCAGATATTTTTTTGGAGAAGTCTGTGATCATGCTGCACAAAATAAAAATAAAAGTGCTTCTCTGAGCAAATGAAAAGCAGAGAAGAGAGAGGAGAGAAGAGGGAGAGACACTTTCCCTTCGGCCATGCTCATCGTTGCCGTGTTTACATGCACTCTGTGTGTTTACTTTACAGGGTGAAATGTGCTGTATACCGCACATGTGTTCATATACTGTATGCATGTCGCCAGGGAAGAAGCAAATTAGACGGCCAGACGAAAAATGTTTGGATTTCCAGCCAACAGCTTGCCCCACAGTCTGTTCTGTCCTGTGATTCAGCCCTCACACATGCTCGCAGCGACCACATTGAACTGTATTCTGTGGAGTTGCCATGGGATAAGTGTCATGCCAGTGTGTGAAATAAGCCCCACAGAGGTCAAGGCTCCCCCTCGCAGCCTTCAGCTGAATAATAGATCTTTGATACAGCATCACAAAATGCTGTGTGAGTGCCTTTGTGTGTATTTACCGCCTAAGGGCAGGTTTGTATCACAGCTAGTGTCGGTATGAGGGTGTTGCTTCAGATAAAAGATCAAATAGAAACAAAACCACGTGTTTTTCTGCAGCTGTAATCCAAAACATGAACTGATGAAAAGCGATTAGGGTAAAACTTGGCAGGTTAGCTCTAAACTCATCCCATCTTTGTGAAACCATTTCATTTTTCAGGGTAAAGTGTTTTGTATTTTTTGAACATTCTGCAGCAGCGCGTCGCTTCACGGGAGTCTAGGTGTCAAAGAACGAGGAAGCCTGCATTTCTTTAGCAGTGCAGCCTCCATTGTTAAACAGCCCTAAGGCCCACTGCGCTTTCAATTAGTCTCTGTTTTCAGCTTCACCAGGTCACCCAAGTGAAAAAGTCAATAACAGGAATGTTTTGGCTGTTGCACCGACAGAACAGTCAGAAGTGTTGTGGAGAAGTGCACTTTGCTTTTTCTGTCAGAGCCGAACTGATGAGCGAGGAGACTTCCTTTTCCTCCCTGAAACAATGAACATTCAGTTTTTATGGTATGATATAGTATAGTGTGACCTTCCAAAATAAAACAAAAACCACTACAATTATAGTTTTAAAAAAAAGTTGAGTTGTTAAATTTGTATGTTTTTGTTGTGTTTTTGGGGCTTTCCAACCAGCATCAAGATAAACATCACTGGTTGAAGCCATTGTTTCCACATGAGCTAAGTCAGCAAGTTTAATTCGTCAGTGAAAGAGTCTCATAGTGTCTTTTAGTGTGCGGCATGTGTGAGTCTGCTGGTGGAATAAGATTTATGGTGCTATAAAAGTCTCCAAGAGAATACCAAAGCTTCTTAATTGAAAGTATTTGTAGAAGACCTTCCAGTGGTTTGAAAATGCTGACAACGCGAGAGGAGGAGAGAGGACAGAATTCAGAATGAAAAAGGATAACTGATCATCTTCCTAAATAACAGGGGTGTTAGAGGAGGGGTTTTGAAGAATCTTCATCCCGTCTCACTATAGTTACATCAATTAGGGCTCTATATCAGAATTTTCATCAGATAGTGTTATATCTAATCTTTGGACAACTAATTTTTACTGATAACAAAGAGTCTGCCATGATATGATCTGGATTCAAAACAACTTAAATTTGATTTAAAAAAAATGTTTTAATTGAGATCTTGTAGGAATTCAAAAATGTTTTAACATAACCCCTCAGTAGGTTCATGTTTAGGCATAGTCACTACGAATATTGTACTTTAATGAACTCTCCACATGATTACCATTCCAACTCTTACCAACCCCTCTGTCATCTCACCTTCAGAAACTCTGCAAGATTCTGCTGGTCCTTTATTCCCCTCAGCTCTATCGTCCTCTCATAACACCTCTCAACAGAAGGTTGAATTACTTCAATAGAGACGGGCAATAAAAAGATGTTTGTGCCTGACGCCTGGTTTGTTGTTTATCTCATAAAGGCATTGTTTGCATTGCATGCAATATTTCTGCTGACCCCAAACATAACCCCACTGCTCATTTATTCCATAAAGTGAGTAAATTATCTGTCTCTTTCTGATCTGCTTACCATATTTTAGTTTATATTTTAAGAAAAAGGCTAATAGAGCCAACATTGTTCTTGCAGAAGATTACAACAGCAGAGACTGTGGCTTTGTCTGTGCAATAAAAATAGCACCAAACAGTGATTTCGACAGATATGTCTGAAGGAATGAATTCATGAAAAGAGACTGTGAGAAAAAGAAACTGAATTCAACAAAGGAAGATGGGAAGGAATGGAATCAGGAAGGTTGAAGACGATCAGAAATGCATTTTCTTAGTTTAATAAATGCTTAGGCTAAATGACATCATAAATCTGTCCACTGCAGATGGTTAACAGAGGTAGAATTATTTTTTTAGGACATAAGATTTATTTGATTTCATGATTTTTACAGTAATTTTAAGACATTACAATTTGGGTCGGTCATCTCTCTCCTGGAAGGATGGGATGTTCGATCCCCAGCTCCTACAGCCACCTTGTACGATGTGTCCGTGGGCAAGACATCTCACCCCGAATTGCTTCCACTGCTTTGTCAGCGGTGTTGGAGTGTGTGTGAATGTGATTAGTTACTTCTGATGGTCTCTCTACATAGCAACCTCTGCTATCAGTGTCTGTGGTGTAATGGGTAAATGTGACCTACGGTGTAAAATCGCTTTGAGTTGTCAGAAGACTAGAAAAGCGCTACAAGCTCAAGTCCATTTACCCTTGTGTCTAATACAATATCTCATAAAATACAGAGATAAGGCAATATCTCAAACAAACTATAATATTTCTCTTAGATAACAACCAATACATTGAAGAAGAATGAGGGAAATCTTGTGGCAATAATCATCACCAAACTTCTTTCAGAACAAGTTGATAAAATGAGTTCCTTTCTGTATGCATGGAGGTGAAGGGGTCGAGTGTGTGCGTGTGTGCGTGTGTGCGTGTGTGTGTGCGTGTGTGTGTGTGTGTATGGCATGTGTAAGTGTGTGTGTGTGTACTCTACGTCTGTGTCAGCATGGCTTGGATAGCTTGACAGCTGGGAGTTGGGCTGACTGCAGAGTGGAGCGCTGCCTCTCAGCATCTCCCTGCACTCACTTCTTCAGCTTGTTTCCCCCATTGATTTGATTTCTGACGTGTGTGTTGAGGCCAGGCCGCCGTATGCATCAGCAAACCCTCGGAACAAGACATCCAGATACGGCGCCATATCCCCTCTTTCCCATTACTTTCATCGGGGAAATGTGAATTTGTCTCACACACATGCTCTTTGCGTGTCCTCTAAGCTGCTGCTCTTTGCCTCACATCGCTGCCATTAAAGTTTTATTGGCTCACACTTCACGAGCCCTTCTGAAGGCTCCTCGTGCATTTGTAATTTATGATCACCGTGAAGTACTCTTCAGACTTACTTTACCTTCTCACTCATCGTGTTCCTTTGGGGAAAGAGGAGAGGCATTAAATGACACACATGCAGGCTCTGTGTGGTAAAGGAGAGGAGTTTGTATTTGAAGATCTGTTCTGTTTGGAGGCAGCTCAGGGATTGAAACTGACCCAAAATGGATGCAAGCTTCCGAAGCAGTCCCTCTGTACATTTTAAATGAACACAGAAGCTTATTGAAGCTTGAGAAAGTTTTTAAAGGCAAAGTGGAGACTGGGCTGCCGGAGCTGTGATTGACAGTCTGTAATTTGTTATACTTAAATTCTCCACAGTAGACTTAGACATATAAGCTGCTCTGATACTTCTTATCCTGCTCTGTACTCACTCTCAGGTTTCATTAAATCTGTGTTTTCTACATCCTGTTGTTTGATTTAAAGTCTTAACAAATCCAATATAATTATAAGTGCAATAAAGCCTGACTAACCACCCAAAATCCCCCCAAACACCACAGTGCCAGCATGAGTTTCATTTTCTAGGTCACTAAATATTTATGAAGCCTCCAAGCACATTGGGGCATTTTTTTTTCAGTGACAACAACAACAACAACAAGAGGGAGAAAGTCTTTTGAGAACTGTGATTTCTAGCAGAGCACATTTACAATCTAGTTCCCAGCCCGACTGTCAGTGAATATGTATGAGACTCCTCCTTTGTGAATCTCAGGGAGGTAAATCAACCGAACCCATCAACAAAGAGCATATCTGTTTCTAAGTGTTCTGCTGGCAGATTAACAGCATCTCGTTGTGGGTTGATATCTTGAGTTTCTCCTCGGGGATCGGGGAATTAGAAAGGTTAGCGACGGCTCACAGAAACAAATGAGGAGAGAGGATGGAGGGGGAAGGCTTTTGAGCGTTGCCGTGGCACCAGGTGATGTAATCCACAATGGCGTCGCAGGAGGCCGACATGTGGGTCAGCTATGATCATCTTGACCTCTTCCTTCTCTACAGCGCAGCCGCTAGCTCAAACATAATGGCGACTCAAGTGCTGAAATCGATGTTTATGTGAATGTTCAGGAGAAATAGAAACTGCTATTGAATTTTATTTTCTTGAGGGCAGCCTTTCATTGCAAAAGCATTTACTCTAGACCTCGCATGGTCAGTCAATTCATGTTTTGGTCAACTATCTTTTCATAATTTATGAATGTTTCCAACCATTTTGGTCCTAAGTACCCAGAGGAAGGGAGTTATAAAGCCGTGACACTTTTCTCTTTGTTGCTCTTCTCCTGTCCATATGAGTCATGTTGTCTGATAAAATATCACATCCTACTGTTCTTAACAGTCAAATGTATCTCTCACAGTGAATCTCATCTGTGCAAAATGTAATCAAAGGCAGTTTCTGCAGCGAGATGTAACTCACTTCACCTGACACTTCTCAGTGATTGTGGTTATAAGCATTAAAAATGACTGTATTGTAAAATTCTTGTTGCTGATTGTCCAAATTGTTTTTCCTTTTTGGTAATGGAGGAATCCGTGTTAATTTTAGGTTGTTTCATAACCAGATAAATCCTCTTTTCATGTTCATTAGGCATGGTAAGATTAAAATGTTTCACAGTAGCAGCCCCTTCTTCCTCCACAAACAGCAGAAGCTGTGGATACGGGCCATTGGTTCCACAGTGTGCATGGATCAATAAGATGTTGTGTTCCAGAAGATGTTGGAACAGCAGTGATGATCAATGAGCTGAAGGGCAGAGGGCATAAGGCAGGTCGACACCTCGAAGCTGATTTATCTGTCTGACTCACCTGTCACAGGTCAGGTGTGCAAAATGTTGTCTTTTCAGCTGATTTAGTGCCATCAAGAGCAGCTCTAGTTTACATTGAATCAAGTGATTTTTAACTTGAACCAACGCCTGCTGTCATTTAGACTGATTTTAATGTGAAAGTACGATGTTTAACTTTTGTGCATCAAGCCATTAAGACAGAGCAAACCTCTGACCTGAGAAGCTGCCTGTCCATTTAGCTGAGCCTCACTCTGCCTTGTGATAGAGCAGATCAGAGCAACGTCTCGCTAAGATGGAGAGACGGAGAGAGGTGAGAAGAGCAGAGGGGGCTAATCCTCTGGAGGAAAGAGGCGAGGCTTCATCAAAAGGGGGCAAAGTGAGGTGAAGGCATGCAATATTGATGGAGGAGAGGAGCGTGTGGCCAGTAGATGAGAGGAAGAGCCTGTTTGCAGAGACTGGTGTTTGACCACTCTGAGAGGAGAAAAAAAACGTTTTTTATAGATGGAAAACATGTTTTAATTAAGTCACTGTCACTCATGGTTTCTTGCTTTCATTTCAGAATAAAGTCATGAACATTGATGGAGTCAAGGTGAAGCTTCAGGTAAGAACTTTAATAAATCAAGACAACCATCAAACTGTTCTCATTTGAGTTTCTATGAGCTGTTTTCATTGCATCATAGCCACCCTTTATCCTGTTTCCAACCCTTCATGTCTGCAAGAGAAATCCAATTTTAGCTTAAGCACAGATACAGTTGGCAGGCACACTAAAATGATACATCAACAACTAATCTAGGCTTACCACATGTGTAACTATATACAATGAAACACAGGGATGACCAAGTAATGTTTCTGCCCAGTTAGCCCAGTAAGTTTAAAAAAAAAAAAAAAAAAAAAAAAAAATGTAGTACACAAGATCAACATACAAACTGTGTCTCACTTCAGAGGCTGCATCCTTTGCAGGGTGCATTTGAAGACTGCTACGACGAATGCAGCCTAACCCAGCCAATGAAGGATCCATGCACTAATGTAAAAAAAAAAAAAAAAAAAACGCATGAAGTGCCTTTGATGCATAAAATTATCTTTGAAATAGTGTAAGTTAAATTAAGTTACTTATGTTGGCTTGTTCAGTTGCAGCTGTCAATGTTGCTAGGCAACACGAGCAGCTAGTAACAAAAAGGAAAAGAGCAGAAACAGCTGCTGAGCTAAAACAGGAAATCTTATTTAAATCAATCTCATATCAGCTCAGTCTGAGTGATCTGCACTGAGTCTGCAACCTTAGCGATGGGTTTTCTTAACCAATGCATGCTACTTACTTTAGCTAGCTAATAGGTTCCATGCAGCACAAGATGTAGAAATGGGAATTTTGTTTTAAGATTTACTTTTGGGCTTTTTGTGGATTTATTCTCCTCGAGACAGGAGAGTGGACAGAGTTGGAAATCAGAGAGAGAGACAGACTGGGGCCGCAAGTTGGATTCAAACCTGAGCCTCTCGCTAAGACGGCAATAGCCTCAATACATGGGGAGCACAAACTAACCACTAGGCTACTGAAGCCCCTGAAATGGCATTTCCTTTTAAGAAAAATTAATTGAGAGGGCTTTTTGTTTTTTTCCACTAATGCTTTTCATCAGTCTTTTGTGTTTCATTTTTTTTTTTTTTTTTTTTACGATAACCACCACCCACACTAAGAGCTACTCAGCATTGTTTTGTTTAATATTTCTGTCAAACAGAGCAAGTAATTATGTGGAATCGTGCCTAATGATCTTAATTAGGGGTCTTACGGAGGCTGGTGGAGCGGGCCTTTGCTCTGTTATGTATTCATTCAGGGTTAATTGGCTCAGAGTCCATCTGCAGAGAAGCCTGTAGCCCTCAAAGAGAGAGAGTTTTTTTTTTCTTCTTGTAATCATTATTACTGCCACTTGGTCCCTAGGGGGGCGGTTCCCTGCTGGGCCATCAGGAGGCAGAGCCAGCGTCACAGCTGACATGTCTCAGAGAGAGGGTCCAAAAAATGCAGAAAATCTTTGGCGATATGTCTGAAAGGAAAAAAAAAAAAAAGAGGGAGCGGTGCAGTCAACCTTCACAGGTTCATTCCCTCGAGGGAGGAAAGTAAACGCTGTTTTCATTGGAGCCAAATTGTGATGAGTGACAGAGCTGCCTGATGGGAAAAAACAGGAACTTAATTAGCCTCAATGCTCTGCGGTTAAACAAGGTGAATGGTAGCAACTGTGACTGATTACTTTACAATATCATGATGAAGTCTGAACTTAAAAATGTTGAACGCTAATAGCTAACACCTGATCATTTAAGCAGCTTTGCGCTTAACAGCAATCTGTTTTTGTTGACTCTTTCTATTCTAGATGACCTAACTGTTAACCTTTCAAAAACTTTGATAAACCAACTGTGCGCTACATTTACAGCCTCAAATGATTTCCACGCAAAAATAGCATCTGGTTCCTGAAAAGGGCATTTAGGACTTAGAGAGCCAGACATTTCCCTGCAGAGTTGTTGGATACCAAGACAGATCAAATAGAAAGTAGAACGTGCATTCATTAGACGGAGTTAAACAATACTTTATTACATCTTTATTTATTGGATCATAGAGCTTCGCCATAAAAGTAGTGCTAATATATCAGTGTTGTGACTGCTTGCTGCGCTGCCCCCACGTGGCTTCATGAACCAATAAACGAAACAGGTTTGAGTAAAGATCTTTCTCTGTGATGAATTTATAAGACAATGGGCTGTTCAAAAGTCCTCTACATTTAATTTCCTTATTCCAGAATAATCCAGTATCATCGGTGTGAATTAATTTGCGGGTTACACAATGAGCTGCTGCAGGACGCCTGAGCAAACAGAAGACTTGTTAAAAAGATTGAAGCTTCTTTGTCTACTCTGTGATGAACTTCCTGAATATTCTCTGCAGATCTGGGACACAGCTGGACAGGAGCGCTTCCGCAGCGTCACTCATGCTTACTACCGAGACGCCCATGGTGAGACACACACACACACACACACACACACACACACACACACACACACACACACACACACACACACACACACAAAATTGGGCAAAGTTTTGAGGATGTTGTTGATTTGATTTGTTGAGTTAATAAACAAGCTAATATAATATGTATACTGGAAATAAAATAAGGGCTGGTGTGATAGTATGAATAAAATGGTCTAATGATGGAGCAGTTTTAAAATGTTGTAAAGTGTTTCCTGGCAGGTGAAGATGAATTTAAAAACATACACACTCTTCCTGTGCATATGTTTATACAAGTGAAACAAACAAGTCCAAGCAGGATTCCACATCATGAATTTTGGTGATAGTAAAACGCGTGGGCCCTGGAACTAAACCTGTGGCAGCAGGGTGGTGCAGGGTCTCATCGTGAGAGGGCAACCATCAACTCTACATCAGTTTGTTCCTCTGAGGTTGTTTCAGTTTCAAAGGATGAGTTCTGTAGCTTGTTTGCATCCTGCAGCTCTCTTGCAGTTAAGGGCAGTTGAAGACCAAATTAAAAACATACAAACTCCTCCTGTACAAATGTTGATACAAGAGAAATAGGGATGTGCTCAGTAACTAAAAAAAGAAAAAAAAACAGTGTCACCCTCACTAGTCAGCAATACTATCGTGTAAAACTTCATATTTTTATAAGTGTCAGCCCACTATATCGTAACTTATATCAAATAGGACTGCCCATGTGCTCCCATGCAGCTCAGGTGGCATTATTTGAAAGAGGCTATTGGTCTATCGAGATATACTTCCTTTCACATTTTTAATAATAAGAGTACCAAAACTTGCTCCCCATGCTCTGACATAAAGTAATATAAATATTCTAATATAAAGTTATTTTGTTCTGGTAGCATTATTTCAGAGGGGCTATAGACTGCTATCGGTTTTGTGCTACGGTAGCATCTTGTGACAAGGTAGCACATCTCAGCACAACACTGGTTAAATGTTGTGTCTAAGCAGTAATGCAGCCATCCTTCACTAGCCGGAGCTGAAGCTCTGGTTAATGGACCCGCTCTCCCTGCTCTACTGCCTCGATTTAAACCTGCTGTGTGGACCAGATGACATCTCGTAGGAGCAGCATGGTTTGGCAGTGTTTTGATCTTCAAAACGTAGATGTAGTTGTAAATGGGCTATGTCAGATTAAACTGGCTTATAACCTCTCGACATGTGGATATTAACCTGTAATGCTGGTGGTGCTAGTGCTAACGTTAGCCACACTTGACAAACTGGTTCTGATATTTTATATCTTCAGACGCTGTGATCCCACAGTTCATCATGTCAGTGGTTGCACAAGATATTTAGTGTTTTCTTATCTTTTAGACTAGTCAAGTAATCTGAATTAAAAATTTCATATCGATAATAATTCATAGCAGCACTACTGTGAAGTTGAAGATAATTTGCTGATAATGTGCTGTATTATCAAGCCCTGAGGTTTAGTAACTCTCCTGCTGCAACTGAAGGACATCACATTCAGGGTTCAAGGGCCTTTTTGATGATCTGCATTCAGTGTGTGTAAGAGTCTGCATGTGTGTGTGTCTACTTTGTGTTCATCAAGATGTCATCATTGGCCGTAGGAGTTCACTAAGCTCTGACTTGCAGCTACAATGCAGGGATGCTTTTAGGGAATTGAATCATTTGAATCCACAGAACCTGAACCCTGAGCAATAAAAAAAAAAAACATGACGATGTAATCCTTTTTTCTGGTACTTGATATTCACACAGCGTTGCAGTTTGTCATTTCCTCCCCTCGTATGTATGAAGAAAGCATCGACTTATTTGGTCTTTCAATCTCTGGTACCCACAGTGTCCTTGTGCAACCAAAGGAAAGTTGTGCGTCTGTCTATTCAAGTTTACACAAATTAAGCAGGACTGTGTTGTGTTTGTGAGGCGCTACATTCATAAATGACGTACAAATCATCCGTGTCTGTTGTTGTGGTTTGGCAGCTAGCCTGCATAATCACAACATGGATTTATTTGTCTGCGTCTCATGGAGGATGCAGACCCCAGACGAATGCTAGCAGGTCCGGTTTCAGACACGACGCCTGTGTGCATATATTTCTTGAAGAACCACACTCTGGGGTGTAGCCTTAGACACCTCGGCAGCAGGATTAGAAATTACTTTTCCATCACTACCATGCAGCGTATAACAAGACAAGTTCCACAGAGGATCTGCACACACCACCAGGGATGTGACCTTATCACCGACATCACCTCCCTGCCTGTCTGTTAAAAGGAAGAGAAAGAAAATAATTGGATCTGAATGTAAAGATCAGACTTTATTGGTGACCCCTGTAGGATTTGTGACAGCCTGACAGCCAGCTAAATTAACATCTTTGGTGCCTATGGTGATACTACAGAGGAAAAAAAGTTATCTCTTTAACACTTGAGCAGCCATAGAAACCAATCCTATAAATGGTTCCTGCTGTGATTCACTGCAACTTTTTCCCAAGCCGAACAAACTCCTGTTCCGGCGACAGACTGTCAGCGAGGCTTTTGAAGTCGCTGAAGCGCTGTACAAAACTTTCTGTCACTGATGTTTCCCCGGCTGTCGGGATCTTGTTAAAAAAAAAAACACACCTCCATATTGATCTTACCTTCATACTGTGTGTAAACTCTGTCAGTCTCTGTAGAGAAACTGGAGTTTGTTTTCAGAGTTAAGCACACAAAGTGTCCTTCCTCATATCCCCACAGTGAACTGATCATGTAACACAAGTTGTAGTGGATTTTAAGTGTAGGCTCTGATGACCTCTGAAAGATTTAAGCTTCACTTTTCATCTCTCTACATCAAAGTATCCGTGTAATGCCAGCATTGGGAAAAGCTTCTCCTTGCATTCTGTATAAATCTAACCTGCTGTCTGGCACAGGTTTCATTTAAGATAAATGAGCCAATTACCAAGTAGAATTAGAACTGCATCCCTCCAAGCAGTGAGCAGGAAGATGAGATAAATAATACTTTATTGATTTACTTGATTCTAAAAGACTATAATGTAATAGCAGAGATGTGATGAAATCATTTATTAGGCCAATCACTTCAAAGTACAGCTGCTAGATTATGGTAAAAATCATAATCACGGTTATCTTCATATTGAGATGATTAAACACAATTACTCATGGGTTTAACAACATCTACATCCCATGGGGAAATGGCCTGAAACGGTTACATGACCTAACTGGTATTGGTAAGCTTACTTCCTGTCAAGAACCACAATACATGCACTCTGAGGGGTTTTTAACTGACATTAGCCTAACTTACTTATCGTGATTAACAGACAGGCGAGAAGGTGATGAGGTCACATCCCTGATGGTGTGTGCAGACTATTAGCCTGAAGATTGACTCTTTCTTAGTTTCATATTATTTTAAATGCGCTGCGACAGGGTAACTGCATAAAAACCTTTTTGTTTACATTTTCCAAGCATCGTTATTACCTTAGCCAGTTTAAATTAGAGAGGAGAATTTCCTCTAGAGCATTGGTTTCTCAACTGGCGGGTCGGGACCCAAAAGTGGGTTATGCAAATGTTTTCAGTGGCTCGGAAATGTGTACCTGGAATTTTTTTTTTCTCTTCACTTTCTTGCACATTTTTTAATTAAATAAATTTCATTGGTTTTAAAATATCAGAAATGTGGGTTGCAGTTTTTCATGAGGGAGAATTTTCAGTTGAGAATCACTGCAAGAGAAAACAATGCAAACTTGTGCAAAACATGTTTAGCAAAGAGATCAAAATTTTGGATTGTTCTCCGGGATGTGGCTAAGTTTTTAAGCATAACGTGAGTCAAGGAATATGCAATTTGTTTAACCTCAGTGACCACAATTCAAATTCTGCCTAGGGTCCCAAAAAAGTTTGGGGTCAGCTGTCTGTTGTGTGTTTTTCTTATGACTTGCAACAAATTCAATGTTTCCACCAATTGCACAGAGAGAGTGTGCAGTTTGGAGAAGCCTGCCAGCAGCACTTTTATGACCTCAAAGGTAATTAACACCAACACTGTTTGACATGCAGACACTCTCCTCCATGAAGGCAAGGAGAAATATGATGAATGAAGCTAATTGGTACTGCTGTAAATGTTGGAGGCTGAAGCAGAGCTGCAGGCGGAGAAAATTCAGAGAGAGAATGAGTGTGGGAGGGTGGAGGGACTTTGTGAGTTAGGGGAGGCTCCGACAGAGGACAGAGAGAGAAAGAAATGAAGGTATGATTATTTTAGATGTCGTTGAAATGCAGTGTATCCGCTGTGTGCGAGAAAAGGTGCAGACTGCCATCAGATATTCTTCAGTTCATTTCAGTGTGAAAATTCAGTGACTTTATCTTAGTACCTTTTCTTCCCCATGCTTATCCTGGTTCAGTCTATTTGTGTGTACAGCGATAAAACAAAACAGGAAGGAAAAATAAAATAAGAAATGGACATAACAGAATTGAATTAAATTACAGGCTTTCTCTGAGAGGATACAAACAAAAGTCCGCAAAAAATTTCACTGAAGGTCTTCCAGTTTCCTGAGAAACTACATGACAGTAGATTGATTATATTTCCTCTATGCTTCCTCCTTTGCTAAACCATACTGTGTGTGATCTACATACAAATAGATTTCTCTCAGCTCAAATCCATTTTATATTCAAGTCAGACTCCCACCATGCAATTCTTTTACCTCTTCACATGCTCTTTGATTTGTTTGTTTTTCACATCTGTAGAGAGTAGTCATTAGAAAGGCGTTTCAGAAAGCAGTAACACTTCAATGCTTGAGCACCAGGGGACGTTTGGGTAAAGACACTTTATCTTTACCTCAAGGTGCAAAACAAATTAGTGAACACATTTCTGTTGTGACCTGGAAAAGTTAAAAAGTAATTTCAACCCCCACATGTTTTGGCTGAAGTGCAGCTACCCTGGTAAAAAAAAACACACTTTTGAATATCAATGTACAAACATGGATAGGGCTGGGAGGGGGAGTAAAGACCAACCGACTCACTCTTCAGTAATGTCACTGTCAGCCACAACATCAAACATCAAATCAAAATCTATTCATCACACTCACACATATAAACTGATTAGCAAGTTAAGCTAGGTTATTTAGCCTTGAGCGACAGCTGGAGAAGCAGCAATGACTTTTTTTTTTTGACAGAAATGTCGTCTGAAGTCGAGGACTTTTCTCCCCTCAATCTCCTCTCCATTTGTCTAGGAGCTTCTCTGTAACTATAAATAAGGCTTAATTTCCCCATAATGACCATTGATGCACCAACTGTGTTATTAAGTTCTGCCTCCTTAATGCACTGTGTAATTAAATTAAAAGCATTCAAGCACAATCTGAAGATGAAATTACAAGAAAGATGAAATTCAATCTAGGCTGAGCCAAGTGAACTACGAATAAGAACAAATAGGAACTTTCAGTGAAGCAGATTCAATCAGGAAATTTAAATGAAAATGTTTGTGTGAATCTAAAGAAGACGACTGCATATCATAAAGTTTTTTCCCATTACTGTTCTTCCAGCTTTGCGTCAATTTTCCTTTTGATTTTACCAGTTAAGCTTTACTGAATTTCACTGATCCATTTCCCACTAAATGTTGCGTTAAATGAGAATTGTTGATTACATCCGTTGTTTCACTGCTTCACAGAAAACAAAGGTTCTGTTTATGTCACACAAACTGTTTTTGTAACACATTTCAAGACCGTTTTATTTCCTGATAAACAACTGAGGCTGACCTTTTACAGGAACAAAAAACCCTATCCAAAAAGGTGATTAATACAAGCTCCCAGACAGGCGTGCATGCATGCATCCACACACTCTCTAAACCACAGCCTCTGGCAGGTTGTGGGTTTCTGTGTCCTGATTTCAACCGGGGAGAGATAACAGACTACACAAAGAGTGACAAACCGCTCCAGGACAAGTTTAGCACAACACAGCTTTATTACACAGCTGTCAGTCTGCATCACGCTCACCTGTAAGCGGCCGAGTCCTCCGCTGACTCTCACATACCTGCGCTGCCCAGCCGCTCCGAAGACAGACAGCTGGACAGAGAGTGAAGCATCTCTGTCGTTAGTGTATTTCACTCATATTTTCTAATGTTTGATCAGCTGCAAAACTGAAGGCTTGACCACACCACATACAGAATTATACTCTCATGTATTGATCTGAAATAGTCATTTTTATTCATGAGTTATTATGAGTGTATTTGTCATTTTTAAGAAATAGTGGGAACAGTTGTGGAAAATGAAGGAAGAGAACTGGGTAAAAATAAAGATAGAGATCTGACTTTATTCTTATTTAGTATAGTACAGTATTTCCTGTGTAGCTTCATGTAGTTGTGTACTCGTATAGTGTGTTTTTTTTATTTGAATTTAATTACATTTCATTGGCATTTAAAATGAGACAAAAGATGATCAAGTTTGATGTCTAAAAACAGGAAAACAGGGTTGATGCTTATGGAAAAACAAACTTTCCTTAGGGCTGTTGTGAAACCCCTGATCTTATCAGTATCAGAAATGTAGGCACTAGTCAGCGTTCCTGACAAAAACTGAACTGATGAGACGTCTTCTGAACTTGTTATCAGTGAGGCTGCAGTCTATTCACATTCAGGCTTTTATTCTGTTTGAGTATTCATTCATCTGTTCATATAAATTAAGATTTCTTCCAAATAGTGCAGAGATGCAGCAAGAACAGCTGCTAATGGCTCCGTGTCTAACTCACTTCAACGCTGCTTAAATAACTTGTGTAAATAAAAGACGAAGCCTCAAAATGTCAACATGCCGCAGGTTCCAGGATGCATCTACTGCTGTTGAAATGTAAGTCCTGTTCAAGAAGGTTTGATGACAGCAGTTCTTTTAATGAGGGGGAAAAACAAACCATAGTGAATTAGTGAAATTTTTCCTCAGGGTTGATTTGGATCCAGTTTAACCATGGTCACGGGTGGGGCATTGCAAAACGATTTTGAAGGTTTGATTAAGCCTGAAACCGCATTGATTAAGCACCTTTAAAACATAAAATTACCAGAGAATGCAGACTTCTTATAGAGACGTTGCAACTAGTCAAAGAAATAGATGATGTGACAGGTGGTGTGCTGCAAGTGAACTAGTTTTCAGAATTTGTCTCTCATGAGGTTTGAGCTCTAGGCATCTAGAATTCCAAATAATTCAAAAGGCATTTTGCATTCCATGATTTATTAGTTAACACTTGACACAAGATACTTTTTCGATACTACTGATCATTTAAATAATGGAAAATTACCGGCCGCTGATGGACTAGCGGTTAGATTTCACCACATGTACAGAAGCTATAGCCCTCCAAGTGTGCGTCCGGGTGCGTCCGACCTGTGGCTCCTTTCCTGCATGTCATTTATCTCTCTCTCTGATTTCCTAAGGCAGAAACCCAGAAATACATTGTAAAATGGTGTTTTTCTACACTGTATTGAAAGGAATCAAAGTGTCATTAATTTTCACAACCTTTCTTTACACTAGCAAAACGCTTGTTCTATTTGCCTAACGCTGACAAGTTAGCGGGCCGCATCAGGGGCACCCATATTGGCTTTAAGCCGCCCAATATACAGACAACTGGGTGTGATTCACCCAACCTGAATCGGGTTATAGGGAAGTCTGTCTGAACAGGAGAGGACCAGATGCATCTGTCTTAGCATTCAGAACATGAGCCCTCAGATTTTTATGATTCCCAGGATTTTATGTTAATTCATTAAAGTTTCTGGCAACTCGTCTTAAATCTGTCGAATAGCAGTGAGCACTAAGGAGTTAATTCACAACCTGAAGAATTATCTGTGGTCTGTATGAGACTCACTGATTGTGATTCATAACTGTTTCAGGCAGAGAGAGAAAGAGAAGTGGAATTAATCAATCTGTTTCCCAGCAGAAGGAAAATTAACTTTAATATTTTAATCCATAAATGAGACCAAATTAAACATTTGCTGAAAATCTTTCTGCATAAGCATTTAACGGTGATCTGCAGTCATGAATTCTGACTACATTAAAACTTTTCTCTTTTTTTTTTCTCTTTTAGCTCTGCTCCTGCTGTATGATGTCACCAACAAAACATCCTTTGACAACATCCAGGTAGGTTTCTTTTTTTAGCTCCTCATTAAATATTTGTGTTTGTTGTATCTGCTCTGAGCGATGTGTTTTAACTTCATTTCACTCTGTCGCTTCTCTTTCATACTCAAAATCAAAAGATGTCATTTCTTTATTTCAAACACCTCACATCATTCTTTTTTTTTTTACCTTTTAAGTGACTTTGTTTTAGCCAATGAGACTATAGTTCAAAAGGCTGAGTGAATGAATAAATGCCTGGACTATGGCTTTGTGGCTCTTCACTGTCAGTTTTGGCGACTTCATTATCCCTCGTTTAAAGTCAGTCATTGTGACAGACAGTTGAACAAGCAGAGAGCGCTCTGATGTTTCGTCTCTCACTGTCAAATGGAGACAAAAATAAAAGAGAACAAACTGGCAGAACACACAGGAGCAGTATGGAAGATTGAATCTGATACAGTGAAGGACAGCAGGGTCAGCCTTAAGTTGACTTTATGTTCTTTCTGTGGATCAGAGGGACTTCTCTAACTGTCCGTGTATGTATCTGACAGACCTCCAGTCTCTCTCAGAGGAGAAATCCATGCTGTTGAGTTTGACTTGTCCTGGCTCCTGTAGTTCTTGGAATCAAGTGTAATCAGTCCGAGCCAGCAGCTTGAACCATAATGAGTTTGTCAGTATTCACTTTAAGCCCTGAGGAACGATGGAGATGGTTATCAAAGAGACTTGATTGCTAATGTCTTATTTTTCTGAAGTACTTTAGCTCATCTGCTCCTTTGATTCCCAGAACGACTCTAAGGTTATTAAAGTGAAAAGAAATGGCTTCTCTGTGAAGACCTGTAGTTTACTCTAAGCTGTTTTGGCCATTTGGGGGAATTCATCTTGTTTATTTCACTCCATTTATTACAGAGCAGTAACTGAAAACCAAGATCCATAATGGCAGTATCAGAAATAAGTTTCAATCCCAAATGAAAACTGTGTTATTCAGTTTCTGGTACCCTGGCAGATACAGGGCGTGGTTAAGCTCAGATCATTGTCAGGAAATACCGGAATGCGGATGCAATAAATACCGGTTTAATACCGGAATTCCAACTTGGAAGTAGTGTCACAGCAGCTATACATCCAACTTCAGCTTTGTGCATCACAAATAATCAGGTGTTGAGGATGGTCTACATTTGTCTGGGAGTTGATAGTATATTTTTAGCTGCATGTTGAGGGAGTTGTGTCTCTACTCCGAGCTCCCCCAGATATCTGAGATCCTCACCCTATCTGAAATGTGGAGCCCAGAAACCCACAAGAGGAAGCTCCCTTCTGCCAATTGTGTACGCAGTGTCATTCTTGCGGTCACTACCCAAAGCTCATAACCAAAGGTTAGAGCTGGAACATGTATTGACTAGTTAATGGGATGCCTTGCCTCCTAACTCAGCTCCTTCTTCACCATGACGGTCCCGCCCTTCAACGGCATTAAAACGCCATTAGAACGCCTTCTATTTCACGATCCACTTGCTCACTCGTGGACAAGACCCAGAGATACTTGAACTCTTTTACTGGAGGCAAGGAAATCACAAAGAGTTTAATTTGAGGAGAGTATTCATTGACCATCCATGAGGTTGGGCCCCCTACCTTTCTGCTTTACCTTTAATTTAATTTGTATCATTTAAAAATAACATAAAAGGTCAAACATTCAGTGAAAAGGATACCAACAAATGTGGAAAAGGGAAGTGTGAAAAGATCCAGAGAAGTCCTGAGAACATTTCATTTAAATAAGAATACTTCAGCACGACTTTAAATAATTTAAAAAATGTGCATTTGCAGTCCTATAATTGGAGGAAAACAAACATCACCCACATCAGACACATCTTCCTCCCCTATTTCCCTCCTGCATATTGCCACTGCTGTCAGGTGGACTGAAGTCGTGCCAGCTGGTGTCACTATGTCAACATACCTGCTGTGTCCCTCTGTGTGGTAAATATACCCTGCAACGGGAACGTGGCTATTTTCAACCTCTTTAATTGACACTGGCCGTCAGGAAAAAAAATGACATTCAGAGCAGCAAAGGGGCTGTGAAGTGAAGGAGAGAGTGTTCGTCTCTGCCAAGGAAATGTGATGCGCCCATTTTCCCCAGGAGATCATTAAAGCAGGAATAAAAAAGTGCTTCTCTGGCTCCAGATGTGAACAGCAGCTCAGGGTGGGTGTGTGTGTTTATGTATTTTTGTGCGCTGCGTCAGCCTTGGTCCTTTGTGTTCATGCTTCAACACACACCTCTTCAAACTCTGTTTTTTGTTCTAAAGCCTCAGCCAACTGGGAGGATTCTGATGCAGAGTCACTTCTAAAATATGTTATAATTATTCTTCGTTTACGGATAGTCTTTTACTTGACGCTGTGACACACAGGGATACATACTATTTGCCACATTTGTGACAAAGTTTATGTTTTTTTCCACCTGCAGATCCAAAACCCAAAAATGAATACACAATTAATTAAATGGTGAGTTTCCAAGTTAAATTGTGTCGCTGTTTGTTTGTCATTTGGATTAAGTCCCAGTCCAATTTACAGAAACCTTGGCAGATGAGGAGCAGCATGGGCTGATAAGCAGAGTAAATTTCCTCACCACAGCTAGTCTGTACCAGAATATCAATTCAGGCCCACAATGCTGGTCATATGTAGTCTAAGCAGTCGCCTGCCTAGCACTAGCACTGCCAATGTTAGCCACACTCAGCAAACCAATTTGATATTATTTACCTGCTGACACTGTGATTCAATGTTGAGCTGTGTGAATAAATTGTGCTTATTTTGACTTTTTTCTGAGCGTTTTTGATTTAAGACTTGCCAACTAGTTTAAATTTTGAATTGCGTTTTCTCAACAGTTTCTTTATATCTTGCATACAATTTAATTAAAGTGTCTACCTATGTAACAGACATATGCTGCTGGGGAGTATAGTGGCCCGTTGCTTGCTTGAGGGTCCAATAACACTTGTTTGGGACATTTGGTGATTTCTTTCTTCTGGTGTGTTCTAACGGGTGATATTATTTCAAATGGTAGAAAGGATTTGTGGTTTTGCCCGTTTTGTCTTTGGCACAGTTTACAGAGCAGGCTGCTCTTTTTTTTGTGTGTGACTGTAAAAATTTCAAGGATGCTTTTAGCTGCCCCCCCCCCCAGTGTTTGGGTGGTGTGATTACAGGTTTAAATCAAACTTTTATTGGACATCTGGTATATTTATGTTGAGAAAAATTATAATGTTGTAATAATCGTTGTGATTTTAGCGCCCAGGGCTAAGTATAAATATTGAACTATTTGACAACCTTACTGGACCGAATTCATAGTGTCTCACCATCATGGCTTAATCAGACAATCATGTATTCTTTAATGACAAAACAAGACTCAAACTAATGTTATGTCTTCATAAACCTAATGACTTCTAAAGTCACTCGTCTTGGTTGTTACTCAAAGTCTTCACAGTTTACTCTAACTTACAGTGTTTAGTTTTCAAGAGATGAATTTGGGGCAAACTGAAGAGAGAAGAGTTTGACATATCCCCACATCGCCCTGTACATCTTCCCTTTCTTGCCTCCACATCCATGCACCACTCTCACAATCACTCACTGTCTATTACAGTGGATAGATATATACGCTGTTGGGGAGCTACAGATGCCCGCTGGCACACCGCTGCCTAACGAGCACTAACTCATGTTAATGAACGCTAATGGTGATGAATGCCACTGAAAGAGAGGGAGAAATGAGAGGAGCAAATTATTCTCTGCCCGCCCGCAGACCGCTCCCCTCTGCCACGTGTCATCGTCTCCTCGAATGGAGACATCTAGGTAAGCAAAGCATTAACGCCGCAGCTGTCCATCAAGTGAGAGAAAAAGACACTGAGTCAAAACATTTCCTCTTGTGCTGGGACATGTTCTAAAAATATCAGCTCCTTTATTAATAGAGTATAGAAGTGTTTAAAGAAAAAGGTGACTTTTCCTTCTTCAATGAGTGTTTTCGTTCCAGTTTGTGCATTTTGATCTCCAGCTTGCAGAGAAATGTAGCTTTTACGTCGTCTCTTACGGTCAGAGCCATGAATCTGCTTTTGATGGTGGCATACACAGTCACAAGTATTTGTTGGTTAAGCCATTGCAGCAGAAATACACAAGCCATTTAGCCATGTGATGAATGTCTTCTTGTCAGATGTAGTTCTTCAGGGAGACTATAAGAGTCCATTTAGGCCTCTGCTGCAAATCATTTAAAGCTAGGAACATTTGCCTCTGATGGACATCCGAAAGATTGTCAAACCAGAACGATTCAGAGCACTCTCTCTCTCGCTCTCTCCCTCTCTCTCTGTCAATTAAGATGCACTTCCTGAAACGCACCAGTTACAGAGGAGCCAGGCTGCTCTGGTTTACCCATAAGCTAAAAATGTTGGGAAGAGACTGACCTCAACAGAAAACATGTCAGCTGTGGGGATTTGTTCAAAAGAGGGATAAAAGCTCTGAGGTTCATTTTATCGGACAACATCTGTGTGGTTAACTGATGTTGTGAGAAGTAAAGGTAATTTGATGCTTTATTGCCAAAATGTCTTTTAATCTGGATAATCAGGCCAAAGATTCCCCCCATATGACAATCAATAAGAAAAGTCCTGATTTTTTATGTTTCTAAAGATTATGTTGCCAGATTTTCCTTTGGTGTGAGGAACGTAAAGAGTGATCCAATCTGCTCAGCCAATTAGAAAGCGAGCTGACCAAAGAAGGTCTAGGGCAGCTACGTCATTAAATAACACTTTTCTTTCATTGTTTATGTGAGAATATTGGATAGAGCTGCTTACACTGCAAATCTGGCAGCGCAGAAAGCCGTCAGGTGAAGCATTTAAATGAGATTATGTTGTTCGTTCATGTGTAGCATGTCAAAAAACCTTTGTATGGTTTTGTTCCTTGAGACAAGACAAACAACATAATCTCAATTCAAGTTCAAGAGACTTGTCATGTCATTGAGAAGGACCCTCGTCAGGCTTTTGATCTGAACTTTAACTTGAATAAGAAATGTTAAATGTTCCAGCAGCTTTCTCATAACATAAGAATGGATCATTAAGCAGGCTGGGATGCTAGTGGATCAGTCTCAGTATCATACTGTGTTAAATATCGACTCTACAGATCAATAGCTAAATCCCAGATTAGAATGTTCTTTTATCAAGATGTTCCTTGGTTGACATATTGGCTTGGTTACTGACATGTTTTACTGCGCGGCTGATCTTGCTCTAACATCTGTGTGTGTTTGCATGTTCTAAAGTCCGGGTGCTTAATCATGCTTTTCGTGTTAATGTAATTGGAGCGCTCTAAAAGCAACGAGAAAGAGATGAAACCTTCCTCTTCGAGCCTTCATTCATCTCTCTCTCTGTCGCGCTCTGTCTGTCCTCGGGGCCTGATCATGGCTTCCAATGAACTGGCTGCCTGCCTACCACATAGCAGTTAGTTAAATGTCATGGCACCACCGCACCAGCTGGTGATGAGAAGAGCTGTCGGTAAATAATGCAGTGATATGAATTTAAATAGCGTTCCTTTCACTGGAGACTCTGGCATTTTGAGAGTGAATCATTTCAGGCGAGTGTGGTATGGAGAAACCTCACGTGTTACTCTGCACCATGAATGACGTTAGTGAGGACATGACAAATGTTAATCTTCATTCATGACCCTGTCACTCACAAATCACCTGTCATTTGGTCTCCTGCTTGGAACATTATTAGTATTTTAGCCTTCATTGCTCCGCTAAATGATTGCCTGTCCTCGTGCTCACACATGGTCCAGCCGATGGAGCGTAGCTCTGCAGAGGCTAAATGATCCGACAGTGCTCTGCTGCTTTATGTGCACATTTCCAATTACTTTTTATGGCAGCTGCAAAGTGACAAAACATATGTCATGCAGGTTATGTGCACGCAACAGCAACAACAAGCACCTCAAGATGAATGAAGATGCCCTATCAGCTCTGTGTTTATGCTGTTGTTGGATCACTTCAATTTCCAAGAAGGTGTAAAAAATGACAGAAATTAATCTTACTGGATGGCTTCATTTAAGAAGTGTTTCACTACCGCTATGGAAATAACAATAGATTGAAAATAGGTTGAATGTCCTTCTTTGTCCTTATTGCATGTTATTGTTTTGTTTCACTTTTACGACTCACAAAAAGCTTCTCTTTGTTGTGCAGAGTTTTGAAAAAAAAACAGTCATATCGCTGCTTCTCATTACATAACACCTCACTTCTGCCCGCTCACCAGAAAAGTGCCTTTTATGTTCCTCTGAGTTTGTTGCAACTCTGCAGAAAGAAGCTCTTTACCTGCAAGCAGGGCTGAAACAGGTCAATGCGATTCAGACAAAGTGATTTGCAGACGACCTCTTTCCATCCCTTCCTTCAGCAACAAAAAGCACCATGAAGTATTTTGTTAAATCAGAGATGGCTCTGCCATGAACTAAAGTGCTAAAACACCCACTCGGCTTATCGTCTGAAAATCTACAGTTTGATTATAAACAGTATCCAAGGACGGGAATTTATTCTTCTATTGTTTGCACTCTCATTATCCTAAAATACTTTAATGAATTGATGCAGTTGGCAGTGTTTGAAAACAAGAAATACTCGAGGCTAGACAATTTGGAATCCTTTTTATGAAGCCAATTTGAGGAAAAATGTGAACCAACCTTGAGTGCAGTGTTTGAATCTTTTAAACATAAAAAAGAGAGATGCTGCATAAAAGGCTGTTCTGAAACATTCAAACAAGCTAAAGTTGAGGAACGCTGCTTTGAAAAGTTCCCCATGACCTCAGGGGTTTAGACTCTCTTACACTGAGTCACATTTTGTTGCCATTTTCCCCAAAAGCTTTCAAACGTGTTCCAGATTTTTCAGATGATCCTGAAGCCCCGGGTCCTGGACTGCATGTCCTCAAGGTTTGCACAAGATGATTCATCCAATCATCGCCTACACTGTTTGTCTGTTACTGTATGTTAGTCACAGGAACTACTGACACTACAGTCTGACACAATATGTGAGTCCTCTGAAGCCTTTCTGGAAACTTCTTTGTTTCTCTCTGCGGACGACAGCGCCTTTCTTTTCCCCGTTGCTCTTTTGCACACTGAAGTTTATTTGTTTGGTTTTCAAGTTTAAAAAATAATTAATTAATCTACGAGAGAAATACTCCCCACAAAGATCAGCACATGCCTAAAAGAAATCTCAGTTCTCCAGTCACTCTATCTCTTTTGTCTCTTTTGTTTTGGAGTGTTTTCTGTCTAACTGGCATGAATAAACGCGGAGGCGTCATTAAACATTTTTCTGCTGCTTTTATCACAGTCCTGCGATCCTTTTATCATCCAGAAGGACCGTATAGCTCTTTGTTTGAACCAGAAAGAGGGTGAAAATGGGTTTCCATTATATGTATGAGCAGAATAGTAAGTGGCCTGAAAAGAAGTGTAGGTGGCTTTTACCTGACGGCGCTATGAAGTAAACATGGACACTAACTAATGCTAACTTTCTCTAATGACAGAAACGTTTTTGTGTGTTACAGCGACTCATATCCGCTAACACTAGTAACACAGCATGATCTGTTGATTATCAAGCGTTTTTAAGACACGATTTGGTGAAACATGTTGCTTCTGAGTTATTTCAAATGTTCTCTATCAAGCAACACAGAAATCAAAAACAGATCAGTCTCAGTAGCTGATATGTTTTCAGAGCAAAAAAATGTATATACATTAAATATGGTTTAACCTGATAATATTTTTTCATCAAAAATAGTGCAAAGGACTCCTTCACACAGGCAGAATCCAAAGAGAGTACTGGAGGACACACAAAGAAGTTGAGGTTTAACTCACTGCTTGTTAGTACATAAGTAAGTTTTAGATAATCCAAAGAAATAAAGATTAGTGATCCGTTGCACCAATACTTACTGTTGTCAAAAACAATAAATGAAATGAAAGATCACGGTGATGAACCTCAATCTGCATGTCCTCAGCTTTTAGTTTAGTCCCTTTAGACTCTGATGATATTTTACGGTTCTTTGTTGATTGGAATGGAAGTAAAGGCTGCATCCACTCGTGAACACATATTTGTTTTTGGCAGAACTAGAATAATAAAATCCAACTTTGCAACACAAAAAAATAATGGTGTAAAAAAAAAAAAAATTAGTGCTTACTGCCAAAAATGTGTTTACATAACGTGTTGTGCAAGAATTGATCTGGCTACTGAAGTGTTAATAAGCCTGCAGCATGTCAGGACATTAGCTCTGGGTGTTAGATGTTAGTGCGTTTGTAACAGCAGAAGAAGAAACAGTGGATCAAAGTATCTCAGCAGAGGTCGTCCTCCTCCCACACGGGGTGACTGCATCAAAGTCAGTAAACTCTGTGTATGGCTTTAGGTGGGCTTTTTTCTGCTTCTACACGTTTGTTTTACTTCATCGTTGTTGTGTCATCGCCTATCAACTCAAATCTGCACCTAGCTAAAGCATTTTAATGGAGACGACGAGCAGGAATATATGCTCCCATAGACCAAAGTAACAGAACATTTTAGAGAGGGATTTGGTTTACAAGACCTGACAAGAGAACAGATGAGGAATCATTTTGATTGACAGGACGACACTGAGCTCCAGCTAACCTCCCTCTGACACACAGTACATGTCACATGAAGAGAGAGGCACAGATGTCACAGAGGAAATCATCATAATGAGGCCTGCGTGCCTGCACACAAACACAAAAACTTGCAAACCACATCGGGGAAAAATGCATCTTTATTCCTGCCATTAGGTTTCGATGCTGCGATCAATTTATTCAAATGAAAAAGTAGCGATGTGACACATTTGCAGGTTAATGACTTCAGCTCAGTGCGTCTGCAGCTGTGAGACCTTTTAGTCTGCTTATACTGAATCTCAATTTTTCCTGGTACTTGACATTTTGCCCACTTCATTCCTTTTTTCCCTCCATAACGTAGTGAAACCTTAAATTATTGATTTGCTCTTTTATATTCATAATTCAGCTGACTGCATTTAAGTCTTGACCTGACCACCATGCCACCAATGAAACCTAAAATTAATCTCTCAACTCTGCTATAATTTATTCATACTATTACAGCAAGTATGTTACAGTAGACGGTTGAAATTTCATTCTAGAATTCACAATAAAAGAAGATAAATCACATATTCATTAGTTACACAACGTTTAAATAAGGATTCATGGCAAAAAGAAAAACTCAAATGCAGGAACTTAAATTAGAGACCCATTATCAAGAGTTTGTGCATTTGCATAAAAATATGTTTATGTAGAATGAACCAATGTTTAAATCTGTAAAACTAAGAAATGCTAAATTGAATCTGAAATCATGCCATGAAAAGGAAAGGAAAAAAAATTAACCGATGAACTATAAAAACTTTAATATGCACTGTACTTATCAGACTGCCCGTAACAAAATGCTTGAGCAAGCAGGTTAATATAATAAATATTTCTGATTATCGGTAGGCAGCGACCTCTGGTGGTGGTTGTTAGTCGTGGACTTTATTTTGAGCCAGCCATGAAAAATAAATATGAAGACATAATAACCCCTTTTTTTTAATCGGTCATAAGGAGGCATCAATATTAATTTCCGTTTGTTTCATAACCAGTTAAACATTCGTTACAGGAGCTTTAACACGCTTACTTGTAGTTTCAGACATCCACTTTCAAACTATGGTAGTTTGAAAGTTTTCTTTTGGCTTGGTTTCTCTGCAAAGCAAAGAGACCTTCATCTACAAATGAGTGTTGACCTTGTTTCATCCTCCAGCTTAGCTGTAATTTGTCTTCCTCTGGCAATGTGTTGTGTTTTTTGGTAAGAGGGCCAAGCTGGAACATGCTGTATTAATATTTGTAAAGAAAGGAACTGAAATAGAGGAAGAACACTCAGAACTTTCCTCCAAAGAAAAGAGAAGAAGCTTCTTTCTGGTCGAAATGTTCTTAAATCAAAATAATGAAAATCATGACATAAAATGAAAAACTTCAGAACAAATCCACAGGTAAGGCGTCATCGTGTATGCTCCTCTGCAAACTTTAAACTGAAGGTGAGAGAGAAGGGTACTGGGTCAGTGCTTTTGTTCTACTTTAGTATAGTAACACAGATTTGTGGAGATTGTCTAAAAAACCATTGTGTAAACACGTCTCACTCTTGTTCATACTGCCTGTGACTGCACATTTTCAAAGCCCATCAGTCATCTGACTTGTCTCACACTCGTTTGCCGGCATGTAGATGCGTCAGCTGCTCCTTTGTCTACATTAAAGCCTTTCTATTCCCTGTCAGATCACAGAAATCTTCTTACAAGGCTGCTGCTGTTGTTGTTTTCTTGTTGTCTTTTATGTTCTAAAGTTTACAGCACAGAAGGGACTTGGTTCATGATGTTTTTTATGAGACATATTGTTTCGTGACTATAAATCTTTCCGACAATTTTCAAGCAAGTGCTTCTTCAAAATGTCAACAAGCAAGAAAAAAGCTTATGCCAACATAATAAAGCTTATTTTTGAACACATCAAATATTGATTTATTTCTGCATGCCTGGATGTGCACCTGCATGGAGGTGTGAAAACACACAGCCCGGAGTGTGACAGGGTTTCTCGGTGTCTTCCCCGTGTGTCAGACAGGGACACGGTGTCACTCCGCTTAGCCGAGCCGCCTCTTGCAGATTAAACCTCGTCTCCGGGGAGAAGCCCTACTTTCTCCCTGCGCTGCTCTGGGTTGCCTCAGTCTGACTCGGCTCTGTTGTTGGAGGCAGACTGCTCCGCTCTGCCTGCTGCTGTAATACCCTGATCAAAGCTTGGCAGAAAACAGCATTGTCACACACTGCAAATCTGCTTAGACAAAAGTGCAGCAGAAGGAAATTTGGGTCATTTGGAAAGAGACTGAGAGGCTCCTGGAGGAATTTTAGACAATTTGTACTCGGCAAAGCATGACCACGGTGTTTATAGGATGCAGAGTGAACAGAATAAATAATTCAGTTATTCATGTAATGTTATAGTTCAAGGTTGTTGTTTTTTTTTCCTTTAGAGAAACCTAGCAACAAAGGCAATTTTATCTCTGAGCACTCATTTCACCTTAAAAGCAAGGAATTGTACATACTGACACAATGCTCTCGTTGTGATCCCAGATTAGTAATCTTCTATATGATTCTAGTAAAAATAAGAACCCCAGCAATTTATCGGCCAGTTAATAGAGCGCCACAGGAATGAGTCCTAAAACCCGGAAGTAAGTTAGCATTTGAGCGCCATGGGGTCTATCGTCTAAAAGTCAATTATGAATGTCTGTGGTTAACAAAAGTTTAAGAGATGTTGCCGTTTGTTTAGACCACATAAACTACGTTAGGTAATACCACCACTTGTGAATTTTGAAGTTTTTATGCGTCCTTAAAAAGGCGGTTGCTAACAAGTGGCTAAATGAGACTACAGTGGTTGTCGGGGACATAAAACGTCATCACATCGCACACAGAGGTCGGGAACTCTCTCACTAGTCGGAGATGTCTCCTGTAGGTTTAATCTTTAGGTTAAGGTGAATTTTAGGTTAATAAACAATTTATTAAACTACGTGGATCAGTTTATCGGAGATCGTCTGAAGCATAAAGGTAGTGACGTCACAATCATCCGACCGTGGTGTAGTTAGCTTGTAGCATAACGTTAGCTTTTTACTTCTGTCGGCCGCATTAACTCTTCAAACATCATAAAAATGGTGTTCATTTGTGAAGATTATCCTGCTGAACAAAACGCCTACGCTTCAGAAATGTGTGTTTGACACAGAGCTTATTTTCTGCAATGATCCAAAACCCAATGCAAAAATCCCATAGGCCAATTCTCGTTAGACCATGGTGATGCTACTTCCGGGTTGGCCTACAAAAATAAGTCATATAGTTTGTTCTCTATAGTATCAGCCGATATTAGCATATCCAGAGACTATCGGTTTCGGCTGATTTGCCTCGATTTATTCACCAGTCAGATAACATTTCATTTTATTCCCACACCATCAGGTGGCCTAGTTAGTCTCATATATCCTTGAGTAGGACCGAGCCCCGCTTCTTTATCTCATTGACAACAAAAGAAAGAGACGTACAAGGCTACATCAGAAGTACCCTCACATGCCTCTGCCAGTGACAAGTTGTCTCGCCAAAGTCACGATGCAGCCGCCAGCTGCTGTGTGCGCCCGCCTTTTATCTCCCCTCCTCTCTGATACACATCCTTTGTGTCTTTGTCTTTCACTGTCACCGCCTGTCTCTCCATCTTGCTACCTTTTGGCACACGCTCTGTCTGCGACTCATACCTCTCGCTCTCTCTCATCAGTCTTTCTGTCTTTGTTATCACCTCTTACTTGGACTGTTTGGAAGGCAGCAGTGTCATCTTGACATCACAAAGTTTAATATATAAGAACAAAGACAACCTAATTACTTTGTCTTTTCTGAATATAGACTCAAAGGATGACTTTGACATTTTGAACAAACTTTTTAAGTCCTCAGAGCTCTAGACCAGTAAGAACAGAGACTGATTTAGACACATCAAGATTCACTTTTTTTTGTTCCTTACAGACTAACTTCTACCTGCATTCAGATTACTCATTTACATCAGACACTTTCACAAGTCTTTTTAAAGCCGTACAAGTTTTGATCTACTTTCTTAGCGTGAATCTAACCTAAAAGACAACACAAGCAAATGTGAATTAATTCTTTGATTCTATATTGATTTATAAGAGTAACATCCAGCACAGCACAGCCCCATGTTTCCTGCTGTGTGTTTACAGCATGTGGAGGAGATATTGTGAAGCAGCTGTCACTGTTTGTTCAGCTTTTCACTCACATATAAAGCCTCTCAATACTCGGCTGTGGAGCATTGTAGCTTTATTTTTGTAAACCTGTTTACTCATCAGTTATCACTTTCTACAAACTCCAGACACATTTCTTTCACACTGATGGATGTGTTTACTGCAGAACACAGTGTTTTCTATCCCTGTCTTTTTCTCATAAACAGAGATGTTTGTGATGGTTTGGATGTCAAATTGTGTTGATTAAGTTGAGCGATATGCTGGTGATGACATTGCGATCATGGTTCAGGTTTGTTATAATCCTCTTTGCACTCCTTTATACAAGTAACTCATAAAAACAGTGTAATCAACATTATGTTTGAATCAATGATCCTTATCTTTCCAAGCAGGCCGGCCCAAAGCCATATTTGGGCCTCTGTAAAAGGGTCCGTACAGATGTGATTTGATTTATCAATACATGTGAGTTAATGCTAGCCTCCTCTGCCTGGCGCCAAGCCGCTTTTAGAGCTGGTGCTGGTATAGCTGTATCAGTCTGACATCACTGGCCTTGAGCATGATTTATAACTCTGCATCAAATCAATGGTTGTAATTGTTTAAATCTTTGTGTGATGGACAATGTTTTTGCTAACCTCTATGGATCCCCCTGTGCAAGTGGGCCCCAGAAAGCTTTCCCGTTTTTCCACCTTCTATGGGCGGCCTTGGGTCCAAGTTAGAAATGCACACTCTCTAAATAGAAATGATAATGTTTTGATCACACTTAATGCATTGAGCCATTTTTTTCCTGTCTGCCCACACCATTCCTCTCCTGGAGTAAAAAGATAATGGGGTAGTTTAAATCCCTGGGATAGAGGTGGCAAGTGGCATCATCTGGAGTCAATGATTGTATCTGTGAAATGACCCATGTGGGGGGGAAGTGCTATAAACAGCTGAATGATCTAATTACAAGCTACGGTTCATCAACAGTAATTGCAGCATATGGAGGGAATCACTCAGAGGAAAGCTGTCACCATTTTATCCCGCACAGGTTTGTGTGGACCTGTTGTGGGAGGAGGCAAGTTTGCAAAGTTGGTAGACAGATGAGCAATAACCTTTTTATCACAAAGGTCAGATGTACTTGCAAATGTGTTAATTGGACTGATAGAAGTCACCACAGACAGGCAGGCAGGCAGGCGGACGGACAGAATCCAAACATCCAGGAGCAGCAATGACAAGCACTTGACCTTCCTCTGTTTGTGTGAATGATGGAAAACCTTGAAAGTTGAATTATGGATGAAGCAGGTGATTATGCAAAATATGCAAAATATTCCTCAGTAACATCTCAGCCCTTCAGGTCTTTGTTGAAAAAGACTCCCGATGCAAATTCTAACGACCCAAGCCAGCAGTTTTGTTTTTGTTTTCCCAGAATAGATGTTCCTCTCTGAACAAAAGAACTAGTCCTTAAACTTTTTCCTCCACGAAGCACTGGTGAAGCCCACCACCTCACTAGAGATCATCCCAAACAAACACTGTGTGGTTCTTCTAATCACCCGACTTCATTACATTCAAACATTGAATTGCAAATACGATTCAGCAGTGATTTCAAGGTTACGCAGTATGATTGAAAAGACATGATTAATAGAGAACAATCAGTGTTTACAGAGTAGTGGAGAAGAAATTGTTACCGTGTATCTTAATGAAAGAATAATTCTGATTTAATTAAAGAAATGCTGTAGAGCGTTCTTTGTCGGTATGAAAAACATGAAAGTTCAGTTTACAACACCTTAAATAATGGCCAGAACTAAGGCGCTGTAGAGAAACACTGATTGTTACACAGCTGTGTTAAATTCTTGATTCTGTTTGGCAGAAGCTATTTTTAATTAGCAACCTGCTGCTTTGAAGAACAGGCTGTTATAAGTAACAGATTGTTGCTAAGGACGTGGCTCTGATCACAAGCTGTGCGTACCACTGTACGATTTCAGCCCGATGTAGACCCGATTTTTGATTGTACAACTAATTTTAAAGTTTGGTTTAATTTCAGCCCAATCGCACGTTTTCAGTCGTGTAGCGTACATTGAGGTACGACGTCTTATCACGGCTTGATCAGCTGCTCCCGACCGCTCTGGCTTTTTTTCTGGCATGTTTGATACTTCGGTCATACGACTGCACACACTCTCACAGTGAGAGCAGAGCCACAAGCCAATTGCCTGACTTTGAGACTTTTTTCTTGATTGTGTCTGCACAAAAAGTGGCACAGCATCCAAATCACCATGGCAACCGGGTTTAAGCTGTTTCTCCCCTCCTATCATCAAAGAAACATCGGCAGGAAATATATGCAGACATTCACAGGGCATACATGTTATGATTAAGCTGCTAGTAGGCTTGTATTTGTGATGCAGATTGTGAGAAACACACAGATCTGACTTCAACCTCCATCTTTGGGAATTCTATATTAAAAAATTGTGAACGCTCTCGATATAACTTGTACGCAGCGAGCTCTCAGGTCGTGCCTGACAATCAATCGTACATTCTGAGCACATAAATCATGAGCTCTAGTCGTGCATTGTATACAATTGTACAGTGTACATCTTTACATAACTGTAGTCATGTCTAGCTTCAAAGGAGTCCCTTGAACTTGCCCTTTGTCTTCTTACTGAAAGAATTGAGACAATAACCGAGGGGTTAAACGATGCAGAAAATGTACTCCGTCAGAGAAATCTAGCAAATTGAAGATGGTACATGAAGTAAACATGCAACAGAACATGATAGTAGATGTAGTGGAGTTTACAGAGACTGGTGAATTCATCATGGCCCTGCTCACACTGTTGAATTTACATGCTGCTCAGTTGACTTTATCCCTTTCATATTATTGAGCATTATTTTCTATCTTCCTTTTTTCTAAATTGTTACTGTGTTTTCCCATTAATACCTTTTATATAAACTTAAATTCATGTAGGGATGATTTATGTATCTATTAAAAGTGTTACTTAAGAAGACAAAAGTTCAATTGTAAAATATAATTAATTCTTCGTCCTTGCATATGAGGATCTGAAGATCCTTTAAGAAAAAGTGACTGGCTGCATGAGTTAAAGGTATGATGAAGTGCTCGCTGGTGGAACTCAGATCTTTTATTTATAGCCACCTACATGTTAGAGCGTGGTCATGTAATGCTAATCATGTGAACCTGCAAAGAGCCATGCATCATTCTGTTGGATGATGAGCTGACCGGGTGAGTTCAGAGGTCGGATTTGTAATGTTTGTAAAACCCCGAGATGAAACAGGCGGACAACGACGTAGCAATGCATATGCTTTTTAATCCAGAGGCTGCCGGTTACATTCACAAACAGCAACACTTTTCGATCTATGTCTGGAAACCATACCTTGGTTCTGAGTAGTGTTTTAGTTTTAACAATTCCCTGATGTCCTTCATGGGCTAACCGTAGCACTCTCTCTTGTAGGGAAGTGGGAATAACTATTCTAGTCCCCCGCAGTACGATGTCTGAGTCATGTGATATTGATAGTTCACTGCTGACTTGTTTGAACTGCTTTAGTATGTCTGTATTACGTGACTTGTCCAATTTGTTCCATGTGTTGTGTCTGATGCACTCACTGACCTCTTGAAGGATTGTGTCTTTAAGAGTCTCAGCTTTGATCTCAGCGAGTGTCATAGCTTTTGGTATCGCATTACTCACGATGAAGTTAACATACTCCTCTGCCACTTTCGTTGCACGTGCGTTGTCAGCTGTGTCAAAACGGATGGGGTGACGGGACATGTAGTCAGCAGGGTTGTCAGCTCCTTTTCTTTACTCCATCTTGAAGTTGTAGGGCTGAAGTCTTAGTCCCCATCTCTCAATTCTGGCAGGAGGTTTTGATCTTGGGTTGTTCCATATAATCTCCAGAGCTTTGTGGTCAGTTACTAGAGTTACAGGATGACCATAAATGTACAGATGGAAGTGTTCACAACTCCACACAATGGCCAGAGCTTCTTTCTCTGTCTGTGAATATCTCCTCTCCACATCACTGAGAAATCGACTAGCATACGCTATTATATGCTTTTCTCCTTTTTCATCCTTTTGACTGAGAATAGCACCCAGTCCGACAGGGCTAGCATCCACAACTAACTCAGTCTCTTTGCTTGGGTCAAAGTATGACATAACTGTGTCACTTGTTAGACCGTTCTTTAATGCTTGAAATGCAGCTTGCTGTTCTGGACCCCATTCCCAGGGCAGGTCCTTTCTGGTTATCTTGCGAAGGGACTCAGAGATAGAGGCAAAGTCTTTTATAAACCTGGAGCAATAGTTGGCCATGCCCAGCAGGCTCTTGACTTCACTGACAGTCTGTGGTTCTGCAGCGTGTTGAACTGCAGCGACCTTCTTGGGGTCAGCTGAAACACCTTGTGCTGAGAAAACAAAACCGAAGAATTGAAGCCTGGATTTGTTGAACTCACATTTTTCACGGTTCAGTGTGAGACCGCTTTCTTTGAGTCTTTGGAACAGCGCTCGTAGGTTGTTGTCATGTTCCTTCTGAGAAGCGCCGTAGACTATGATGTCATCACTGAGGTTCTTGACGCCAGAGAGACCTTGTAGTGTTTGACATATGGTGTTTTGAAACACCTCAGCAGCGGAAGATATGCCAAAACTAAGCCTTTTGTAGCGCCTCAATCCAAGGTGAGTCGTGAATGTAGTTATGTACCTACTGTCTGGATGCAGCTCTAGTTGGTGATATCCAGCTCTCAGGTCCAGTTTAGAGAACACCGTAGCTCCATTTAACTCATGTATCACGGCGTCCATGGTGGGAGTGATGTGACGTTCTCTTTCTATGGCCGTATTAGCTTGCCGCATGTCAACACAGATCCTTACTTTGTTTGGAGCTTTAGGCTTAGGAGCTGCAACAATGGGCGAGACCCATGGCGTCGGGCCAGTGACCTCTTCAATGATACCATCTGCCTCCAGCTTCCGAAGCTCATCCTCAACCTTCTGTCGGATATGGAATGGCACTCGTCGATGAGGTTGACATGTGGGTTTGATGTCAGGATTTATATGTAGTTTCACCTGAAAATCTTGTAACTTTCCAATACCATGGAACAGTTCTGGATTGTTTGCCACCAGCTCATCAGCAGCTGTGCTATGCTGTGGTGTGGATGATACTGCAGTGACTATTTTAATCAGACCAAGTGTTTTCGATGTTTTATAGCTAAGTACATTAAAACAGTCACCTTTAATGACATAGAATGTGTACCTTGTTTTTTTCTGTCCCTTTTCCACGCTGCACTTGAATGCACCACTGACAGGCAAAGGAACATTGGAGCGGAAGGGGTAAATCTTGGTCGCACTGTGATTGAGCTGTGGGCGTGGCATTAGTGTCTCAAAACTCACTTCACTAATACAATTAGCTGAGGCTCCTGAATCGATTAGCACTTGCACGGTCATTCAGCTTGATTTGCGTCTGTGGCAAGTCCGATGTATTGTCATCACTAACTGTGAACACATATTTATCATCACTGCTTGAGGAGTCATGTTGTGTTTCATTATCTGGTGCAGCTTTTGTTATGTGGTGGACTTTTCTGTAGTGTTGTTTAACAGTGTATCGGGGCTGTCTTTTAATACTGTCTTTGGATGTTGAGCGACATTGTTTAGCGAAATGGTTTAATTTTCCACAGGCTCTACATTCTTTGTTTTTAGCAGGACACTCACCATCATGAGGATATTTGCCTCCACAGTTCCTGCAGCGGTTGTTGTGAGTGAGACGCTGTTTTTCAGGCCACTTTCTATTGTTTGGATAGTGCTTATCCACGGGTTTCCTGTTAACTGCATTCACTGAAGGCGTAGCTGCTGCGTGTTTTTCCATGCCACTCGCTTGCATTTCCGACAGTTCAAGTGTCCTTGCGTGATCAAGGAGCTGATCCAAAGTCATATTTGGTTCCCTCAGTGCTTTCCTCCGCAGCCTAGATGACGTACAGCACTGTATTATTTGAGTTTTTATCTCCACCGTAGTATCTGCAAACTCACAATTCTTAGCCAGCATCTTCAGTCTAGTGTGATAATTGTCCAGACATTCTCCTGGTTCTTGCATGGCTTTTCTAAAAATATAGACTTGGTACTGTGCGTTCTTCTTGGGAGAGAAATAGCCAGTTAGCTTCTCCTGCACGTCTGCATATTTATCATCCTGTGCTGCTAACGTGTCATATATGTCGTGCACACGTTCTCCTGCGATATGCAACAGCAATGCTTTAATTCTCGCATCTCCAGTAATGTTCATAGCAGTCACATAATTCTCAAACCTTTGCACCCATTTGTTCCACCGTGGTCCAATAGATCCAGGATCTGTTTCTGTGTCGAAAGGTGGTAGAGTTGCGTGTGCTGCGGCAGCCATGCTTGCTAGTTTTTATCCAAGTTGTACAGTCACGTTGTTCTGCTTTAGCTTCGTGGTCGCTATCAACTTGGTCTCCGTCTGTCCAGTTTACTTTTCTTTCACTGAAAAATGCCTCTTTGCGTCTTTTCCTTTACTCCTCGTCGCCAATGTAATGTTTGTAAAACCCCGAGATGAAACAGGCGGACAACGACGTAGCAATGCATATGCTTTTTAATCCAGAGGCTGCCGGTTACATTCACAAACAGTGACTAACTAACCATGACTGCTCTATATATATGTGACGCCCAATAGATGGCGTTGTTGCTTCACTTAAAGCTGTCATCAACATTACAGGATTGTTTGACTAAAGTTCGAGGGTAAAATATTTAATATTCTCTGGAAAGTGTAGAGCATGGAGCAGTGATGAAAACATGCTGTAGTTGCAGTTCAAACCAGGCGAACTGCAGTTTCTTGAGTGTCCACTTCAGGCTGAAAAAGTCCTGGAAATAATTTATTTTATTTTATTTTATCAAGGATAATAGTTAGCGCCTGCTTTTAGCCTGATGCTAGGGTGACCAAAAGTTACTATGAGACAGAATTTCCAATATGGCAACCACTACTGATAGGCTTCAAAATTCCACTTCACAAACCAATGAAACCAGTGATGTCACTGAGACTACGTCCATGTTTAAACATTTGTACATCCCAAGGTTATCCATGTTAAATAAGATTTTTTGCATCTAAATCTGCTTGGTACAACAAAAAGAGCAGCAGATGATACTGGCATTAGTTCTGTAGCTTCACTTAATAAACAACAATATCTTGAGGTGCTACAGAGAAATAAACTCTGGAAAAGTCCATAGTACACAACATCTAAAGATAATCAACGTTTGTCCAAAATCCAATTAATCCAGTACATGTTGAGATATCTCACTGGAAAAGTTCAAGATGAACTGGTAAGGATAGGTTGAATTGGGAACATAGAAGACTTGCCAAATCATTTTATAGTTGAAATATTTTGGTACAGACCTAAGTTATGGGATAACCCTTCAAATGTCACCATCTCTCAATGCTGCTTAAAATGTCCATATTTCAATACTTATTAGTTTAATGATAAAATATTGTAAACCATACTATTTTACACCCGTTATTAAACTGAGAAATGTTTAAATCAACAAATACCAACCCCTCATAGGTAAGATCTCCCTTCAGAAAAGGCACAAACTGGTTTTCACAGGCACCATGTCAACATGTTGCGTATCTCATCTCCTGTTGTTTAACATGACCTTTGGCTGGAGGTGACCCGGCTGAAAGCCCCGTACAAACACGGAGTCATCACCAGAATTAATTAGGAGAACCGTCAGAGGGGAAAGGGCTCTGGAGAGGGAGTGCTGAAGAAAAGGCTGAATGATCTGCGGCCGCTCAGAAATCCAATGTGGAGTAATTCACTGTGGGTACAATTAGGCTTTGTGCTGAGATGAGGGATATTATTTCAGCAGGTGTGTGTCTGGGTTGATAAAATGCTCACTAACAATGATGGGATGTTTCAGGTACTGCTCAGTGTTCTTTGCTCCCTGTGAACCCCGTGTAAATTGTTAAGTGTAATGAAGGCAGGGTTTAGCACACAGTGTAGATTAAACCCATGACGAGTGTTTCTGTAACTCTTGCTCTAGCTTTTAAGTATTCCTCACAAAAACCATGCCTTGCTCTCATCCCTTTTATTTCTTCGTCCTTGCCTCAGTCTTTCCATCTAATCTGTGGATTTATTTCATCCTCTCTCACAAATCCATCTTCTAAATGCTGCTTTCTTCTTCCTTCTCTTTATTCGTGTTATTAGATTTAATGCTCAGACTCATCCTTGCTGAGTCCCAAGCAAGGTTTTTCTTTTCCTAAAGCTCTTTTTTTTAATGTGAACGACACATTTCTACTTCCCTCTCACTAATGTCAGGTTGTTCCTTTTTTATAGGTTTTCACACCCATAATGTCTGATGGCTCCTCTAACGGCTCTCTCTCTCTCTCTTTGTCCTGTGTTGTTGCCAGGCATGGCTGACTGAGATCCATGAGTACGCCCAACAGGATGTGGTCCTCATGCTGCTTGGAAACAAGGCAAGGCATTGTGGGAAATTCTTATGACTGTAGGTAAAGACACAGAGGGACATTCACTCGGGCTTTGCGTCAAACAATAACACTAATTTTGGTTCTTAAACTTGAAGCACAGCATACTAAAAAGGTCAGTTTTTGATGTTATGTCCAATTAGTTCTTGAGTTAACCTTTAACAAAAAAATGTTACACAATTTATTTTATCAAGGCAGAGCTTTTTTATAGCAACTATAAAGTAGATAAAACATGAATTTATGGTAAAAGTCTTGCAGTTTATGCAATTTTTTTTTTTTTTTAAATCACCTTAGTAGAAAATAGCCTCTCTTCTCTGCAGTCCATCACGATCTATCGTTTTCCTCTGTGCTCATCCAATTTGTGTCCAAAAACTATTGAGAACCAATCACTGAGTCACACTGCTACACCGCCTGACAGCTTCTTTGATGACATCGACTGTGGGCACTGAAGTTTACTCAGAGTAAGTGACTCAGTGGAGAACCAAATGTGTATTTATATATGGCTATAATTAGTCCCAAAACTTCAATAATGACTCTTTTTTTTTTTAGTCATGTTTTCCAAACACTACAGTGCCCTTCCCTTTTTTAGCTTTGTTTTCTAAAAATAAAAGTCCTCATCTGTTTTATATTTAAAGATTCAGATCTTCAATAGCTGGAGTTTAAAGCTCCTGTGAGGAGTTTTTAGCTGCTTATGAAACAGACTGAAACTATTATTGATGTCTCTTTATGACCTGCTAAAGCACACAAGATCAATTATTTTTATATTGTTATTAATAATGCATAAAAGAGCTATGCCAGGGTAGATGTCGTATAAAGTGATTTACAGCATGCTGCTGGAACAACCTTTGTATTGTCAATACAAAGACTCCAGATGAGTGATACATTCGACTGTTTAAAGAAAGCAGGATTACATTTTATCTGAAAAAAATCTATTAACAAATGTACAGGACAAGATCAGCTAAAGGGTAAGAGGGACTGCTTTGTCCACAGGGGGGCACCAAAAGCAACCCAAGCTGGAAGTTCCTCACGGGAACTTTAAGTACATTACAAACAAACACTGTTAGGATTCTATTAAAAAACATTTTCATGCTCCTTAAGTGGGATAGAAAAATATATTGTTTTATTAGCATAAGTAGCCATCCACATTTCTTTTTTCAAAGATCTGTGTTGGGCTTTAAAGCCTTTATTTGATAGGACAGTGGATGGCGTAGGATATCAGAGAGAGAGTGGGTAATGACATGCAGGAGAGGAGCCACAGGTCGGACCTCAAACCCGGGCCGCCCACTAGGCCATCTGCTTCTCCCAATACACATTTCTAATACATACACACACAGCCTGAAGCACTGATTGCGTTTGAGAAAAAACAAAATAAAAACCTAAACCAGTTGAAAGCTAAGTCAGTGAATCATAGGTGACTGTTTTTTCCCCTAAATTCATGTTTATCTACAGCACACTCACATACACGTCTGATAATACGTCAACCTGTTAATGTGAAAATATCGCTGTTACACATTTTTTTGTATAACTGCCATTCACATCTCCCCTCTGAACAGAGACAGATGTCTCTGCCTTGGAGCTCGGTCTAGTTTCAGTCCCCAGCACTCCATATCAGTCCCTAATTAGCACTGTGAGAGCCAATCTTGACTCATTAGCTGCTATCAGACCTGAACACCAGGAACACTTGAACGTAAGCTGTGGATAAATAGTGACGATCTGCCCAGTGGGTAGGTGGATGTTGTGGTTTTTTAGCACTGATGTTGGTGTTGCATGATGCTCTCATGTGTGACCCTGTTTTTCCTGTCGCACCAGGCTGATTCAACTCATGAGAGGGTGGTGAAGAGAGAAGATGGAGAGAGGCTTGCAAAGGTAAATTAGTAGAAACTGATGAAAAACTGAGCACAGTATTTTCTCCCCACATTAATTCAGCTGTCAGAATAACTACAATGATTTAATGCAACTTTGATTCTCTCGAAGTTAAGGCCCTGTTAGTGAAATATGGAGGTAGTGATTCTCCTTTGTGTCATTTTAAAAGGTATTTGTATGCATTATTGAATTTCTATGGAAGATGTGAAGATTACCGATCTACCAGAAAGGTGATATTGTTTAGGTATCAGTTCTTCTTTTCATTGGGGCTCTCTCTCAGATTTAGACCGTCTGTTATATGGGGGGGAAATGCACCACCTGCAACCCAAAAAGATAAATGGAACAGAGAAAAAAGCCTCAGACATTTTGTTGCTCTTGTAGATGAAACATTACATGATGAATATTTATAGCATAGCTTCCTGCCTTCTGTGTCATCTGTAAAATGTTTATCCGTCTGTGATAAACCTCGGCACACAGACGACTGAAGCCACTGAGCACTGAAACCAGAAGCAAACATTTATTTTGCTTTGCAGGGTGGCTCACAAAACAAAGAGCAAACAGCTAAGCGGTTATCTCCAGAAGTGGAAGCAATAAAGTGCCATTAAGTAACTTGAGGTCTAGCCCAGGGAAGAAACACATCAGTTACCTTCACTGTGGACTGAGACCAATCCCCCTGCAGAGGAAAAGCTGGGAGACAAATGTGTGCATTCACCATTGTGCTGTAAAGTCTATGATTTTTACATTTTGTGGCCAATCAGAGAGAGTATCATGTTGTGACGTGCTAAATCTTAATTTCTCTTCTTAGTCTTCTGTGGCAAGTTTCTCAAAGATAAACTTTGACCATGTCTGAGATCTGACAGCTAGTCAAACTTTAGAAAGATGCAAAAAGATGATTCCTGATTATCTTAATTGCTAAATGGCAACAAATTCTTGGTGGGTTAGAACTTTGTTTAAAAAAAAAAAAAAACATGGCTGCAACAAGCTTCTCTCCCTATTCATGGCTATTCCATCAGAAAATGCGCCTCTGGAGGAATTCAAGTTTCAACATTTTCCTGAGGGAAAATAAACATTAAATGCAAAAAATGTAGTTAAAACACAAATCAAAGAATCAGCCCTGTTTTTTTTCATAACATTATTTTTCAGCTACAGTGGGCATAGGGTAAAGGTTGCTAAATTCTAGTGCTTAGAATTTGCCGGTATCTATTTTGGGGACTTTTAAAATCCAGAGGCCAATTTCACAGAGAAATCTTCAAAGCTAAAAGTTTCCCATTACTGGTTTTTGCTTTGATTCTGCAGGAGTTTGGAGTTCCTTTCATGGAGACCAGCGCCAGGTCAGGTCTCAATGTGGAGCTGGCTTTTACTGCCGTGGCAAAGTGGGTATCATTCTCTCTTAAAGTGCTGAGGGTTGGTTTAACTAAAGACCCTTTTCACGCATGCACTCCTGAAAACTCACGAGCAGTTTACAATCAGGGGCCGAAAAATATTTTTAAAATGTATTTTAGCAGCAGTGATTGGCATCAAACCATTACAAGCTGCATTTAGCAAATCAGTTAAACACATCAAGTATGAGATATTACTGCAGTCATATCTCATTAAATATCTTTTTCACAGTTCTGTGTCTGTCACTGATTTATTTTTTTCTCTGCACATAATTTGGCTCAACATAATACTCAACTTGCAACGTTTTTAACACAAAGATAATGAAATACTAAGCCAGGAACATTTTTTTATTTTCTCTTAAAATGCCTGAATGAATATTTAGGAAAAATCATCATTTTAATTACTGGATACAATATGTCTCCTGCTTGCAGATAGATTTAATCTGTTTTCTGTTTACTCAAAATCAATAATGATTCCCATTTCTATTGTTTATTAATGTGTGACTCTTCTTTGTTAATCCTGATCTCGTCCTCTGTCTCAGGGAGCTGAAGCACCGATCTACGAAGGATCCCAGCGAGAAGTTTAAGCTGCAGGAGTATGTGAACAAGGAGATGAAGGGTGCAGGCTGCTGCAGAACTTAAAGCCTTCCACAGTCACTCCCTGGATCTGTGTGTGTGTATTTATGTGTGTGTGAATCACTCATGTTCATATCTGAGATGAGGAGTCAGCTCCAGCGAGGTAAAAAACTTTTTTGTCCTTCTGTCTGTCTTCACAAACTCCAAACTGTAGTCCTGAGCTCATCTCTTTCTTTCCGTCCTCCTGCAGCTGTGAATGTAGCCTCGAGTTATGGTTTGCGACAGACAAAGTTAAGTGCTGCTCACCTCGCTCATTATCATAAATGGACATTATTTTTTCCATAACTGTAGCTGCATGATAATAACTCTTCTCCTTCATGCAGACACCAACCAAATAGATTTGCACAACTTGGTGTTATGTTATTGTAAAGGGATTTCATTACTTCAGATTTGTCTTTTTTTTTTTTAGTTAATGTCATTTTGGATGAATGTTTCTATAATAGATGTATAGTGAAGTTCTGTCTATGCCTCAGTGTTCATGTCAGTGATTCTACAGGCTATTTGGAGCCAAATTAGCTCACCAGCATAAACTCGATCTAAGCATTGCCATGATTCAGTTGTGGATATTTGGGAAGAAGTTTCACTCATTTAACATTCAAGTAAATGGAAGTGGCTATTTTTTTTTAATGAGTTTTCTATTTCAGAAAAGCTCAAATGTATGATTATTTGAATAGATTTGAATTCATGCTAGATGGAAAAAGGAAGTATACAGTAGTTTAAAGGCAACTTTTAATGGGTCACATGAAATCTTTTGGTCATTTTTCCAAAGTAAGAGGATCAATGTTGAATCTTGGGAGTGCTCGAATGCAACTTCTCTATTTGATGTAAATACTTTTGTTTCTGCTTGTAAAGACGAGATGTTGGAGAACAACACTGTAATGGTTCATTAGCGCAGGTTGGGAGGAATAGATGTTTATATTATACTGAAAGTGTTTCCTCTAGTAACACTCTTCATTTGAAGTTAACAGTGAAACATTAGTCTGCTGCTTGCTTTTAGAACCAATCTTAAATATATAAATGGGGTATATAGTGCCATGTTTTCTTAAATGCATTGACTGGTATGTTTCTTAAAACCGTATGTTCTCCATTTTAGAAGCATTTGCCTCTTTTTGATACAACTGTTGCTTTGATAGAATTCATGGTAGTCACAGAAACAGAATCTCTGTACAGTATTCACAGTATTTTCCAAACTTAATGTTTAAAGTAATGTAATGATTTTGGCTTTACCTATTTTTCAATGTGCAACTTCTTTCTTGTAACTGAAAGTTAAACCCAATAAAACAGAAGTTAATGTGACTTTAGCCCTTTTAATATTGACGACCATGTTTAATTTTCAGGTCAACATTTTCCTCTCCACCGCGACTGAAGAGCAAACACAGTGGAGCTGCCCCATCATAATACTGTTCATCTTCATACTTTTCTTTACAGCACTTACATTCACCTTCAATGTGCACACCTCAAGTCTCTCTGGTTTAAAGTAAGTTTAAACTGTTTCCTCTGTCTCCCTCTGCTGGACAAATAATGGTACTACATCACAGTAAATTCTTAAACTAAACTCAATTTTTACCCAGTTTCACAATAAAATGCACCAAGCAGCTTACATTCAGGGGCCGGATATACACATAGCTTCTTTTAGCAGCGGTGATCAGTGTCAAAACATTACAAGCTGCATTTAGCAAATCAGGCAGTTAAAAAATAAATAACACGATGTGTTTTTGAATGTACTCCTCTGCACACAAACATGCACGACAACCTTTGACAACAGATCTGATTCCTACAAACTTGGCATACTTCTTTAAAATCTGCACATACAGGTGAGGAGGACTGACCTCTTTCAAGTATAAAGGTTATGTAACATGGGCTAATATTTGAGCACTGAAGTGAATTGGTTTCCCTTTAAAAGGGAGTGGCACATGATGTGAGGTTGAGTAGTGAAGGAGTCTGTGTAGGAATGATTATTGTCCAAAGTGTCATGTCACCTTTTAACTCCTTTGCTTTGTGGTTCCTCAGCAAAAGTCCTTCAAACACTAAGCCTGTTATGGTTTGTGCTTAAAATAGGCCTCCACTGCAGAGAGAGGGCAACAAAAGGAAGACTTAAATCAGACTCAGCTATTGAAATCAAACTGTTAAATGAGGACTTGGTGTTTAATTTACCTGCATACTCCTGCGGTAGCATTGGTCTGTCGATAACAGTCTGAAATGCAGAGATCCAGTCTTTCTGATCCTTCTCAGTTTCACATGCAAATAGAAACTTTCTGTCGGGGGTCACTATGGTTATCCCAAACTGCCAACGGTAGCCTTGAGTGTTTCCTGGGAGGCCGGGGAGCACAGTGTAGCTGTTTTCCTTACTGCCAATGAACACCTCGCCTCGTGCATAAGCATCCTGAAAGCAGAAGAGCAAACATTTAGTGAAGGCCAAAATGAAAAACATCGCCTCTACATTGTACTGCTTCAAAAGAATCAAATAAACCAATAACAACTCTGATGTTATCTTTAAGGGGGGAAAAAATGACAACATTCAATTGTTTCAATGCACTGACCCTCCAAATAAGACAGATGCATAAAGAAAAAAGGCATAGCACCATCTGCTGGTCATAGTGTTGTGCTACATTGTATTACCAGTGGATCTTTGAAGTACATGAGCCTCCTGTCATCCATTGTGAACCACCTCTTCTTAAAGCCCTCTGTGTGCTGCAGGATGAAACAGGAGACAAACGAGGAGTAAAAATACACTTATCATTTGGCTACCATGCCCTGCAAGATGCTGCCATAGACTATACACATTCTGTGACTTTTCAATCATGTATAAATCAAGTTTAATCAAAAAATAGAAAGGTCATTACCTTTGGACCAGTCTTCTCCATGAAACCCTCCTTTATGTAGCTCCTGGTAAGCTTTGGCAGCAGCTACACAAACAATGTAGATTTAGTAACTGATTAAAAAATATGTTGTAGGGTTTAATTCCCTAGCAGTTTGGAGGTAAGACCGTGTGTGAGAACTCACTTCAGAGTGAGAAGCTCCAGGAAAGGCCACCTGCAGATAGTGAAACCTGGCTGCTCTGATTGCATTGAACCAGTCCACCATTTCCTTCAAGACATAAAAGCAGGACTTTCAGAAACTTTTTTTGGGAGGAGGGGGGAAAAGAGACCATAGGAAAAAATACATATTCATGTTAAAAGTAGAGTCAGTGGCAACATTCAAACTGGGCCTCTCCTTCACACTCACTGCAGGAAGTGGTGTGTACATCTATTGCTTTTACCGACACTGCAACCTAATGCACACCTTACACTGCGAAGAACTGCTCTCACCTTTCCATCCTCGTGATAAATGAAGATATTCCTAGTGCTGTTGTCCTTTAAATAGGTGATCTGCATGCCGTGTGGGTTGCACAATTTTTCTGGCTGAAAAGAGGCGTTCAAAGTACTGATCTTCATTATTGCTTTGGGCTCTCTAGCCTGCAGAAGGGAAGACATTGTAAGAAGAACATGAATATGGTAGAAAGCTGTTTACTTTCATGCTTCTTAAAATCCTGAAGAAGAAAACAGAATCCAAGGATGAATGAGTTAACAATACTCCATGTGACAGAAGGGTTTATCAAGCTGTATTTAGCCTCACTGATTTTGTAAATAGAATTTCACAATGTTCTTGATCTTCAGGTTTAAGAAACAAATCAGGAAGTTTGTAATAGTTGATATTTTTAAACAGTTTCAACACCAACTAGATCAAATCAGTAAATCAAATCCAGATAAAGACATTTAAAAAGAGTGAATTGAAACTCACATCATGCTTGTTGAAGTACTTCAGAACACCTTCCCGTTCAGTGAGAATAAATTTCCGGCTGAGGAATTGCCCGTTGTCTCTGCCTCTCTTCCATAGAAACCCCTCTCTGTAACCTGCAAGGAGGAGAGCAACAGTGGGTCCAGATCCATTGACAGGGAGCACAGAGTAAAAGATCACAAATGATGCTCTACACAGGAACATCAAGCTTTGACAAAAATGTATTCTATCATATGGATAAACTTTAAGCCGCAGTAGTTGTTTGTTTGTTTTTGGCCAGTTGGGGGCAGCAGACCTGTTAGCAAGTTGCCCATTTACACAGCAACGTTTCCTCGAGCAGACTCATCCAGGATATGAGATTAAACATAATTTTTCAAATTCAGTGCAACAGTGATCATTAACAGTTAGGTGGATTTTAAACCATGTATTGTTCTCCTCAATGATTCTGAAAGCACATCTGTTATAAGGACCTCACATATTGGTTTGTGCACACTTTCAGCTTTTGTGGTCACTTTTCTAAGCAGCTCAGCAGAGGTGCGCCTCTGCTTTTACTACACAAATAATTCAGCCTACAGCCTACAAGCTGAAAACTTCAGCAGATCACAAACCAGAGGCTACACTTCAACTGCCGTCCAGGAAACGCTCAATGGATGGTTACGTTGTGATCAAAGTTGCATGTTATTTTGAGAGATGATGCATGTGACATGAAAGAAGCCATGGGCATCATGAGAGTGCATGGCTGAGGCTGCTTTGCACGAACAGTGCAGCTCGTACTCAACAAGGAGCTACTGTAAATTACAGATAAATTGTAAATACTGTTTATTTATAAGATTTGTTTCCTTTTCTCAAACTGCTGGTACACATTAATCATCTTAATAAACTAAAGAATAAATAAATGACTAAGTTACAAAAGCCTGATGTTCCCTTGCATGATTCCCAATCTGATCCTCACAGTGAGGAATACAGGTTATTGTTTAGTATCAGATCTGTACTGGCTATCGGAATCAGGACTCAAAAAGTTGAATCTTTGCATTCCTACAGTAAAAGTCTGTATGAGCAAAATTTCTGTGATAAAGAGCAAACATTTAATGAGAATTTTAAAAGGAAATTTACACAAAATGACATGTACTTTGCCACTTTTTAGGAAACTGGATCTGAAATAAAGATGCAGCGTATTCGTCTGCAGCTCCACATCCCTCTCCTTTCGTCCATAATTTACTATGCCCCCCACCTCACCCCCTTGCTGAGGTTTCTTGCATCTTTGTGCAGAAATAAAGTCGTCATGGGTTGGGCCACAGACGGCAGTAAACTTCTGGCTCCGCATGGCTTCATCAATTATTCATGAATCAGAAAGTTTTGTTCCACAGCTGAGAGCAGAGGGTAGATTTACACAAGAAAATGACACATCAGAGGAGGAGAAGGCAGCTCATTCAGAGTGACCAAGACTTGAAAACACCTCAGAACAAAGCTGTTTGGAGCCCAGTATTTGTCTTCAAACTTCTCCACAAAACGCAGCTGGTTTCTACTTGCAAAAATCTAGCAGCAATGCAACATAGAATATTTTTACACAAAAGAGGCCATTCTTCCTCAGTGACACAGACGCACAGCCACATGCTCCTTAACCTCTGCACAGCACAACACAACACAAGAGGCCATTGAGAGAGAGGAACAGAGACAGAGAGCAAGAGTTCCCCAGTCATGAGAATCAGATAACAGCTCTTTATCTAGTGAAGGGAGATTTTTCCCTTTTTTTAAATAGTAATAAGCCGTGTTGTAGCAATGAGAGATTGCTCAATTTTGACCCTGTGAGAACTTTGCCTTGTTTTGGTTAAAGGGAACTGTGTTGATTTAAGACATGGCACTCTGTTTCCCCATCAGGGCGAACTTGTGGCTAGAGTAATGACATCATATTGCTACAACTTTGTACTTTGACCAACGAGGAGGAGGTACACAGTTTTTAGCCTTTAAATGTTCTGGAAAAGCTGCCAAAAAATGATGTCTTTATCAGGTTAAACAGCTTCCTGTTTCCGGTCTAGAGGTCCCAAAGGGAAAAGGTTGATAGAAAGCATATTGATTACAGTCATTTTTTATCAGCTGAACATATACAACATATAGATACTTCTGACTATGCAGACAACTTCCCTCTTTCCTCTAAGCTGCAGCAGAACAATGGGTTTTGTCAAAATGTATTAAAGACATTTTAATAGTGAGCAGATCGAATCAATGGATGTATCCTCTCTATATGTTAAAGTTACATTAGGATATTCTAGATAGCCATGTCAATAAGTGAACAATGAGTAACAAACATCACTAATCACAAAGTGCTCAGGGAATCATTGACCTGCTGGCATTTGCTGCTTCAAGAGATAAGATTAGTATTTATGTATAACTTGTGATTCTGCATAAAGACACATAAGGATTATCATGCAAGAACCTGAGTTTATGCTAATGACTAAGCTCACACAGCCATCAAGAAGAAAGCATGGGACATATTGAAATCAGAGTCAGGGAGACATGTGAGGAGCTGGTGGAAGACAACTAAGTACAGAATTTATATAAATAATATAATATAACAGATAGAATGGCCTCTAGACCTGCTCTTTCTGGAAAGTGTAACAACATAACATTTAGTATTTGCACTATATAAAGATTGATGATTTAATCTCTTAATGACCAGCACCTTATTGTCTCTGAAATTTAAGTCATCTTCCATCGGTACAACAAAAAAAGCAGACAAAAAAAATCTGTCTGGCAGGTTGATTAAGCTGTGCTATGTAAATCAGCAGAGTACTGGCATGAATTACACATTAATGAACCTTTTTAAAAGTGTAATGCCATTAGCAGTCGAGTTAACACATACGACACAGTGAGACGCACATGGTGAAACACAGGGAGTGAGAAGACTTTGTCCTACATGGATGTAGAGAAATTTAAAAAGGGCAAGAGTGCATCATGTGGGAGAAAAAGATTTGAAACATGTCCACAGAATCTTTCAATGCAAAGTTAAACACAAGCCCGTTGAATAGTGAAGCTGCTATCAGCCTCTTTTTTATTTGTCGATTACAGATTTAGAACAGGAAAGTGGATTGCTTCTCAACCCTCTTAAACTTCATATTTATGTTTTATAAAGTTACAAAAGCTTGAGGTTGCCTTGCCTGATTCCATGTCCCATCCTCCCATTGAGGAATACAGGTTATTGATTTAACACGGGTATAAGATCAGTACTCGCTATAGGCCTACACAACAGCCCAGATTTCCAAATATATCAACCTTTTCCTTAAAGCTGGGCAGTAAAGTGGTGTGTTACGTCATGCCAACTCTCCCTCCCTTTATCTCTGTTTTAATCAGCTGTTTCCCCCTGCTGGATATTCAATGCTGAGGAGGTGGTTTTGTGCAGGATTCTGACAATAACTTGATTTTCTGAACAAGTGAGAAGTGTAATGTGTTTGTTAGAGGTATTTAAACTTACCCGCTGAGTACGGCTCCTGCCTCTCCACGTACATAAACTCCTTCCTCTCGTACTTGGCTCGGATCCATTGTTCCCTCAGGAGTCTGAACAACAGTTGGTGTTAGACACACAGCTCTGGTGTTTACTTCATGCTTCATTTGATTTGAACACCTCATTAACTCACGTGGACGTGGACCCATCGGGCTACATTTCATGCTGACTGAGAAGAACAGCTATCAAATATGACTCGTTTTGAAAATGATGTCTTGTGATATTAATGATTTGGCTTGTGCTTTTCTTTCGTCTGGCTGACATCAGTTCAACGTGTTTAAGAGCCAGATCAGTATTTAGGGATTAAATGGAATTGCTTTTGCAGGGTTCTTCCCAAAGTGCACACTTGTCTTTTTCTCTCTTCTTTATCCAATCGGGCTTTCCTTTGTGCTGCCTAAAACAACCACCCCTCATGAACGTGATATAGCCTCACTGCTCTGTGTGTTATGGTTACACATTGGTATTAAATGTATCCCTGAACAGTTAAGAGGAAAAACTTGCTAAACTGCTGCTTCCTGTTTGACTTCAGGAACTTGGTATTCTTATCACTGAAAAGCGTCTGCATGTCTGCCTGGCTACCACAAACCACAAGCAGCCCTATATTAATAAATATCTCCGTCCACAGAATAATAAAAGCTGTCTTAACGGTGCCATCAGTAACATTTTAACATCTGTTAGAACAAAAACAATTAAGTTAATAAGCAAAGGTGTGGAACAAAACTGATAAATGGAAAAAGGTCCTCATCACTCTGACATTTAGAGGTGACGTATGGAATCAGACATACTGTACATGAGGATATATTCATACTTACAGGCAGTCTTTGTATGTGGGTCGGTAGAAGAAGGCAGGAACTATCTGTTCGTATTTGGCATTGGCAGCATCGTTACCAACAGAGTCCACAAACTGTAGAGGAGGAGAGAACGAAATTAAGTCCGTCAGTGATATTTGTGAGTATTAGTGTGTTTTGTTTAATGAGGGCAGGTCTCACGCACGCCTTTGACTCAGGCTGCCCATTAGAGAGACTGCTGCTGTCATAGCTGCTTTTTCCTCCGTTATGTTGTTTCTTTGTTTTACACAATACAAGTTTCTCCTGAATCCAAAAAGCATTTTTTTCCACCACTAAATTTGCACTAATCAAAAGGTAGATGATAGCTAGTTTAGGATAGCTATATATCAGCCTTCATCCAATGGGTAAACAAATGCATGGTGAGTGAGTATGCAAAGCTTGTTTACATAAATAATGTCTCATTAACACTAAGCAATTCAGACATCTGGGATGTGTTTAAATGCTCATATCACTGTAACTTAACATTTGCTAATAATTGGGCAGTGCTTGTAAACAATATCCAGATCACTGATCAGATGTGCACATATACACACTCGAATCAGGAAAGACTAAGACAGTTGCAGAAAGAGTTAATGGCAAAACAACACAAAGCTAATGTTCCAAACACTGACAGCAGAGAAAATGAGTTTTATAGTCTAAGAATCAGAATTCAGTACACACACACACACACACACACACACACACGCACGCGCACGCGCGCACACGCAATCTGCCAGCTGCTGGCTCATGCATTTTAGCCAGTGCTGAATGGAGAAGGATGACTCGTCTTATTCTTCCTAATAGGGATTCAGCGGTTGTGTAGCAGACAACAGTGATGCATACAGCAGAGAGGGCGAGGCACAGGCTGCAGACATAACTCCAAGATCTTCTATTAAAATACACAAGGCTTTCTACTCTGTCCAGGATTGAATACTTACAATCCTTAAAAACACTTTTTGTAGTTTCCACAGAAAACATTAACACTCAGAATTACTCACCTCCACCTGAGAGGAGCTCCAGGGATCCAGCAGGATAGATTTCACCTTGCTGATCTGAGCAATGTTTCTATGGAGACCTGAGCAGCTGTGACACACAAACACACCCAGGGTGTAGGACACCCACTCTGGATCTGCAACACACCACAAAGAAACATGTGTTGATGCACACTGAAGTTAAGAATAACCAAACAACTTCCTTTTAACTGGTACTGATGGCTCAGCTGTACTTGAAATAGTTGACCATGAGCCAACCAGTGTTTTACACAAGAGGCAGACAACACCTTTACACAGGGAAAATCTTTTTTTTAAATAGCTTTTTCGACATGATTACTGTCGTGGATTAAGTTTCTAATCATCAAGTGGTTTGTGTGAGTTTAGAGTTGGCGTTTCCTTATCAGGTTTTAGTGCAGTGGAGTGGCATTGACACACTAACACTTCAAAATGTCTCCCTTATTTGACTTTTTTTTTTTTTTTTTTTACAGCCACAGCCAAAATGTTTACAACTAACATTTGTACGGTCTTAAAAAATGTTTGTTGGGGTAATATGATTTATTTGATAGGAACAATAGTAAATATTGAATACAGAATGTATAGATGTTGTCAATTTTAAAACTATTGTCCCACGTTGGGCCATTAAACGTATAAAAAAATTATATACTTACACTTTTATAAAACTACAGATAGGGGCAAACACTAAAACATATATGGAATAGAATTTGTGGTTTATCTGTAGTGTTATTTTGACATTTTTATGAATATTTGAAATGGACCTTCACTGTCTATATTATACAGTTACCAGGGTGTGCAACACAGTGTGTCAATCACACATTACATTCACTCTTTTTCTTTATTCAATAATTGAGTCACTACTTCCTCCAACACATCCTACATAAAGCAAAACCTAAACTTGAGAAATGGTCTGTTTTGTGTTATGTCACCCAATCAGGTGTCAGCACTTGGTGACATGTTGCTGCTTTCTCAAAGAGGTCAGTGAAAGGTTACCAGATCAAACTTTTCTTTGAAGACAGATGAGTTTGCAACGTGGCGAGCATCGATTCAAAATTAATTCACAGCTTGTATAATCTATCTTTTAGAATCAAGATCATTTTTTACAGTATACAGTATGCTTATCATAATCCTTTCCTATTCAGGTTTGTGAACAGAACAGGAAAACGCTGCTGCAAATGTGTAAAAGGCCACAAATACACAATCACAGCTCCTCCTCTTTCAAATGCCACTTTCACAATCATCACTCTGATCAATGAGCTGAGTCAAACATTTTTTTATGAGCTTGATACCGCCATTAAACCATTATGCTTATAAGGACTCGGGGACACAGCTGCTAAAGAAGCGCAAGAATATAAATAGTCTGTTACTTCCTTGTGCTTTATCACAAAGCCGCACACATCTCAGCCTGTGCATCTGTACACAAGAGACAGCAGGCTGGTGTGAAGTCAGCCACTCCCATTTTCTCTGAAGTAATAGGTCTGTAGCTTGTTGAGGTCGAGGCGCTCTACCAATCTAACAGAGAAGTTCCTCTGAGAAGAGACAATGCACACAAAGTCTCACGGACAATTGGCAGCCGGAGGGTGGAAGAGAAATAGAGCAGGGTGCACAAAATGACAGTGCAGATAATATGTGAAAAGTATTTTGCCATTTCAGCCTTTTACAAGCAAACTTAAACAAACTTCTGTCTTCTCGTTTTTAACATTTTCTGATTCTGACTTCTTAAGAGAAAGGATTTTAATTTGTCTCATGGTCACAATATTCATTAAAACACAGACATACAAGATGTCACCTCGATCTCTTGGAAGGATTTTCCTTCCTAACAAAAATACTTGTATATCACAGCCTAGAAAATAAGAATAAATTAAAAAATACTCTAGGCCACATGGATAAACTGACTTGAAGAAAGAAGAGTAAATATAAAGGCTACATGGGTGCACTGCATTTTATACTAAAGTGTCATTACTTTGACACGTGTTAGTAATAAGAAACGCCTTGTTAGAAAGGAAACAAACAGGTTAAATTACTTCAACCAACTAAATATAAATATCCTTTTAACAGTCAGTGAGGTTAAAGCATATTTTAGGAACCACACCTGTGTCTTTTTCTCTGTCCTGGTTTGTAGGCTATACACACTGAAGATATGTTAAATGGAAACCTGCGTGTTGTAAACAGGGTGTGTTACCACCTAAGCATGCAAAAGACAAGGTGAAATCATATTTGACCCTTCAAACAAATTAGAATAGGCGACATGTGAAAAGGAGTAGATACTGCTTGCATGACAACTTTTAACAGTAACTAAAAGGTTTTACAGTGTATGTGTTACTTATGCCAAAAAGGTGTATTCAAACTGTTCAAAGCCTACTGAATAAATACAGCTCGTTCTGAAAGCTTTTAAGTGACATGACTTAGCATCTGAACTATATCTAGATCAGGTCGTAACCGCTGGCAGAGACTAAATAAACGACCTGGTATCCTACACTCTTAAGAATAAAAACAGTGAATAGTGGTATGTTCATTCATTTGACTGTTTTGCCTATAAACCAGAGGGATTGACATAAAGTGGGGGCGGTTCATAGAGGGTATAAAGAAACAGGTTAAAAGAGGGAAAAGGTCCGTAAAGCTTTCCAGCACCTGTCAGTGAGTCCTCTCTTGCCTACCTGCAGCTCCACAGTCGGCACAGTTTCCATTCCCGGGTTTCTCCAGAAGCTGTATCAAACGCTTTCCGTTCTGCTCTTGATCCGAAGCCATAGTCCAAAGCACACACGATGACTGCACGGTGGCTCAAACACTCACGCATCGAAACTGAGGTCTGTCGCCGCCCCGGGACGCGCAGGACTGAGCGCGTAAAAAGCGTCAACACAAGTGATGGGGCGGCTGGAAGTTTAGGCGGCTGAACGGTGCAGCATTGTCACTCTTTACGAGCTGCCAAACAGATACACAGCTGTAAGTATTCTCTGTGTCTCTCCAGAGTGAGACCCCCAGTGGTAAGAAACACACTCACGACACATAATAGTACACCCACAATAACCAGTTGACTGCTTTCTCCGCTTCTTCATTGCCCGGAAGTATCAAGACTAAATACCTGTCATTATCTCACTGCTTTTACTGTAGATACCTTGTTGCCCCTGCAGCGCTACCTTTTTTTTTTTTAAACTACCACAGAACTGACACTAGCCCACCATCAGTCACTAAAAACACAATTCTGCTATTTTCATTTTTTAACGAACTACAACAACAGCACAGGCAGAAAATCTCGCCCAGGTGTTTCCACTTGAGAATAATTAGGTTTCATCTCAGGTTGCTGGTGGGCGGGGCTTCCATTTTTTTGTGGGTCATCAGACGTCTTATTGGTGAAAAAAAATAACAACACTATTATGGGTTGATCCCATAGACTGTAAATATTAAGGGATAGGTTGATCCTTGGAAAACCAGAATTTGAAAAATGCATTGAAGCATTATTTTTGGCCCTGAATTTATTAATGAGTGATTTTTGAGCATTGAGTAAAGAGGTATAGCCTATCTTTTCATAAACTAACCATTTACAACACTAAACTTGCATTACAAGACAAAAAGAGTTAGATAAGTTCAGGTTCAAGCATGCGTTATCTTCTTGTCACAAGTAACTTGTTGCAGTTTCTGCTGTACAAATCATAAAGTGAAATATGTTATTTTACTTATCTGTAAATGAAACAACAGGAATGTTAACTCATGTAACCACTGACCAGTGTAACCAGAGAATTTGTCAGAAAGCCCAAATAAACCTTATATCATACAATCCTTACCCTGATGGCCTTACATAAACTCTGGAAAATACAAATTGAGATCCTGTTAAGTCCACTGTAAAGGGTAAATAGATTCAAATAAATTGAAGATTTTGAAGTGGATTACATTGTATTTATTATTTTGTTGTTGCATTTACTTAAAAGTTATGTATGGTAATGGACTTCCTGTGCCCAGTGCAGATGACCTCATCGATGTAGAGAGAGTTTGCTTTAAATTCGATGTTTTCCTGCAGATCTAGCTGGCAACGGATCAAAGACCTCTGCTGCTCCTCTGACCGGACCACTGCCTCACGAAGTCTAAGAGTGCAGAGAAAAAGAGACAACACATTATGACTTATCCTGCACGGTAACAGCTCTGCAAAATACACCCTCCTATCTTGGAAGAAAGACGGAAGAAAATGTTAACATTATTTTGATGTTTCAATTCTCTTCATCTATTGTATAAACATAAAACTCTAGCTGTAATGCTTCTCAAAAACAAATTAGAAGCCGGTGTGTCTTGGACTTACCTGTTGATGTTAGAAGGCAGCAGCTGGACCTCACCGAGAAGCTGGGCCTGTGCTGGATCATAGCATTGCTCTTTGCCTGGCCTCAGACTGCGCAAATCCAGCCGGGCATTGGCCAAACTCAGACCACGTTCACTGTCATTGATGGCCACTCGAAGATCCTCTCTGATACTCTTCTGACAAGCAACCTCAGAAAGAATCTGGAGAGAGCAGAGGTGTCATACAAGGGTCAGTCAGTTTTAGCCTTTAAAAGAAAATTAGCAGCAAAACTACATCAGCACTAAACAGATCCATAAATCATGTAAAATAAATGTTATCTAAGCACAGAGAAACACATGATAATGTTAATCACATAACTGTTGCATGCGCTTGGAAAGGACTCAGAGAGGAAAAGGCACTGATAATCACATGCTTTTACTCGTATCCCTTATAAACTTTTGGACCTAAGTTGTTTTTTATAAAAAATGATTGAGGGGTTTCCCTGCTTAAGATTCTTTGTGCTGAAAAATCAACATTACATTTGCCAGTTATTCTTTTGGATCCTGCAAGAAAACATAACATAAGAGTGTGCATTGGCTTAGTGAGGATACATCATTTTATTATAACACTTCCCAACTGATGCCTGCCTAATACATTGATGTTCTCTACCTTGGCCAGTTGATCCTCCATCTGGCTTTTGGCTGATCTGAGAGCCTGGATGTTACACTGAAAAGCTGTCGTGGTGGCCTGGTACTGCATTTGCATGTCAGCGGCCATTTGCTCCAGGAGCGACGCCACCAGCACATGTAAGCTCAGAGAGTTGGTCTTCTGCTGCTCCGCCTGGGCCATGTGGATGTCTGTGATGTTCTCCCACTGCTCTGGAGTCACTGCCAGGCTGAGGAAGTGAATATATGTACAAAAAGGACTTAAAAACTTATTTTGATACATGTTTAGATTTCCCATATCTGGGTAGAAATCTTAAAGAGAATACGTCAGACACATTTTATATTCACAGTGACTTCAAATCATTGAAAAAGTTTAGAAATCAAACATTTTTACATAGACAGTATGCCATTTTTCTTCTCTTTTTTTAAGGTTATATGTTTGGGCCATTCTTTTCATTTATTGGACAGCAGAAGAGAGACAGAAAATGTTGGGAGGAGAAGATGCGGATGACATGCAGTAAAGGGCAGAGGTCAGATTTGAACCCACGGCCACTGCAACAAGGACTCTGTACAAGGAGTGTGCAACACAATGGCTAGGATATCTGGCACACCTGTAAGTGATTTTCTAATTTTTATAGGGCAAACAAGTAAGTGGTAATTCACCTCATCATCACAGTTTGAGGGTTTTTGAAACTTTGCAGCTGGTTGATGGAATGAGCAGTCAGTAAGGCACATGAGTTGTCAATGCTCTGAGCTTCAAATTTTTCCTTCAGATTGTGCTCCAGCTGGTACTTGGCAGACCGGTTCAATCTGGAACACAGAGCAACATGTTTTTTCATGTGATTCTTCCTTCGGGTTTTAAGACAATACGTGTTTTGTAAGTCTCCATACTTTTATTGTTTCCAATAAGGAGTCTTGATAATCCTACCTTGTCTTTTCCCCTTACCTTATCTGCTCATTGATCTGCTCTAAAACACGCGTAAGAACAGCCTCCACTCCTTCAAAAACCTCCCTCTCCTTCATGAGTTCTTTGTCCACATCATCATGTCGCCTCTCAGCAGGTAGACGTTTCATTCTGAAGGCCATAGAAGAAGAAAAAAATAATTCTCATCTACTTTAAATTGAACCTTTATGGTATAAAATAATACCAATAAATTGGCTCCTCGTGAATTGTGCATCTATTAAGAACCTTAAACCTTTGTTTGTTTGTTTGTTTTCATGTTGGTTTGAGATCCTAGCTGTTTAACATTCAGCCTCACCTCTCCTCCAGGCAGAGAACAGTGACTCTTGTAAGCTCTTTGCTCACTTCCAGGGCTTTTATTCCTCTGCTCTGCAACACCATGAGATCATCAATCCCCACTATAATGTCCTCCAGTTTCAGCTCCAACTCCTTTTTTAGAAACTGGATGTCTCTGACCCGCTGATCTAAACAGCAGAAGAAAAGAAAATATCATAACAGTACATATCTGTCGTTGCAAAATGTCCCTTTATTAATACACTGTTAACACAGAGCTGTTAGTTTTGAGTAGTTCCCTCTCTTACCAAGTCGCTCAGTGTCATCACTCTGCATGCGTTTACATGCTTTGTCTGTTTCTAGGATCAGCCTAGAGCATTCTGCTCTAAAGAGTTCACAATGGCCCCGCACAGTCTCCATATTTTTCAGATTTAATCCAGAACCCTGCTGGGAAATGCTTTGCTGGACTGACATTGTTTCCTTCCTAAAACATTACAAAAACAGAAAAAAACATACTTCGGGACATGATTTACATCAAATATTGTCAACGAGCAATTAATGTACTAATATATTCTGCAACTAGATAAGAAAGCAGACAACACATCAGCATTAACCATGTGGGTTTATTTAGTGGTGTAGCTGTAAAGTCATTGCAAAAAGACAGTAGGCAAAGTTACAAAGAAGTATTGTGCTTAGTTTTGTATTGATACCTACTTACTTAGACTTAAAAGAGCAACAATGATGGTTAGACGAAATTATTTCCAATGTGTGTCTTTGTAAAAAAAAAAGAAAAGGGGGGGAAATGAGATAACAAACGCAGCCCACTGTCTTACAGACGTTTATATTCCTGTGAAAAGACAATATAATCCTACATTAGCATCTGCAGTTAGCTACAAAAATAAACTAGCTAGTGAGTAACTACAAATTAAACTTGACATATGTTAGCTCTATTTTGCTTTGCAGACGTGTTTTCCTCGTGTTATACCGCGTTCTTAACAAAAACATTGAAGAGATAAAAACAAAACACTGCCATTGACAATACCTTTAATCGTTGGTGAATCAGGCCTATATTGGTTTTGTCGTCGTCTACCTCGATGCCGCGGGGTGCATCAAAACAAAGAGTCACCATGGCAACGGATGACACGATTCAAACGCGGAAACGGTCAGTTTATCTTTAGCCAATCAAAGGTCTCTGTTCATTCTAGAATCCGTCTGGACCACTGAGACAAGACATAACAACCCTGTCATGTTTACATCTGTTGCACTGTATCACCTTTTCTTTTAACATGTTACCGATTTCCCAGACCTCACATCTCTAACCAGTACACAAAGATAATCAGAATGTACTGTTACAGCTGAAATCAGCATTAGTCTACTTCTCTAGAGCATGCACATTAGAACAAATGCAATTATTGTTGTAGGCCCACTGCGGTTTATCATGTGGTTATTTGAAGGTATGGCAGATACAGTGCATGAAACATTTACATTTTCTGAAAAGATTTCAAAGGTAGTAAAAGAGCTGGAAGGCACTGAGCTAAGACCGTTAACAGAGACAATCTTTCAGTCTTAGCTCGACTGTCTTGTGTGAAGCACCTTGAATTACCTTGTTGCTAAAATGTGCTATATAAATACACTTAACTTGACAAACTGAACTCACACACTGCTCGTTTCAGCATTTTTATTTTCAAAATGTCTAAAAATTCAGTACATGGTAAAAAGAAGTCACGCTTAAAAAGAAAATATCTCTGGTTCTGAGAAACCAAAAACCAGCTTTACACATTAACTCTGAGTTAGCTTTTCAGGAGAAACTCAACAAAAACATTAAAAGAAACTCACATTTGAAGAAAAAAGAGAAAACAGTTCTGCTTTCAACATGCATGGCAGGTGTTAATTTAGGCAACAATGCAGATGATTTTATTTCTAGTGGGTCCATAGAGGTCTTGAAAAGCAGAAACTCAACCTGATCTTGAGTCAGAGAATCTAAGAGATCACATGGTATCAAGAGGCTTTTAACATGTCTATCTGGAGGAGTTAGAGCTGGAACGAGAGCGGTGACGTCTGCGCCCAGGAGACCTGGAGCGAGAGCGGCGGCGTACTGGGGAGCGTCTCCTGGGTGAGCGGGATCTAAAAGGACAGGAAAATATTTAAATTAGCTCCTGTGTTTGAATGTAAGAAGGAGGACGCAGACTTGATCTAAACCAAAGAACATGATCATGTGTTTAAATGATAAAGGTCCAGTGTGTGAAAATATCATGATTTTTTAAAATAAATATCTATCTATCTATAAAAATTAAAAATCTATCACTGTACCTTCTCCTCATGCGTGGTGGTGTACGACGCCACATTGGTGGGGGTGGGGGCATTCTGCGAGGGGGAGAGGGTCTACGGGGTGGAGGGCGGACTCGTTGAGGCAGCACAGCAGATGCAGTGATCTCCTGTCCATCAATCTGACCTGTCATTAACAAAGACAGCACAGAAAGCTTATCAACAAGGGTGCACAGAGTAATCTTGGCCCAGGCAGAGCAGAAAAATGCTTATGTACCTCCATCCATGTGTTTCAGAGCTTTCTCTGCCTCCTCAGCGGTTTCAAAATCCACATATGCGAAGCCCCTGGACAGGTGATTATGGAACCTGTCCATTGGCATGTCAACCATTTTGATTTTTCCATAAGTGGAAAAGATCTCCTGGATGTGTTCCTGTGCAAAAAAAAAAAAAAAAAAGATAAACAATATTCTTAGCAAAGTCAAATTGAAAGAAATCTTTAGAGGAAGATTCCGGGATGTAATTTGGCAAAGGATGAAAAAGCCAAAAATGTGCACACCACAGACGTACAAAAATATATTCAATGGTTAAAAGGCACAAATACTGTTCATACAAGTTACATTGCCATGCTGTAAAAAAACTAAACTATTTCTCAGCTAACCTTGGTGACATTCCTTGTCAGACGCCCCAAGTGAACCTTCGTTGGCTTTGGACTTGGCGTTCTTTTTCTTCGCTCCTTATCGTCTCCCCTCTTCTGTGTTTTGGACCTGTAGAATCACAAACAAAACAATTATGATCCATTTCATGACTCAAACTAGTGAAGAAACATGACACCCCAGGGTATAATGATTGCGTAGCTGCATTAGATGAAGTCACTTACGCTGAGCGGGAGCGGCGGCGGTTGTCATGGCGTCTACGGCTGGGGCTGGGAGAGCCTGAGGAGCTGGAGGAGGATGATGAGCGGGAGCTTGAAGAACCAGAGCGGCTGGAACCAGATGAGCTCGATCCACTTGAGGATCCAGAGCTGGAACCAGAGCTGCTGCTTGAAGTAGAGCTAGATCTGGACCTAACGGTATGAAAAGTCAAGGTAAGAAAATGCACATTAGCCACTGATTTTGCCACTTCTAAACACAAGCGATGACTTGAAAAGGTAACTTAGAAAGCAAACCTGCTGCTGCTGCTTCCAGTAGAAGCACTGCGCCGTTTCTTTGCTTTATCTCGTCCTCTCTCCTTGTCTCCTTCCTTGGTACTAGTCTTCTCTTTGCCTCTTTCCTTTGTTTTCTCCTCCTCCTTACGCTTTGTTGGTGATGGTGCCCTAAGGTCAGGGGACAGATAACACTGTAAACTACACTAGTTTAATCTGTCAAGTTTTGGGATTACCAATTTGCACAACATGTAAAATGTTGGCTTTTGACAAATTCTACTGAACTGTACTGAGCATTTTTATAACGGGCTTACAATATAATATATAAAATACAGACAAAGTAAAACTTAATCTGAGAGAAAGCACAGCGTTTAATTTATCAGATGATGAAATAAGTAGAGTTCAGTTAGAGCAACATGTTTAATTATTTTGTTTTGTATTTATAGCTGGATTTTATTTAAGTTAGAAAACATGTATCAAATGAGCAGACTTGACAACATGATCGTTTCTCTCTCGCCGCCATTGATGTTCATTCAATTCACTCAAAACAAGGAGAAGGTATCATGACTGCTGGACAAGAACTAATCTGTTCTACACGCACACGCTGTTACAAAACACGAAACATTTATTGCTTATGATGAAATTTAATCTCGAAATGCAACTAGCTCGATTGCAATATGATAAAATACACTTACATATCCTTCGAGCGCGGCGATTGAGCTTCCACAACTCGCGGCCTGAGAAAACGTCGCGCCGTGATGACGACACAGCGGAAGTTGCGTTTTCAGCTGAGCGCCACACACACACACACACACACACACACACACAAAAACACACACACACACACACACGCACACAAAACTCATTTCTTGTTTATGTTGGTGCGGATTTAAATGCGAATTTGTATATGGCTTTATTGTAGATTTGAAAGGACGACATATTTCATGATGTCACGTGAAATGATTTGAGCCAATAGGACACTCAGACTGATTTCCCCCTGTGAGGTAAATGTGAGCTTTATTACGGTCATATGCTAGTTAGCTGCTGTTGTTGTAGTATGCTACATCTGTAAGGTGGACGTGGACCTGTGCCTGCCTCCACAATGATACAACACTGTCAGCACATCTTTATTACTGCATTTTATGATAAACTGTGGCCACAATCAATGCGAGGTTTATTTATAAATCACCATTAATGCACAGAGCAGTTTAAAGAGCTTTACAGGGTTGAAAACATAACATTAACAACATCAGGAACATTAGAAGACCTATGACATTAATCCAGATTGACGAATTAAAATAGAAAATACATTAATACAACCAAAATAAAGAACTAAGACATTAGACAAACGTTAGTATAACGTTATTCTGTTGATACTAAGTATTTATTTAATACATTTAATGTTTGATCGACATTGGTGCCTCTGCATACAAACATTGACGTATTGATATAACCTACTGTATATATATTTGTATGAAGTTATGTTTGTTATAACAAGGTAAATATTGATGTAAGGTGGTAAAAGTTCGAATTGTAGCTAATGGTTGCATCAAACATAATTTACTAAATTTTCATAATTTTGTTCATTTTAAAAATGCATATTTTATATATAAAATTTTGCACGGACTTGCTCCTCCTCCTTTGAAGGACTTTATAAAGCTGAAGTCTGCCAGTGGGATCGGCACCAGGGCCACAGCCCGAGGAGACTGTGAGGTCCCACACACACGCACTACATTCAAACTGTTCTGTCGGTCAAAGGAACTAAATATTACTCACAATAAGAGACTCACAAACATATGCAACCTTCAAAACACACCTCAAACAGTGGATAAAAGAAAACCAAGTCTGTGACCACCTTTAACCTCTATTATTGTCTTGTGTCACTTGTGCCTTTGTATTTGTATTCGTGTTTGTATTTGTATTTTATTTGTAATTTGTCTTTCTCTGTTACCTGCCTAGGGACAACAGATGGAAACTAGCACGTCTGCTATAATCTGGCATTTTTTACAGCTGTAATTGTTACAGCTGTAAATTAATATGTTCCTATGTTAATACTGTCCCTAACAAATAAATAAATAAAATCAATACAGTGCTGCATTACTCGTATTTTGAAATACTATAAGAAGAAAGCAGCGAGAGCTCCAAAATTCATGTACATTTTACTTTGAAAGTATGCAACATTCGCCAAAACGTGTTCATTTTTTGTTGTTTGTTTGTCTGTTTGTTTCTGAATCTTCCAGAGGATTGATAGAGAAGTTCACACAGTTCCTCTGGAGTGACAGACCATGGGCCGGCTGGATGAAGCAGCCAAACAAAAAGTGGTGGAGCTACGGAAGGCCGGTCTCAGTTTCCGTAAGATAAAAGCTGTGTTGGAGCTGGAGAACATCAAGGTGTCCGCGCAGGCCATCTATCTGTACCTGAGGGAGTTTCAAGGGAGGCCACCAGGGAGGGTCAGACCGCTGGAGGCTGGAAGCAGCACATCACAAGCACATGTGCATCCTCGAGCAGGTGCAGCACAAGAAAGCTGGAATAATATTCATCTCCAAAACCTTCTGCGTGAGGCATCTCAGCATGCTGGCTTTGCAGCAGCTGCAAACTTTGCCAAACAGACTCCAACAAATGCAGCCACTGGGGCAAAGCCATCAGGGTCTGGGGTGACAGGCTGCAGGTCAGAGCAACAACCAAGGGGAGATAAGGAGGAAAATGACATCCAGATTGTTAGTGTCACTTCCCTTGCACAGAACAGCCAACAAAGAAGTCCCCAGTCCACTGTAACAAGAGCAAATACAGGCCCTGTGTCTTCCACACTCACAGCTTCTGGAGCAGTCATGAGGAGAAGAGTCACTCCTTCTCCAGCCACCAATCCAATGCTGGCAGCTCGAAAGAGGCTTTTAGATAAAGCACTGTCACAGAAGATGAAGGTACATTTTTATACGTAATCCCTCTCTTGTCTTTTAAAACCTATTGCTGGATTTGTAAACTGAATTAAACAAAAGCTGTGAAATAATTTCTTTACCATGTTAAGAATGATTCAGGCTAGATCTGCTCACATTGCTTTTCAACAGTCGTTCCACCAGATGGCATCATTGTTGAGGAGAGATCACTTGAGTGTCCAAGGTCCGAGTACTGTGTCACAACCATCTGAAACATATGATCTAACCAATGACAAGGTGAGAAAAGTGCTGTTAATGCCCATTAATCATATCAGTTATTTACACACCTAAACTTAAGTTTGTGCCAACTCTTTTTAGAGGACTACCAGTTCTTGTTACCTGGCAAAAGTAAATAAGTAGTAAAGTCTTTATCAATTTTTTCAGTTTTATCAATGAAAACTATCAATGACTGGCTGCTGCTTCTTACAACCTGGCAGCTGTTCCTGTAATAAACCTTACATCAGTAGCTGGTAGTGGGCAGTATTCCAGCATTTGTTCCTAGCTCATTCTGGGAGCTTGAACAATTTAATTAACTTGTTTTTATGTAAATTAGATTGCATTTTATCTTTCATTGTTTTTTACTTTTCTAATATATTTGTGTGCTGTCCAGACTGTTATGGAAGATCAACCTGGAGGAGCCACTGCCCCCAGGCGCTTTCTCACACAAAGACCAGGTCCATCTGCCCGTACCCTTCACCCTCTTCCTCGAGTTGGCATTCGTCTTCCGAATCAATCCCCTTCACCTTTAACACCTTCTGCTCCTGGGGTTGCAGTCATTCGTCTGCAGACCCCTGGAGGTCAGGGCGCCACTCGTAGTGAGGGCAACCCGAGTCCCCATCAGGCGGTCCAAGACGCAGGAGTGAGAGGAGGTCTGCAGGATCAGATCAAAACTCTCGGTACTGAGGTGCATAGTTTGGGTCTTGCAGTGAAGATGCTGGTGGAGCAGCAGTGCCGCCTGGAGAGGGAGCAGGCGCAGCAGACACACATTCAGAAACAGATCCTCATCACTCTACAGAGCTTTACCTCCAAAATAGGACATTGTAGCACTGTTCAACAGCCACAAAACAAAACCCCATCACTCTGTGACTTGCCGGTTTCTGCATCTGCCTCCTTCAGCCAAGACACCTTTAACTTCAGTCAAGGCACGTACAGTCAGTGCAGCCAAACCCAGCCAAGCTTCAACTCTTTAGAGAGTTTAGATCATGCAGAGGCCTTTAAACTGCCTGGTCTGAGCCCGTCAAGTATGAATGGGTTTCCAACATGTAGCAACGCTGAGAACCTCCCACTAACACACACTCCTCCTATAACACAAACATATGCAGCTGCTTACCCACAGCAGTCAAACAGTCAAGCACTCATTCCAACATACACACAGTCCTATGTCTCTACATACAGCCAGCCACATTCTCAGACTTTTAGAGGTTCAGAGAATAAAGCATCTGACTTCCCAAGCAGCTGTTCAGCCAGGACTCTCCAGGACTGCAGTGTGTCCACCCAGCCGATGATGAACTCTGAGCAGTGTTCACAGGATCAACAGATCAATATAATCAAAGTGGAAGGACCGTAGATTTGAGAAAGTGTTTGAACAGTGAGGGCTTTTTTTTTTTAGAAGAGTCTATTCAGAATACTAATTGAATCAACCATGTTTTTATAAAAAATAAAAGTACACTGTAGCATTTCTTCAAATTAACTTATTTTAAAATACATTTTAATATAATACAAACAGCAATACAGTTCATAGATAGTGTCTGAAGTTTGTCTTTACTAAAGGCAACAATTACAACATTTGAAAGACGTTTTGTGTCGGCAGGTTGTCACTGTGTTAACACTAACTATGTTTTTTTTTATCTCTTATTTTTGTATCATCAACTAATTGTTTCATACCTCTGTGCTAACTGATTAAACAAAAGTAATCGTAAGTCTTTTTTTTTTGCATTTTAATCCAAGGTGGTGTGTGACAAGGTTTCCCACAAAAACATGTCACATTATACTTACAGAGTTTTAATGCTTTTATGTTTGTACAATTAAAACCATGAAATCAACATATTGGCAGCGTACAGATATGTTTGTATCTCAAGGCTTGCACTAGCTTGCAGAGTAATTCAGTGTGAGCGCTGTAGTTTAATCAACAACCAGCAGTGCGATAATCAAATCAAAGCAGTTATATCGAGTGTTTAGTTTCGCAAGCTTTGTGATTTAATGACTAAACATTGGTACAGTTCTCATTGGGTGAAAGTAGGTCTCGTCACTGGTAATGTTTGTCAGACCCTGCTTATAGCACAGAGTTCATGGGGTGTAGGGGTGAGCGTGAAGCCCGCAACCTGTGACAAATCCACTTCATGTTCTTTGAATCTTGGTGGTGGAGTAAAACGGAAGTGTTGGAGGAGGGAGGTGAAGCAAAGGAACAGCTCCAAAGTTTAAAATCTTAATAAAAATGTTTAATGAAAGGCAGCTGTAAACAGGTGTGTCTTCAACCTCGATTTAAAAGAGCTGAGAGTTTCAGCAGATCTGCAGTTTTCTGGGAGTTTGTTCCAAATATAAGGAGCATAGAAACTGAACGCTGTTTAGTTCTGACTCTGGGAACCTTTAAGTGCTTTATAAACCAGCAGCAAGATTTTGAAGTCAATTCTCTGACCGACTGGGAGCCAGTGTAAAGACCTCAGAACTGGACTGATGTGATCCATTTTCTTGGTTTTGGTGAGGACGAAGCAGCGTTCTGGATCAACTGCAGTTGTCTGACTGATTTTTTAGGTAGACCTGTAAGGACACTGTTGCAGTAATCAAGACGACTGAAGATAAAAGCATGGACAAGTTTTTCCAGGTCCTGCTGGGACATAAGTCCTCTAATTCTTGATATGTTCTTCAGGTAATAGTAGGCTGATTTTGTAATTGTCTTAATATGGCTTTTAAAATTGAGGTCTGAGTCCATCACTACGCCCAGATTTCTTGCCTGGTCTGTGGTTTTAAGTCTTATTGACTGAAGCTGATTGCTGACTCTTAGTCGATCCTCCTTTGCTCCAAAAACAACAACCTCAGTTTTGTCTTTGTTTAGCTTGAGACATTTTTTGCACATCCACTCACTGATTTGCTGTATGCATTTACCTGCGTAGTTATGATAATGTATTTTATTGTTTTTTATAATCTGAGCTAGTGGCAGCATGTAGAGGTTAAACAGAAGAGGCCCCAGGATGGAACCTTGGGGAACTCCACAAGTAATTTTTGTTTGCTAAGATGTGAAGTTACCTATAGACACGAAGAAGTCCCTGTCTTTTAAGTAGGATTCAAACCAGTTTAGTACTGTGCCAGAAACTCCCACCAAGTTTTCCAGTCGGTCGAGTAATATATTGTGGTCAACTGTGTCGAACGCAGCACTGAGATCAAGTAAAACTAAGACTGAGGTTCTGCCACTGTCTGTGTTTAAACGGATGTCATTAAACTCTTTAACCAGAGCTGTCTCAGTGCTGTGGTTTGTCTAAAACCTGACTGGAAGACATTGAAACAGTCACTCAATGTCATGAAGTTATTTAACTGTTGAAAAACAGCTTTTTCGATTATTTTGCTTAAGAAAGGAAGATTTGATATAGGCCTGTAATTGTTCATTATTGACTTGTCTATATTGTTCTTTTTTAATAGTGGCTTGATGACTGCTGTTTTCAGGGCCTGTAGGAAGACACCTGAGAGAAAAGACATGTTTACAATTTGTAACAGATCTGGAGCCATGACTTGGAAAACTTTTTTGAAAAAACCTGTTTGCAGAATACCAAGACAGCAGGAGAAGGAATTTAATTGTATAATGTCCTCCAGGTTTTTGAGGTTGATTTGATTAAATTGTGTCATGGTGCTTAAGTTGGTTTTAAATGGACACAGCACATATCCTGATCCTGATGATGAGTTAATGACAGTTTGTCTAATTTTATGTCTAACTTTATAGTGTTAACCAAAAAGGGGAGACAGTCCATTATGAAGAAACATATTTTTACAAGGAACATGTGCTGAAGCATTTTCAGTTTATTTTTGACATCCAAATTACATTTTAATAATGTAAAAAAGTGACAACAATGATTTGGAAATCGTTTTGATTTAATTTTACAATATGCAATCAATTCAAAGTTAGGTAAAGGTTATGTCAAGGCTTTTTTTTCTTGCTTATTTATTTATGAATCAGCAGGACGTGAAGCACAAATCAAGGACATAGTGGATTTTTAAATCAGCAAGGGAAATGTCTCACAATGCATCTTTTAAATCAATCTTTAGAAAACTGTGATGCCTTTTTCCTGAAAACATAAAGAGAGTCATAGGCCAGCAGAAAGCACCAGAGAGAAACTCCCAGTTGTCAAAAGTTAGACAAAAGAAAGCAATATAGTTCAGCATAAAGATGGAAAAAGCACTTTTTAGATTCACTCTGACATCTTATTGGCTTTGTAGTAGACTCAAATAAAGCTCACAAATCCCTACTTATCCCTGACTTCTCATCTGACCAGGAGTGCATTGAGTGGCATGCTTTTTAAATTAAAAAAAACATAATTTAAATGCACTAAATATTGAGATAAAAAAGACATATCAAAGCACTCAATGTGTAAATTTGTTCAATCTTTTTCAGACCCTGCTGATAGCACACAACTCGTGAGACGAAGGGGTGAGGGTGAAGCCCACAATCTGTGTCAGATCCAGTTCATCCTCTTTGACTCCAGGTGGAGGAGTGAAACAAAAGTGTTGAAAGAGGGAGGTGAAGAAAAGGAACAGCTCCATCTTAGCCAAACTCTCTCCCGCACAAACCCTTACACCTGAAATGAATGAAGAAATGCTCCATTTACAAGTGAATTTTTGTTCTCTCAGGTGTCTTGTTTAAATTCAACAATATTCAATTTTACCTGCAGAAAATGGTAGAAAAGCGTCTCTCTTTTTTAAGTTTCCATCCTCATCGAGGAAGTGGGCTGGGTTGAAAGTGTAAGGTGTTTCCCATTCGTCTTCATCCAAAAGAGCAGAAGAAAGCAGAAACAGTGCTGGAGTTCCCTAAAATATGTTGATGATATAATGGAGACATTTTAAAGGATGAACTTTTTTTCAAAATGGTACCAAAATGACTTTGGAGTCTAGAACACACATGTCACTGCACTGCAGGGGTGAGAGGTTCAGGAGATCCTTTGTCCCCACAGCCACTAGGCTTCACGGTCTGTGAAGTACTCAATCTAATTACCTTCTTGATGAAGTAGCCCTGGAAGGTGACATCTCGTGTGGTGCGATGTACAGTTGTTGGGAGAACGTTTGTTATTCTCTGTATTTCATGGATAACAGCATCAGTGTATGGAAGGTTCTTCCTGTCCTCTACCCGGATCTGACGGCTTCCTACCACCCTGTTCATCTCCTCCTGGACCTGATCTGGGAGATGAAGGTTAAGACAAAGAAGGTCAGCTTTCAGAAATGACCCACATTGGTCACATAAGATTAATTTCTATGTAACATCCATTTGAATTATGGAAGTCTGGAAACAGTTGAATGTTGCTGAACATAAGTAACAATGCAGGAACACAATAACCCTTGGCTGCCCTGGTTACTTTTCGAATGAGAGGGAGTGGGAAATTAGACAGATCAAACGTCCCCAGCTACCCATGACATAGGGGCAACAGATAAGTAATGCATTCAGCAATGTAACGGTACTCCCCTTGGCAAAAGTGGCAGCTAGTTCCCTCAGCTATGCAAAGTCAAAATAAGGAGGGGGCATTCAAGGCTCAACACCATCCTGGTAGATGAGATTTAGCAGCTTGGGTAGTTGTTGCCTTTCCTCTAGGTTACTTTTAAATTGGCGGGTGTATAGGTTAAGGTCTCAATAAAGGTCTATATATTTTACCATTTGAGAGGGTTTCTTTCGAGGGGTGGGGATGTTACTGTTGCAAGAACAAACAAGTACGTGTTGAAAATCTGGTAAATTGGCTACTTGCAGCATTGTGTTTAACAAAGCTTGTTTTCTGAATGCAGCAAGCAAGGGTAACTCGTTACATCCACTTATGTAACAGCTCCAAACCTCAACACATAACAGATGTGGTTGATACATTATTTGCTCTAAGACATGACATTTTCATCCAGAAAAAGTTTCACTAATAGTTCTCAAACATTCAGTGTTTCTTTTGTTTTAACGTACCTTGTATTTTAGGATACTTGGCCATGAGCAGTAAGCCGTATCTAACAGTGGCTGAAGTAGTGTCTGTGCCAGCAGCAAACAGGTTGAGAACAGTCTCCAGAAGGTTGTCTTCATGGTAGTGAGAATTAATATTCCCAGAGGCCTTTCAAGAATTCAAATAATGACTTATGTTATTCGGGATTACAATAAGAAGCTTTGTGTTTACTTAGGGGTTAATGGCCAAATAAGGATAATAGGTTGCTCCATATAAGGGTGTTTTAGTCATCTGGTAGTTATAACCATACTGCATTTCTCTTTCAGAGAAATGGATTGGCTCTGTCTGACTTCTTAGGCTGACGATTTACAATAAACAGTTGCCTGACTGTGCTGGACTCGCCCTGGATCCCTACCAAGTCTCTTCTTTGACACAAATTAATTCATCATCAATATCCATCACCTAATTTATATTCTAACGTAATAGTTAGGTGCCATTTTGGTGAATTTATTATATATTTTGATGCTTCTCTTTCTCACTTTCAGTTTTTCATTTCCATCTCATTGAAATCGCTTTCCTTTCAATACCCAGAGTTCTGCGATCTGTCTCAAAAAGTTAGAAAAGATCAAACACAATACATGGTGATAAGAGCCAGCTGAAGGTGTTTCTTTACAATAACTACGTCTACACAATCTTAAAACACGTATATTTCTTACCTCATGCTGAATTTTGCGGGCCAGAAAGGAATCCACTAAACCTCTGCACATGTGCGGATTAAGGCTTTCCTGTAAACCCTGGATCAACTCTTTTATGCATCTTCTATTAGTTGACGAACTCTCCAGCAGTTGCTTTCGCACTCCAAGCCAACCAAAAAGCCTTGGAAAGAAGTTATATAACTGTCGGAAAAAAAAAAAGTGTGTGAAATCAAAAATGATGCATTATGCAGAAATGATATGGGCCATATCATTTCTGTAATCACAATCTCTCAACTACTTTCTTGTTCATTCTTAGGCCATGGTTTTCCCTTTTTGATATATGTTGGCTAAAATGTCCTTTAAGTCAACACCAATGAACCCTCCAGCTGTGAAGTGAAGTTCTCACCAGGAGGCACTTTCCATCACATGCTCTGTTTCCTGTGGCGTAATGAGAAAGCCTATCCTCAGTCGCACTATGAACAGTATACCTGAATTGAAGCAGATCCCATGAGTTGAGTGTTCTTAAGAGCTCGCTCCACCATAGATATAAACAGTGGGTCATCGTATTCAAATCTGTTTCCATAGACAATAGAAGAGATGATGTTGGAGACAGCGTTGTGTATTGGCTGCGCTGTATCAAAAGCTTTACCTAAAAAAAGAAAAAACAACTTTGTTATCTTTTTGGGCTGTGTTGCAATGAGTAATGATAGTTATCACAGCATGTTCACTGTGGATTTTGTATTCATGACATTGTGTCAATAAAAATAAGTGGTGTAACAGCTGGATGGACAAGAGGTCATTTTTGATTACCATTTTTTTCCATGAATGTCTCAATCAGACTTTTGCACTCTTCAATGATTTTCTCTTCCAATGCTTTTTTATCTTTCATGTTAGCCATCGCAAAGTTCCTCATTTCTTTCCAGTAATCTCCGTTTGCAAATCCAATACCTGTAGATGACAAAGGTTAAGGTTTTTCCTTTAAATATAAAACCAAAACAGAGGTGTATATACATTTAGATAAAGATATAGACATGCCCTTGTATGTATTTACATATGACATATTTGTGTAGTTCTCTGTGTAGTTTCAAAAAAACCTTAAAATGCAAATTAATTAACGATTACAACATGAAATGATCAATACTTCAAAAATACTTTAGAGTTTATCTGCTTTTTGTTTTTGTTTTATTTTGTTGGATTCCTTATGTTCTGACCTATATGAAGGATTTTACAGGATAGGCAGAAATAAGCCTTGTGCTTCAGCCTATTCCTTTTTTGGTCATTGATTGTTTGAATGTTATTGTGTGAAATGGACAAGTGTAAACATGTAAAGGTTTTTTGTTTCTATTTCTGTAAGTGGACTATTTGCACAAATATTTTTGACTCTAGTTATTCTTTAATGTATGACCAAAATAAAAACATTCATTCATTCATTATTTGAAACATAAGATCAAAGATGTACACTCTTAAAAAGGATTAAAAATGGATTGAAAAACATAAACAACACTAAAACTTTTTGATCCTTACTTCGTGTTAATTTCATGTCAATGACAATAGGGGAAACTTCTCGCTCTGAAAATGCATTGTTGTTCACCAGAGCCTGCTTGATTGTCTTGTGTCCTGCATACACTACCATTTTTTGAGGCCCAAAATGGAAAGTGAATACCGGTCCATATTTCTTGTACAGCTGAAAAAGTTCATAAAAAAGAATAATACGTTATCATTTACACAGACTTAAATATCAAAACTCCATTTCTCCTGATATTTGATTTCACATCAGTCATACTGCCTCATACACATTTAGTGGAAATTATTGAACTCTTCATCTTTTAGTTACCTGATACAGCGTTGTGTGGGGTGATTTAGAATCCAGCAGCAGCAAATTGCCAAACAGAGGCAGTGGCCAGGGGCCCGGAGGCGCCTTTCTTTGAAAGTCAAAGCTGGAGAATACCAGATACAAAACCAGTAGGATCCCAAAAGTGCCCAGTAATGTTGTTGTACTGGGGAACTGAAGAAAAATGGTTTCCATTTCAGCAGGACTGTCACAATTTAGACTGAAAAGAAGAAAAAGAAGATAATAAATAAAAGTTTGTTTTTGAAAGACTCTGTGTATTCCTCTGACGCTTTAGTGCACTAGTGCAATAGTTATTTGGTTAATGTTTTATCAGTTTCAAGAACATTGTGTCCCTTCTTTTCATTCGCAGTAAATAAGTGACGATCATCAGATACACAGATGTTCCCTGTCAAAATGAACAACAAATGAACCATTGTATTTCTGCCTAACCTATAGTGAGGATATAATAATAATAATAATAACTTTATTTATATAGCACCTTTTAAAAACACAGGTTTACAAAGTGCTTTGACAAACAGCAAGAACAAAGCAAACTAAACCAAACACAGAAAAACATTAACAACAGTAAGAATATAACAGATGCAAAATACCAAAAATAATTAAAAACAATTCAACAGAAAAGAACCCAAAGTGCACGATACACAACCAGACATATATAACCCAACCATCATAAGAACCATCATAAGAACCATCATAAGAACCCAGGAACACAAGAACCCAACAACATGAGCTTAGAGCAAGAGGACCAAAGATTTAAAAAGATGTCAGAAACTAAGAGATAAAAGCAAATAAAAAGCAATGAGAAGGTAAGCGCAGTAAAAGAAATAAAAACAAGTGGTTAAAGGATCAAAAAACCCAAAACTATAATATTAATAAAAATAAAAATTAACTATAAATACGAAACATAAATAGACAAAGTAAGTAAGATAAGAAATTACCAAGTTAAAACACAAGAGGAGATTAAGATATGAGCATAAATACGAGATAAGACCATAAATAAAAGACAGTAAGAAGTAGAAGAAGATAAAAATAGTAAAACCAGTAAGAGAAGACATTAAGAAGACAACATCACATAAAAGCAAGTCTGTAAAAGTATGTTTTAAGAAGGGATTTAAAAGAATTGAGGGAATCTGCAAGTCTTATCTCCTCAGGGAGGTCGTTCCAAAGTCGAGGGGCCCTGACTGAAAAGGCCCGGTCACCTTTAGTTTTAAGTCTCGACTTTGGAACGACCAGGAGGCTCCCACCCGAGGATCTAAGACTGCGGGCTGGCTCATATGGTGTCAGTAACTCTGTTATATAGCTTGGAGCCAGCCCCGTCCGTGCTTTAAAAGTAATGAGTAAAATCTTTACTGGCTGGAGGCGAGACAGTGACTTATTTGTGATTCCGGAAAAGAGGGAGTTACAGTAGTCAAGTCGGGAGAAGATGAGGGCGTGGATGATCTTTTCAAGGTCTCGTTGGGTTAGGATTGTTTTAATTTTGGAGATGGTGCGTAGATGGAAGAAGCTTGATCGGACAACTGTTTTGATATGGGATTCAAAGGTGAGATTGCAATCGAATGTTACTCCTAGATTTCTGGCGGTGGGTTGGACATTGGTGAATAAGGGACCGAGGCTGCTCTTTGAGATATGAGTGGTGTTTAGCGGGTTGAATACTATGATTTCAGATTTAGAATTGTTCAGTTGGAGAAAGTTTTGCGACATCCAGCAGTTGATATCGTTTAGGCAGTTTCTGACAGCAGCTAGGCTCCTAGGGTCCTCAGGTCTCAAAGGAAGGTATATCTGTGTGTCGTCTGCGTAGCAGTGAAAGGAGACATTGTGGCGTTCAATTATTTGGCCAAGAGGCAGCATATAAATGGAGAATAAAATGGGACCTAAAACCGAACCTTGCGGTACACCACAGGTAATGTTAGAGGTAGAGGAGGAGTAGTTACCGATGGTGACCGCGAAGGTTCTTTCTAAAAGATAAGAGTAAAACCAGCTAAGTGCAGTATCCTTTAAACCAACCCAATGTCTGAGACGATCAGTTAAAATTGTGTGATCAACAGTATCAAAAGCTGCGCTAAGATCTAAAAGAATTAAAATTGTGCCCTCCCCTCTATCTGTTGCTAAAAGAAGGTCATTGGTTACCTTGAGGAGGGCAGTCTCTGTGCTGTGACAAGCTCTAAAACCGGATTGGAATTTCTCAAAGAGGTTATTTTCAGTCATAAAAGATAAAAGTTGTGTTGAAACCACCTTTTCTAAAACTTTTGATAAAAATGGAAGTTTTGAGATTGGTCTAAAATTGTTAAAATCAGTGGGATCAAGGTTGGGTTTCTTTAAAAGTGGTTGGACCACAGCATGTTTAAAAGCAGAGGGGACTACACCTTCCGCCAAGGAACTATTAATAATGGATAAAATACTGGGTCCAACTGTGTTAAAAACCTCTTTGAGAAATGTTGTGGGAATAAAATCAAGGCTGCACGTAGCTGATTTCATATGGGTTAAAATTTCAGATAAAAAGGTCAAGGACACCGGCTCAAAACTGCTAAAATAACTGTTAAGTTCCCTGCTGGTGTCTAAAATACGGTCTGGGGGGATGATTTGTTGCCTAATGTCCTTGACTTTATTAGTAAAATAAGTTAAAAACTTCTCACATAGATCCTGAGAAGGATCAGTAAAATAGGAAGGGGAGGGGGTGGTGATTGATTCTAAAACCTTAAATAAAATTCTGGGGTTAGAATGATTGACTAAAATCAGATTAGAATAAAATGCTGCTCTTGCGTCTTTAACTTCCTTTTGGTATTGTATCATTGAATCTCTCCATATTTCATAAAATACATGTAAGCCTGTTTTTTTTCCATTTTCGTTCTTTCCTTCTGCGGTCTCTTAACACAGAACAAGATGTGCCTAAGATCACATGTCGAGTCTGCATGAGAAACAGGTCAGACCTCCCACCCCTTGCTCAAAGTTCTATTCCCTGTTGGTGCATCACAGAATAAATCACTTATGAAGCATATTTCTTCAGGAAAGTGACAAAGGGGATACCTGCTCACATTACTGATTCAACAGAGAGCCAGACAGCTAGTTAAGGTGGGCTTTATCACTGCAACAGAAAGGTCAAAAAGTAACTGAGTTAATGTCACTGGACTGTGTCATCTTTAGGTGACCTTTGGGCTCTTGCTTAGTTACTGCATACCTTTTACCTACAAATGTATATTTCCCCATAACAAAACAGAAAATAAGAGAGACACAATGTTTGGTAATGAACAGTCACAGTAGTTTATTTTAGTCCTTTATTTTGAAATCCAAAGTTTATTTTGAGGTACTATACACATTTTTAAATTTCATTTCATCAACAATGTGCTCCTTGTATATTAGAATCTAATGTTTTTGTATTGTTAGGACAGGCATCAACACATGTTAGTTTTTCATACATTCATACATGATTAATATAGTGTTTTTTTAGCTGTACAATTTTATTTCAATTTGTCAGGATATGTGTGACAAGTTAATTTGCAAAGAAGTTGTGTCTTGTGGGCACAATGCTGTGTTTATAACGTCTTTGCTGTAATGATTGCGGTTATCTCATCACGTGATAACAGACTTTAGAAGTCTGTCAGACCCTGCTGATAGCACATCGTTTATGAGGTGATGGACTCAGGGTTATGCCCACATTCTGTGTCAGATTCAGTTCATCCTCTTTAACTCCAGGTGGAGGAGTGAAGCTAAAGTGTTGGAGGAGGGAGGTGAAGAAGAGGAAGAGCTCCATCCTAGCCAAGCTTTCTCCCGCACAAGCCCTTGCTCTTGAAATCAAACAAGAAACGTTGCATCGTTAAGGAAATTTGAGCCCCTCAAATGTCTCGGTAATATATTCAACAAAATTACCTGCGGAAAACGGTATAAAAGCGTCTCTCTTTTTAAAATGTCCGTCCTCATCTAAGAAGTGGGCTGGGTTGAAAGTGTAAGGTGTTTCTCATTCGTCTTCATCCCGAAGAGCAGATGACAGCAGCAGCAGTGCTGTAGTTCCCTAAATCATGTTGGGAGATCATTCCACATTTAATATTGTACAAGGTTTTCATACAACCAGAATGACTTTGGAGTGCATGCACAGATTTTAATTAGTACTGTATTGACAAAAAATATGATTCATGAAGGCCAATGCATCAACTGCTGCACATTTTTTAGCATCACAGTTTCACAAGATAGTAATCTAAAACAATACCTGGAGAAAAAACACGGGTAGTTATTCTCATCACACAATATAGTATGAAGACTACATTATTTTCTTAAAGATAGGTACTTTCTATCTTTAAATGTTTCAATGAAAGTTAACCCTGTGACAACCCAAACAAAGCCACGTAACCAAAACTCAGTCAAAAGTGTAACGAGAACTTGGGTGGTCTTAATCTTCACTTTGATGTTTGTAGCTGGCGCTGTTTAAGTTTAATAGGTTGCCATAGCAACACATGACCGGAATGCTAGGCTACGTGCAGCAGCGAGAGAGAGAGAGAGAAATCGCGGGTTCTGCCGAGAACTTTATTTTCCCTTCCTTCTTCTTTTCTAACCGTTGGTCAGCAGGCGAACACGGTAAATATTGTTTTACATTGTAATGTTTAATTTACCTTTTGACACATGAAGTGATTTTAGCTGAAGGCTAAAAACTGTCTTGACTGTTCTAGTTTTCACAGTGTCTCCATGATGTATCTTCTGTGAAGATTAAAGCTTGTTGTGGACATCAGTCTGAATCGTGGACTTTTTACTGACCGGCAGTTATAATGTTATAAGAATTCTTATTATTCTGAACAGTTTTCTTACTTTCTTGATGAAGTAGTCCTGGAAGGTAACATCTCGTGTGGTGCGATGTAGAATCATCGGGATAGTGATGGACATCCTCTGTATTTCATGGATAACAGCGTCAGTGTATGGAAGGTTCTTCCTGTCCTCTACCCAGACCTGACGGCTTCCTACCACCCTGTTCATCTCTTCCTGAACTCGTTCTTGGAGATGAAACACGAGCACAATCTCATTGGCTTTGTTATACAGTAACGGAGAAAGGGCTGGTTTAAAACAGTTAAGTCCAAACACAGCCATACAGAGTGCTTTAAGGGCAAGTTTTATCAGTATTAAAGGAACATTGATAACACTGATTTTCTTTATGAGTCATTGATGAGTGTTTTGGGCAGCGCTTCAGAAAAAATAGTTTCCAGGAGGGATCCCATGGCATTCACTTGATCCACAGGCCCAAATCAAGCAAAGCTAAAGCTAAAGTGCTCAAAACTGCAGTTCCTGAAATATCCACTCAAGGCTTGAAATTCTCGAGAACGCCCCGTTAGAATCTTTACATTAAATGTTAGCATCCCACTCTGACAATTATGGCGGAGGAGATGGCAACTGCATGAAAACATGACTTTCTGGTGCCTGAACTTAAGCTTTTTTCTGTTGAGTCAAATTCTATTCACTTATTAATTGAGATATTGTTTCATACATCCAAGTTATTGTGTTCCTTACCTTGTCTTGTTGGATTCTTGGCCATGAGCAGTAAGCCATATCTAATACTGGATGATGTAGTGTCTGTTCCAGTGGAAAACAGGTTACTAACAGTCACCAGCAGGTTGTCATCATGGTAGTGAGAATTCATATTCCCAGATTCCTTACAAGCAATAAAGATAAAAATAATATGCTTATCATAAAAACAATCACTTTTGAAATGGCTAGTCAGCTTATAAGACGCATGGGTTTTAACTTCATCTGTGGCTAATATAGACAGGCACATATGTAGCCCTTGTCACTTACAAGCACTTCCTTGTTGCCGTGGGTGATTCACTCCCACAAGTGTAATACATCCTTGTTTATATAATTACCTCAAATCCAACAGTTAAAGTCTCTGACAGATAATACTTGTGAAGGACTTTTCCTTATTTGATGCACGGTTGAAACATGACACAGCTTTGGGATGCACAGTTTGTTGTCACACACTGAAGTGAACATTCTCCATTGGCAGACAATGTTGGAGATAAAGTCTAAAAATACAGAAATTTGTTAGCAAAGGGCGTGACTGACAGTGTGATAAGTGTATATCATATGTTAATGTGTTGATGTGTATGGTGAGTGGGGGTGGGGGGGGAATGAAAACATTTTCATCTGCCAAAAGGTGGCCCAGTAAGAACCCTTGCATGTACACTTGTTCTGGTTAACTGTTTTTTCTTTGGCCAAGCTTCATTCAAAGCTTCTTTGTAAGGCATCCAGGTCTCCTAAAGCTTTTCTCTGATTTCTATCACAACACATGACCATACAGGCATACAGATATGTATGTCTGAACATGTAAAGGCCATACAGTGTTCTTGTCTGTAATAAAAAAAACGTTGCATAATCGAATGGGACTTAAAAATGCATGCGATTGTTTGGCTCATCAGCACTGGGTACAAAGTCACTTTGAAATGTTAGTCTTTAGTATTTAATGCACAGTATCCATGCACTGCCTGATTTGTGCAGATTATGAAGTTTGAGAACCATCAAAAATGGTAACCACCTTGATTTTTTCTATAACCCCTGTTCACTTTAACAAAATACTTTTTCTGTCTTACAATTTGCCATTTCAAGTTAGTCCCAGAAAACAGATAATGATTGGGAGATGGGTTTAGCTTTGTAACATAGGAACCTTCAGTAAAACCAGCATTAGTAGTAACCAATTTTATCAATACAATTTAAGAAGGTCAATCTTTTCTTGTGTACCTCAAGCTGGATCTTGCGGGCCAGAAAGGAATCCACTACACCCCTGCACATCCCTGGATTAAGGGTGTCCTGTAAATCCTTGATTAATGTTTTCATATTGCTCAGATTGACAAACGCACTCTGCACAAGTTGCTTCCGCACTCCCAGCCAGCTGAACAGCCTTGGAAAGAAGTTGTATAACTGTTGGAAAAATAACCACATTTAACCATCAAATGTATATCAGGTTTATAACTGGTGATTGATTTGGCACTTATCACTGTGACCTGTATGAGAGGGTTGGTTGGCCTTCTCTTGAAGAGAGGCGCAAAAAAAACACTGGATTTTAAATATTTTTAAGGCTCTTATTGGTAAACTTCCACCTTACATTACAGACCTGTTGGAATGGAATACAGGCACCTACATGACCCGTTCGTCTGATTGGCTCGTTTTTAAAGTCCCTCGAGCTTTTACTGAACTCGGTAAATCAGCATTTTCTTTTGATGCCCCAAACTCTTGGAACGCCCTCCAGCAAACTCTAAGGATGAAATATCTGCAGCTTTATTTCATTCTATCAAAATCTCATACCCTTTTCTCTGTTTACTCCTTCTCCCTGCACTTCCCCTTATGGCAGACAATAGCATTCATTTTTATTTACACCAATTAACCTGACCCAAATGAGGTTGAACTGTAGTAAATTGTCCTGCTATCAGGTTAAATTGCTCACATACTGTATCTTACCTGCTAGCAGGACAATTAAAGCTGCCCATAAAATTGCCCGGCTCTATTCTGCCCCATTCTATAATCTTTAGTCTGTTTATGACTCCTGCTCTCATGTACACTGTGTACTGTACCTGCATTGAAGGACAACCCAATAGTTTTGAGTTTTGAGTAGCTCTCTCCACCATGGATGTGAAAATCGGGTCATCATATTCAAATCTGTTTCCATACACAATAGAGCAGATGATGTTGGAGACAGAATTGTTTACTGGCTGGGCTGGGTCAAAGCCTTTACCTGAGAAATAAATCAATCATTGCACTCATCTCAACTGATGTATCACTGTTAAGATAAATGTGATTTTTCTCGAATAAGTACACATTCATTTACATATATAATGATTTAAGCAAAAAAAACTATAACGGGACTTCTTTTTTAGTAGCAACCAACAAGAATATTAAAACATGAACAGACACATACATTTTTTATTTATTTTTACCCCTCACCATGTGTTAATTTAAGATCTTGTATAATTTGAGGAACCTCTGTCTCTGAAAATGCATCATGGTGGACAAGAGCCTGCTTGATCGTCTTGTGCCCCGCAAACACCACCACAAGTGGAATGTAAATACTGGTCCATACTTCTTTGAAAGCTGATATAAAAGCCATAACAAAAAAAAAGAAAAATGTATAAAAAGTCAGACCAACTTTTACGTAAAATATGCTGAATCAATAACAAATTATCACCTCATTCAGTGTTGGGATTTATGATCCAGTAGCAACCAATTGCCTATTACAGGCAGTGGCCAGGGCCCCAGAGGCTCCTTAATTTGACGATTGGCAAAACTGGAAAATAACACGTAAAAGACAAGCAGGACTCCAACAGTGCACAACACAGTGATTGTATCTGGGGACTGCAGAAAAAGGCTTTCCATTACAGCTACACTTCAGTGTTAAAATCAAATGAGTCTAAAAAAGTCAGGCAGTACTGGTGTTTCCAATTCCAATGTGCAGCGTGAGTATTAGCATGAGCTATCACATTCAGCTAATCTATTTCCGTCCAGTTTGAAGGTGTGAAACAACAGAACTGAAGGAGGGAGAAGGGTTCCTATTTAACTGTGTCTCTGAGATGCACCCTGCAACCTGCAATAGATATAAGTCAAGTAATGTACTTTTACAACTGCTTTTCATAATGAACTGCAAAAAAAAGTATATAGCCTTACTCAGCAATGATTGACATCAGTATAAAATACCCAGTTGTTTTCAATCCCTAAAAGAATGCTGCCTCCACTTTACACCCAGGCTCATCTAATCCTTATTCCAGGTCCAAGAAGAAGTACTTCTGGTATATATTTTCTTTTGGTCCAACAGGAAACCAAAAGAAGAGTTTCCTTTTTTCATCCATGCATTCATTCTGTTTCTCCTTGTTACCAATGATTTAGTGAGCAAGTATTCAACTAGAAAGGGCCCTGTTAATATTTTACCAATTGTTAGAGTTTAATTACCCACAGATTGACCATGCCAAGTGACCAATTGACCAAGTGTATTTTAAATCTGTAGTTGTCAAATCTAATCTCAAAGTAATCATGGTTTGAGTTTTGTAGTCCATCACTATCATTTTGAATTGATGCAACCATTGCTACACCTCTTAATGCTGTCTTCCACAACTTTCCAAATTCAAAGGCTTTCTCATATCACTGATATGCTGATGATATTCAGCTGTATGTCATATAAGCCTTATGGCACTAACAGCCTATGCTCTGTAGCTTGTTAATGATTTTGTGAGCTCATGTCCTCAACATGAGGACTATAGCACTCCTGACTTGAATAACGTAAGCATTTTGTTAGTACTCTAAAATGACCCTGACGTTCAGGACAGGGTGTCTCTCCTCTGCTACTCATTCTTGATGAGCTTAATCATTTCTACAGAATTGGCTAATTTAACCTCTGCGACTCAAATAAATGCCAATCCAATAACTAACTGGCTAAATGAATACAATCAAAAGCTTCATCTTAATTAACCATAATTCTACAATCTTGTCCAGCCATACCACTACTTATGTGAGCCCAAAATGTGTGAAGACCTATCGATACTTTAAGAGCTGCAATCTCATCCATCTTGCATTATTTAAAGAATGACACAATATGACATTTTTTGTATTCCCATTTGTCCGTCCCTTGTGCATGTGGCAAGACATGAAGTTATCAAATGACATGACTCTCACTACTTTTTCTTCTGATCAGCCTGCAGCAAATCGTAAAACATGGCCTTGATCCCAGACACTCCTATCTTTGATAACAAATGTTAGAGAAATACAAGTAGGATCCCAACAGTCCCTTGGTGGTACTGGGGGGTGCGGCTGAGAAGTGTGTTTCCTTATTATAGCTACATTTTCAATTGTCAAAATAACGATAACAAAGTCAATACAATAATTATGTCATTCTTCTTAGTGCATGTGTTGTAAGTCGTTTAAGGATTAAGTCAGGTGAACGAGTGAAAAAAACACTGATTGCCCTTTGTTACAGTTGTCTTTATTTCTGTGTGTAAAGGTTTTGGTTCATGTGAAAGACATTTTTTTAACACAACAAAGAAAAGATTTCCATTCCATAGCTGTTTACATGGGGGGATAAAGAAACACATGATCAAACAAAGTAATAGCCTGCCAAGCAAGTTAATAAATGATGAAATGTTCAGTCCGTGAGGGAAAGTTAAACAATACAGATTTATGTCACATGCCGATCCGTCTCAATATGTGTAGCTTTCCAAAAAACATAAAAATAAAGGAAAAATATGATAATCAAAACACAGCCAAGTTATGATTCTATACTGTGATTGTATTGATGCCTGTGTAAGTCTACTTTAAGCACCTTTTTTACTTCCAAAGGCCCCGCCATAACCCTTCTACGTTCATCCATTAGATGCCCTCAGATCCTCTGCAGCCAGTTTGGGATATATTAACCTTTTAAACAGGCTTTGCTATTGGTCGCAAAAACCATTGAAATGTAAAAGTCGAAAAGGTACTGTTTGAAATATGGGATTGTTCTCAGACGAGTATACTCACCTCCGTTATTGATCACACAGAGGCTTTACTTCTCAGCTTTGACTGAAGCCTCACGTTGCCTCATCCTCATGAGAAACCTCAGTCACAGCCAGCATCACTTTAAAAAACAAAGATGTCAACCTTGTTTATTTTATCTCCAAATTGTAGTGAACTGACTGAGACTGTAAAAAATTATAATTCAATGTTTCAGTTTCTACCCACTGAAATTGAATTGAATCAACTGCATACATTAACTATGACCAACAATCCAAAAGCTAATTGTGTGTGTGGTCGCGCGTGTTAAAAGTAATATAATAATAATATAATAATATTACAATACGAAGAATATGGATAATTTAGACTATAATAAAGAGTAAGGTGACAACTGGTGGTGACAAGATGACTGACCCTTCATATAATATCAGTTGTGTTCATTTTTCTGCTAACCCAGTCAATCAAATCTAGTAGTTAATACTTGGAGTATCTAAACAGAATCAATTGCAATATTGGACAAATTCTTAGAATATAATTTTTTGCCAGTGAAAATTATAAAGTATGATATTTTTATATTCAAAGATAATTTATTAAATATGATCCATCGAATCAAAGTTTGAATGAGAACAAGGGTCGTGTCATCCGCAAACATTATTAGAGAAAGAACATGCGACTTATTAAACAAATTATTAATATAGATAAGAAATAATGCAATCCTTAACAGAAACAAACTGGCTTCTGTTGAGAAGATCATTTTTTACCCATTTGTGAGTAACATCATGAAAACCACGTTAAAAATGGTTTTCAATAACACATGTAAATCAACTGTATCCAAAAGCTTTTGAAAAGTGTAAATAGATACTGAAAGTAAATTTATGATCGTCAAGTGCAAATGTACAGTAGTTTCGTCAATGAGATGAAACAAAGCCATATAGGCGGAATGATTTTTCCTTAAGCCTTGTTGGTAAGGAATAGAATTTGAATCAAGCTGAAAGAGAATTATTTGAGATGAGAAGAAACGTTTGAAAATGCTTGTTTTTTAAAAGGGGGTTGGATGGATAATATTTAATGTGTTTCAGGTAGTCTAGGAATCTAACTGCTGATTGGCATTCAAGATATAGCCAATCAGCATTACGATAAATGATAAGATAACACATTTTTAGAATCCCTCTCTGCTGACAGCACAAAGCTGATGAGGTATAGGGTTGACAATGAAGCCAACACCTGGACTCAGATCCAGTTCGTCCTCTGTAACTCCAGGTGGAGGAGTAAGGCGGAATCGCTGGAGGAGGGAAGTAAAGAAAAGGAAGAGCTCCATTTTAGCCAAACCTTCTCCAAGACACATCCTGCGACCTAAAGACAGAAGAGATTTGCAAGGATTCAAACTGGATCATGCTGTGTTAAATATTGTTGTAAACCCAAACTACAGAAACTTTGCAGAGAATGCTACCTGCAGAAAATGGCATGAAGGCATCAGGCTTGAAGAATTTACCCTCCTCATCCAGAAAGTGGGAAGGGTTGAAAGTATAGGGGCTCTCCCATTCACTCTCATCATATAGAACAGATGTAAGCAGAGGAAACACAATAGTCCCCTGTAGGCAAAAGCAGATCCACCATATAAAATCTCAAAAATCAAATCCTATTTTCAAGAGATGTTTCAAGAGATGACAAACATCTCCAATGCTCAGATGTGTGCACCTAACCCCTTTGATAAAGTATCCCTGGAAGGTGACGTCTCGGCTGGTTTTGTGAGGTAAACTCATGGGGACAATGCTGGCCAGTCTTTGTGTCTCGTGGATGACAGCGTCGATGTATGGCATTTGTTTCCGGTCATCTACCCGCACCTCCCGGCTTCCCAACACCCTGTCCAGCTCCTCATGGACCTTCTCTGAACACACACACACAAATAAAAAAGCTATTGGCTCTGTGAAGATCAACTTTTGCAGAGTTGTGTTCAACTAAATAGGAGTAAACAGGTAAATATGTTAAAAATGACAATTCAAAGATTACAATGCTGACATGTACCATATAAATAAAACTGCCTCAACTGGCCTTGCATAGTTTACTTGGGTGCTTGCAGTACGACACAAGGATGCAACAGAGCTCTCAATATTAAAAAACAACTCCAGGTTGTGTCATCATAGATGGAACTGTAGCCAAGCTGGATGTGCTCACTTAGTGAAATCTGACAGGTATCTGACTCCTTGTGATCTGACTAATGTTAGCTGATTATTGTTATGTAATCAGGCCGTTAGAACTATATATTATGTGTATCAAAGTACATACATTATATTTGTTCATGACTGTCAAGTATTCCAAAGCATTTAAAGGTCAAATCAAACATTCAAAACCACCTTGTATGTGTGGATATTTGACCATGAGCAGCAAACCCCATCTCAGTGTAGTTGCTGTGGTATCAGTTCCAGCTGCAAACAGGTTGCTGACAGTAAATATCAAGTTTGTCTCGTTGTAGTGAGAGTCCTTTACAAACGAGTCCTAAGAGAAAAAAGGAGAAATATCATTAAAAAAGCTCTGCTGCTCTTTTAGTAAGATGGAACAGAGGTTGACTTACCTCTTCTTTCTGCTTTCGAATTAGAAAACAGTCCAGAAGCCCCCTGCATATTTGAGGGTTGAGTGTTTCTTTAATGCTCTTGATCAACTCTTTAATGTCTTGGACAGTATCCTCAAGGTTTCTTAATATCTGCTGCCTGTTTTTGACCCAGCTGAGCAGCCTTGGAAACATGTTGTAAAGCTGTAATGCAACAACAACAAAAAAGAACCATCAACAAACATGTTTCTCGATTTGAAATAACAAGTGTTATAGATAGGATTACATGCAAGCTGTAACAGCCCAATCTGAGGTGGGCCTGTGGGCTAAACAATAACCAAAACATTGACCCAACAAAATCACATTAAACACCTTCAAACACTTACATGGTAATAATTATTAGACAAACAAAATAAAAAGAACACAACCCAAACTCCCTGATTTTTTCTTATAAATCAAGCTTACATGGATCAAATTTCTCAGCTACATTTGCTTACTTCAGTTACAATGATACAAAATAGTAAATACAAAAATCACCTGAACTGTTGGAGAACCAGTTAGAGATATGTTCTCGTTTGCTCTTTTCACCAAGTTTTGGAATCGCTGGTCATCATATTCAAATCTGCTTCCATACACAATAGAGGAGATGATATTGGATGTAGCATAATTCATCGGACGTGAAGTATCAAAGGGTTTTCCTGTATAATTGCAATGCGAAAAAATTAAGTCATGTACAGTGCAGTCATACAATGAAAAATGTAAAACAATTACTGTTAAAGCAATTACTGTTTTACTCAGACATGACTGAAAAATAGTTTTCCTTCATAATAATAATAGGTTTAATATCATTATTATTAAACTGATGTTATTATGATGAAGTCCATACCTTTATATTCATCAAACAGTTGGATCAGATGCTGGCATTCCTCCAATATTTTTTCCTCAGCTAATCTTTTGCCCATCCCGAAGTCTCTCAGGGTGGTCAGGGAAAAACGCCTCAACTCTTTCCATGATTCTCCATTTGCAAAAAGAATTCCTATTTAACATGAAAAGACATATGAGAAATTAATCTACAAAAAACAAACTACAAATTACAAATGAACACAGGAACTGATCATCAAACTGTGTCACTTCCCATTAAATTCAATGTTATTTGTTATTTTGGTTAATAAATGTGTGCTTTTTTCTTGCCTTTTAGTGGTGTTTACTTTTTTTCACAGCTGTCTTTGCAAGCATTTGGTTTGGTGCTATAATGAAAACATGCTGCATATAAAACATTTGCAGTTAGAACATACCATGGCCATGGTTTAAGTCATATGATAAAGGGGAGATGTCTCGGTCTCCAAACTCCTCTGAGTAGTTGACCAGAGCCTCTTTGATTGTCTTGAACCCTGCCAAGACGACCACTTTGGTGGTTCCAAAGTAAACTTTGAATACAGGTCCATATTTCTTTGCAAACTGGACAATAGAAAAATAATTAAACATGTAAGAAATAATGTAAGAACATTTGTATTCATAAATGGCTCCCCATTCAAAAAAATTGCAAAATTGAGAGCGGTACACTCACCTCACAGAGATTTTTGTCAGGTCTCTTCAAATCAAACTGCAGTATGTTGCCAAACAGGGGCAAAGCACTTGGCCCTGGAGGCTCACTCCTTTTTTCTTGCAAGCTGAAGCTGGAGGGAAGAAAGTAAAAGACCAGCAAGCCCACTATGGTCCCCAACAGGACAGAAGTGGAGGGCTGGAAAAGACCCTCCAACATGATATAATCCTCTGGACCTGACTCTTAAAAGTTAAAAACTTTGAACTGCACAGTTTTCCCCAAAGTCAGTTCTGAGTGCTCTTAGGTCTTATAACATATATTGTAAAGTGGGGGTAGGGTTGGTAGACCAGGGTCTCACAGTCAAACCTAATGCACCAATGAATCCTCTTCACTGGGTGTAATAGAGCTAAGCCATCACAGATCTAAGAAAATCAATTGTAGTTGTTAACCAGTCACATGACTTGAACTCAGGCCAGACTTGAGTCCCAGATTTGATGACTTTGGACTGGACATGATAAGAGCGTAAAAAACACAACTCGACTTGGCCTTAATCACCAATGACTTGTGACTTGAGCCTTATGACTTGAAAATACATTAGATTTAAAAAGTGTTTTAACATATTGCCCTAAGATCTCAGTGAAGCTGAAAACACAGAATCCATCACTTAAATATATGATCTGATCCAATGGAACAAATCAGATAACAAAGTATTCAGAATCATGGAAAAGGAAAACACGGAATCCAAAAACAATTCAAACCCAGTCAGTCACACTAGTCTTTTTAAAATTACTACTTTTAAGATTACTACTCTATTAAAATGGCATTTCATTTGGTGAAGAGTGCTAATGACTCGAAACTCAAAGTGTAGGACTTTGGACCAGACTCTGGACTTGCCTGTCATTCAAAGTCTATTTTTGAATTAGTACATACTGCAGGATCTACTCCATCTGTGAGACTGGCTAAATTTCTTGCTACTCTACTCGGCATTCTACTAAGTTAAAGAGCTACAGTAGCCTTAGCACTTAGCAGGGAGTGACTGATTAGCCTAAAAAAAAATCGATTTCTGGAAGCTATGAATCAATTTGAAATCTCACAAGATAAGAATCTCGATTTTTACATAAATCACTTTTTTCCCAACCTCTATGTGACAGTATAAGGGAACATTACCTTTAGCTTTACTGACTGAACAGTCACAGTGCAATCAATAGTGTAAGTTGGAAGCTAAGAAGTTGTATGGAAGGTCTGAAAAAGTTAAATTTATTTAACCATTGTTTCATTATTACATAGCAACAAAAAGATACGATACTTTCTCCGATGCAATTTGCAAACTTTTAAAAAAGTTTGAATTTCACTCGCTTCCAATAGAAATGTTCACACCAACCAGATGAACTTCTCCACGAACCCATGCGTAATAACGTCTTTCACCACAGGAGAAACACAACTTTGCTTTTTTCTAGCAACAACACGGTTACATTTCATTGCTGGGGTCAGATTTTGATTGCAGTAATTCAGTTAAAAGTGCAACTTTTATTTTCATGTAACGCAGTGGTTCCTAAACTTTTCTCTGCCGGCCTCCCACCCCTCACCATACACACTACATATACTACAGTATATATATATATATATAATTATATACTTCATCTGTGGCTAATATAGACAGGCACATATGTAGCCCTTGTCACTTACAAGCACTTTCTTGTTGCCGTGGGTGATTCACTCCCACAAGTGTAATACCTCCTTGTTTATATAATTACCTCAAATCCAACAGTTAAAGTCTCTGACAGATAATACTTGTGAAGGACTTTTCCTTATTTGATGCACGGTTGAAACATGACACAGCTTTGGGATGCACAGTTTGTTGTCACACACTGAAGTGAACATTCTCCATTGGCAGACAATGTTGGAGATAAAGTCTAAAAATACAGAAATTTGTTAGCAAAGGGCGTGACTGACAGTGTGATAAGTGTATATCATATGTTAATGTGTTGATGTGTATGGTGAGTGGGGGTGGGGGGGGAATGAAAACATTTTCATCTGCCAAAAGGTGGCCCAGTAAGAACCCTTGCATGTACACTTGTTCTGGTTAACTGTTTTTTCTTTGGCCAAGCTTCATTCAAAGCTTCTTTGTAAGGCATCCAGGTCTCCTAAAGCTTTTCTCTGATTTCTATCACAACACATGACCATACAGGCATACAGATATGTATGTCTGAACATGTAAAGGCCATACAGTGTTCTTGTCTGTAATAAAAAAAAAACGTTGCATAATCGAATGGGACTTAAAAATGCATGCGATTGTTTGGCTCATCAGCACTGGGTACAAAGTCACTTTGAAATGTTAGTCTTTAGTATTTAATGCACAGTATCCATGCACTGCCTGATTTGTGCAGATTATGAAGTTTGAGAACCATCAAAAATGGTAACCACCTTGATTTTTTCTATAACCCCTGTTCACTTTAACAAAATACTTTTTCTGTCTTACAATTTGCCATTTCAAGTTAGCCCCAGAAAACAGATAATGATTGGGAGATGGGTTTAGCTTTGTAACATAGGAACCTTCAGTAAAACCAGCATTAGTAGTAACCAATTTTATCAATACAATTTAAGAAGGTCAATCTTTTCTTGTGTACCTCAAGCTGGATCTTGCGGGCCAGAAAGGAATCCACTACACCCCTGCACATCCCTGGATTAAGGGTGTCCTGTAAATCCTTGATTAATGTTTTCATATTGCTCAGATTGACAAACGCACTCTGCACAAGTTGCTTTCGCACTCCCAGCCAGCTGAACAGCCTTGGAAAGAAGTTGTATAACTGTTGGAAAAATAACCACATTTAACCATCAAATGTATATCAGGTTTATAACTGGTGATTGATTTGGCACTTATCACTGTGACCTGTATGAGAGGGTTGGTTGGCCTTCTCTTGAAGAGAGGCGCAAAAAAAACACTGGATTTTAAATATTTTTAAGGCTCTTATTGGTAAACTTCCACCTTACATTACAGACCTGTTGGAATGGAATACAGGCACCTACATGACCCGTTCGTCTGATTGGCTCGTTTTTAAAGTCCCTCGAGCTTTTACTGAACTCGGTAAATCAGCATTTTCTTTTGATGCCCCAAACTCTTGGAACGCCCTCCAGCAAACTCTAAGGATGAAATATCTGCAGCTTTATTTCATTCTATCAAAATCTCATATCCTTTTCTCTGTTTACTCCTTCTCCCTGCACTTCCCCTTATGGCAGACAATAGCATTCATTTTTATTTACACCAATTAACCTGACCCAAATGAGGTTGAACTGTAGTAAATTGTCCTGCTATCAGGTTAAATTGCTCACATACTGTATCTTACCTGCTAGCAGGACAATTAAAGCTGCCCATAAAATTGCCCGGCTCTATTCTGCCCCATTCTATAATCTTTAGTCTGTTTATGACTCCTGCTCTCATGTACACTGTGTACTGTACCTGCATTGAAGGACAACCCAATGGTTTAGAGTTTTGAGTAGCTCTCTCCACCATGGATGTGAAAATCGGGTCATCATATTCAAATCTGTTTCCATACACAATAGAGCAGATGATGTTGGAGACAGAATTGTTTACTGGCTGGGCTGGGTCAAAGCCTTTACCTGATAGAAAGAAATCAATCATTGCACTCATCTCAACTGATGTATCACTGTTAAGATAAATATGATTTTTCTCGAATAAGTACACATTCATTTACATATATAATGATTTAAGCAAAAAAAACTATAACCTATATCAATCAGGCGTTGACTCTCCTTTCCACGAGGCTCCATTGGCTAATAAAATTCCTGAAAATGACCACATTTTTTTTCGGGACTTCTTTTTTAGTAGCAACCAACAAGAATATTAAAACATGAACAGACACATACATTTTTTATTTATTTTTACCCCTCACCATGTGTTAATTTAAGATCTTGTATAATTTGAGGAAACTCTGTCTCTGAAAATGCATCATGGTGGACAAGAGCCTGCTTGATCGTCTTGTGCCCCGCAAACACCACCACAAGTGGAATGTAAATACTGGTCCATACTTCTTTGAAAGCTGATATAAAAGCCATAACAAAAAAAAAGAAAAATGTATAAAAAGTCAGACCAACTTTTACGTAAAATATGCTGAATCAATAACAAATTATCACCTCATTCAGTGTTCAGATTTATGATCCAGTAGCAACCAATTGCCTATTACAGGCAGTGGCCAGGGCCCCAGAGGCTCCTTAATTTGACGATTGGCGAAACTGGAAAATAACACGTAAAAGACAAGCAGGACTCCAACAGTGCACAACACAGTGATTGTATCTGGGGACTGCAGAAAAAGGCTTTCCATTACAGCTACACTTCAGTGTTAAAATCAAATGAGTCTAAAAAAGTCAGGCAGTACTGGTGTTTCCAATTCCAATGTGCAGCGTGAGTATTAGCATGAGCTATCACATTCAGCTAATCTATTTCCGTCCAGTTTGAAGGTGTGAAACAACAGAACTGAAGGAGGGAGAAGGGTTCCTATTTAACTGTGTCTCTGAGACGCACCCTGCAACCTGCAATAGATATAAGTCAAGTAATGTACTTTTACAACTGCTTTTCATAATGAACTGCAAAAAAAAGTATATAGCCTTACTCAGCAATGATTGACATCAGTATAACACTTGTTGTTTTCAATCCCTAAAAGAATGCTGCCTCCACTTTACACCCAGGCTCATCTAATCCTCATTCCAGGTCCAAGAAGAAGTACTTCTGGTATATATTTTCTTTTGGTCCAACAGGAAACCAAAAGAAGAGTTTCCTTTTTTCATCCATGCATTCATTCTGTTTCTCCCTGTTACCAATGATTTAGTGAGCAAGTATTCAACTAGAAAGGGCCCTGTTAATATTTTACCAATTGTTAGAGTTTAATTACCCACAGATTGACCATGCCAAGTGACCAATTGACCAAGTGTATTTTAAATCTGTAGCTGTCTAATCTAATCTCAAAGTAATCATGGTTTGAGTTTTGTAGTCCATCACTATCATTTTGAATTGATGCAAACATTGCTACACCTCTTAATGCTGTCTTCCACAACTTTCCAAATTCAAAGGCTTTCTCATATCACTGATATGCTGATGATATTCAGCTGTATGTCATATAAGCCTTATGGCACTAACAGCCTATGCTCTGTAGCTTGTTAATGATTTTGTGAGCTCATGTCCTCAACATGAGGACTATAGCACTCCTGACTTGAATAACGTAAGCATTTTGTTAGTACTCTAAAATGACCCTGACGTTCAGGACAGGGTGTCTCTCCTCTGCTACTCATTCTTGATGAGCTTAATCATTTCTACAGAATTGGCTAATTTAACCTCTGCGACACAAATAAATGCCAATCCAATAACTAACTGGCTAAATGAATACAATCAAAAGCTTCATTTTAATTAACCATAATTCTACAATCTTGTCCAGCCATACCACTACTTATGTGAGCCCAAAATGTGTGAAGACCTGTCGATACTTTAAGAGCTGCAATCTCATCCATCTTGCATTATTTAAAGAATGACACAATATGACATTTTTTTGTATTCCAATTTGTCCGTCCCTTGTGCATGTGGCAAGACATGAAGTTATCAAATGACATGACTCTCACTACTTTTTCTTCTGATCAGCCTGCAGCAAATCGTAAAACATGGCCTTGATCCCAGACACTCCTATCTTTGATAACAAATGTTAGAGAAATACAAGTAGGATCCCAACAGTCCCTTGGTGGTACTGGGGGGTGCGGCTGAGAAGTGTGTTTCCTTATTATAGCTACATTTTCAATTGTCAAAATAACGATAACAAAGTCAATACAATAATTATGTCATTCTTCTTAGTGCATGTGTTGTAAGTCGTTTAAGGATTAAGTCAGGTGAACGAGTGAAAAAAACACTGATTGCCCTTTGTTACGGTTGTCTTTATTTCTGTGTGTAAAGGTTTTGGTTCATGTGAAAGACATTTTTTTAACACAACAAAGAAAAGATTTCCATTCCATAGCTGTTTACATGGGGGGATAAAGAAACACATGATCAAACAAAGTAATAGCCTGCCAAGCAAGTTAATAAATGATGAAATGTTCAGTCCG